>NC_040079.1:25132777-25465555 GCF_003369695.1 Bos indicus x Bos taurus
CAGCGCTGTCCTCTGTGTGCACTCTGAAGTACGTACCCGTTCTGTATGTGAGAGGTCATTCCACAGTTACATTGTATGGTCACGTGCAGGCACACCGCATCATCTGGTGTCTGGCCCAGTGCTGGGCTCTGAGGAGGCGATCAGGGAATGCCTGCTGTTTGGTTTTGATGTTTCTGTCTTCATTGTGCTAAGTCCTTTCGGTCGTGACTGACCCTTTGCAACCCTATGGACTACAGCCCGCCAGGCTCCTCTGTCCATGGGATTCTCCAGGCAAGAATACTGGAGTGGGTTGCCATTGCCTTCCCCGGGGGCTGTCTTTGCCAGTAGTACTGAGGAGTGACTTCCGGCCCTGGAGCACTGCTGTTGTCAGTCCCTCCACGGAAGACGTGATTGTCCCAGCCCCTCCCTCGGACGTGGTCCCAAGTTGGCCCCACACATGCTGTCTTCCTTTGGGGCCCTCGCTGTGTCATCATCTCTTTGTTTACTTACATTGGACTTACCTGCCATATTTGCTCTTGTGTCCTCTGAGCCTCATTCACCTCCTGGTACATTGTCATCTTGGTGAAACTGTGACGCATGACTAGATGGATGGACGTAGTTAGAAGATTCCCATCCCAGTTTCGGATTGTATGTCTCTTCTCTTCCCTGACTGTTGACTCCTTGTCAACATCCCTTGGCTTATGTGCTACCCTTTCCCTCCAGAGAAGCCCCCGATCCACAGCCTCTATGTACTGATGTCCAATCTGATTTCATTGTTTCACGCCAACTCTAACATATTGATCATAACACCTTAGGCAGTGTTATCCAGAATACCACATGAGCCATCTCACAGGGAGGGGAATGTGGGCGTGATGGGGTGGTTGACATTTGAAGAGCTGTGTACCTACCATGTGTCTTATTTGAGTAAGCTATATTTACACAACTCTGAGAATTAATAGCATTTCTACTTTATAAATGAGGGAACTAGGCTGCCCCAGTGACTCAGATGGTAAAGAATCCGCCTGCAGTGCAGGAGACCTGGGTTCAGTCACTGAGTTGGGAAGCTCCCCTGGAGGAGAGCATGGCAATCCCAGTATTCTCGCCTGGAGAACTCCATAGACAGGAGCCTGGCGGGCTACAGTGCATGGGGTCTCAAAGAGTCAGACACAACCAAGCAACTAAGCACACAGCACAAGGCTTAAACGGGTTAAACAGCTTGTCCAAGCTGTGTAACAAGTGTCAATGGGAAAACCTGAATCCTGGTGTTTTTGATCTCCAAGCTTATATTTTTGTCTCTCTGTTCCCAGTTTAAATGGACCATTAAATGGGAGGTTGCTTAATGGCACTTGAGATGGAAAAGGCAGTACAGAAGTACTCACTCAAGATGAACTAATGCTCACGAGGAAAGGCCAAGACAAGGAAAAGATACTGGTAGACTGATTCTGGGAAGGGATTGACCAGGACCAGCTTCTAACACCTTAAAGGTTCAAGAGAATGACCTAAGAAGACCACCTTTGGGGGCTTCTGTGGCAGAGGCATGTCAGTGGAAAGTGTAGGCTGGCCCCGGACTGCTCCCCGCCCCCCATTCTAGGAAAGCAGCAGGAATCCGAGTGAAGTATGCTGTCCCCTTGGTGATGGGCTGGGGACCAGCCGCAGCCTTGTGCTGAGATGAGAGCAGCTGGTAGGAGGCACTGTCCTCCTGTGCTCATGGGAGGCAGAGGGTGGAGATGTCGATGGAAATGCCTCTGGCACACTTATATCCTCATGGTTGAAAACCCTGGCACCAACTTACATACTCTTCTTGACCAAATTCTTTTCGTGCTCTGGTGTCCCTACCTGCAGTTGATGCCCACACGTCTAAGGAGGCTGCAGGCACAGGGCACAGAGTGCTCCCATGGTCCTCAGAGGAGTGACCACCAGGGTGGGAGAAGCATCCGCAGAATGAGGCTTTATCTCCAGCTCTTGCAGGAAGAGGTTAGCTGAAGTGCTTCCCAGCACCTAAAATGAACTACTCAAAATACTTTTCCCAGATACTGGAAAGCCCCCAGTTAACAGTCTGATTGCACATCTCTGTTAACCATCTCAAAGGGAAAGAGCTCCTCTCCGACTTGGGTCCTGTCCTCGTGTTTATGAGTAGGCGATTTCGGAAGCCGCCATCACACATGGTATTTAACTATCCCAGAAACGTGTGTGACTCCGTGGTGGCCGGAATTTTGTGTTCACTCTGATAAATCTTCCCACGTGTTCTCCATTTGCTTGCCTTTTTAGATTGTAAGCACAACAGAAAATATCTCTATGTTTCACCTAAAATATCTCTGTAATTCATCTATATCTCTATGAATACATCTATTGCTTTTTCTCAGCTGTTTCTCTTACTGTCAAGATGCTCTTGGACTCAACCCCGACTCTGAAGGCCCTTCCTGGCATAGTGTGTCCCTGTGCTGAGGGCACCATGAGGCACCCAAGCACTGTCCCTCCCCCTCAGAAGCACTGGGCCGAAAGGCTGCTCCCGGGAACCAGGTTCTGACGTGTTCTCTGATGAGCCAGCTGCTCTCTGCCTCCACTATGTTGACATTCCTCCTGCAAAGGGTTGTAGCCATTAACTTAAGACATTTCACTAGGCGGTCACTTGCCAAGACAGACTTTCCGGCATGGCACTGCTGAGTCACTCAGCCTCCCACTGGCTGAAACGTGAAGGCTTGAGAGCCAGGTCCTCCCTAGGTGAACTCTCCTGGAAGCTGCTCTGAAGCCCCCGGGGGAGTCCGGCAGGTCCCACGTGCAGACTCAAGCCTTACCTCAAACCACCAGATTTTAGGAACCTGGGCTCCCACTCCTCCTGTGATGTGGTGAAAGATGCATTCCACCCCTCAAGTTAGATCCCAAAGGGGACAGTGTCCCTGGAACCTGATCTGGGTTGTCCGCCTGCTTCCGAAGCAGGGAAGAGGTCAAATGTGCAGACCCGTGCTGCCCTCTGCTGGCCCTCTGGAGTCTGTGCCGCTGCAGCCCACAGTGGCAGAAACCAGTTCTGAAAACATTAATAGGAGCCTTCTGTGCAGGCTGCTTTCTTGCCCTTCTTGATTAGAGGTAGAGGGTCACTACAGTGTTTTAGTTCATAAGACGTCTACCTGAACGCACCTTGATGGGCAGCAAAATGCACAGCCCTGTGTCTGCGGACAGTCTCCTTAGCAGCAGCCGCACCACCTCCACAGAGAGAGGAGGTGTGTACCACTTGGTGGACAGAACCCTCTCAAACTGTGTGTCTTAATTAAGCAGGATGCAGAAGGTGCTCCTTACTCCCCTTCTCAAAAACTCATCTCTGAGTAAGAAGAGAAAACGCCTGACTTTGTTCCTCTGTGGCTCTGGGATGTTCCCTAAGGGCTCATACTGTCATTTAAATTCTAGGTGCTGATCTTCTGAACAAACGCTCCCTGAGGATTTCTGTGCCTGGAACTTCTCCGTCAACAGACTGCTGTGACACCTAACGTAAGTAGAGGCTCTTGGTCCTAAATCAGTCTCAAGGGAGCTTTGTTCTGTTTTGATCCTGGAGGATCCCCCCAGTAAAATTCTTTAAATGGTCATCAGTGTTCCTTCTCTGTTTCTTTTCTCGGAAACACTCAACTTCCGATTTACTATCAGAAAAAGTCTATGACATGAACTCCTGCTTAGAAGCAAGGGTATGGGATCTCATATTCAGGTATTAGAATGGGAAGAGGAGAAGGCAGAAAATATTAAAGCTGCTCACTCCAGGCAGTTCCGTTGGAGATGCCATTCGTAGGTCCAAGGGCATCTTTTCAGGGTTTAGTACTCACCAGACTCCTGTGCGAAGTGACTGTGGAAACGTGCCCCATACAGCTCAGGGGTGAGCCCCCGTGATGTGCGGGCCCTTCTGTTTGGCAGCCGTGGCTGATCTCATAGCCACATCTCCGCTTATAACATGCAAAACGAAAACCTGTCTCTTGTTTGTATCATCATCACCATCACTTACTGAATGTATACACGTGCTGTTTCTAATTCTGCTCGCTTCTCGTCGGTCTTCACCCTCACATCAGCCTTCGTGGTGTGGGTCCTCGTATTACACAGGTGTGACTCCCAGATGGGGAGACCGAGGCATGGAGAGTCAAGTAACATCCCCCAGGTTGTACAGGGAGCAAGTTTCGGCTCCACAAGTCTGCGTTGGGCTAGCACACCAAATGCCCCACAGAAACAGGCAGCTTTGGAGGACGAGCAGTGGGGCTGTATCTGGAGACAGTTTTAGCACTGCCACAATCCCCTGTGGGAAGGGGCTGCTGGACTTAAAAAAGCCTGGAGCTTCCTTAAGATTAGTGGGAGAACAAAGCTTTAGAGAAGACCTAACTTAAGTTTAAGGTCACGCTGCAAGTCAGTGTAGCTGAGGGCCCTGGGCCAAACCCTACCGATTTCCGAGTTTTCGCCTTCCTCTTGGTCATTAAGTGCCACTTACTCTGCTAATAGTGACCAAAGCTGGTTTCAGTGATTTTCGTATGTGCTTATTGGTGAAACCCTGTAGCTCAGAGCCAGTTTGTTCAGAGATCCACATGGCCATGTGAAGATTGGCTGTTACAGTATCCGAGCAGCAAAGAAGGATGACTAAAAGCCTGGGCCTGGAATCAAGCAAAGTGGTCTGATCCCTCGTCTTGTTAGTCCTAAGCTTTTTGACCAGAGCAAGTCCTGCACCCTCACTAAATCTCTGTTCCTGCACCTGGAAACTGGAAATAATTCCACAGCCTTGTAGGCGGATGAACATGAGAAAATGCATAAAAAGCACGTAGCACAGTGTTTGGCCCAGAGTAAGTCTTCCAAAAGTGGAAGCTATTACTCAGAGAACCTTTGCGTCCACTTTTGGTTCATGTTGGCCTTCCCCCTACAAGGCACTGCAGTGTTCCAACCCATCTAAGAAAACAACATTTGAGTGCAGTGCTTTAAAAATTACAGATGTTTCCTCATACTGAAATCCCGATGCCTCTAAGAACCACTGTAGGACAGGAATCTGTAACTCCATTCTCTAGATCGGCATAAGAAGGCTCAGCAAAATTAAATGATGGCCCAAGATTCCACAGCTAGTTGATAGCCCAGCGCCAGATCCTGAGACTCTTATTCATCCACTTTCTGTAAGAAAATACTCATTAAAGGCACGTAAGTCAATAGAGAACCACCTCCCACCATAGGATCCAGCAGCTTCCAACCGATAAGAGAGTTGTATCTTTAGTTCTAAATATTCAGGCTAGGACTCTCATATCCTGATGTCTGTTAACATTTTGAAGCTACCTTCTCAAAGTGTCATAGTCAGATACCATCTCCTTTTGCAATCCTCAGGCCCCAAGGGACATTATCTTAATCTGGTTAGCTCGTGCAAGAACCAACTGGCTTTTCACTTCAAGGAAGACAACATGTTTCCGCTGTTCTGCTTTTGCCACACAGGAGTTACCGGTGTGGCTCACTGATTCACATTTCTGGCTCTAACTTTCCTATCATCTGGAAGAAAAAATACAGAGAAGGGCAACTTGTTCAAAAACAGCATGAAGGTAAAGAATCGCAGGTGGGATTTTGAAATGGAAACGCATCCTTGTGGCCCCTGGGCTGAGAGACACCAAGGAAGGATTTTGTTCTTGAAAGGTGGTTACTTGGCTCCTGGAGATGGAGACTTTAACAACGTTAAGTGTGTATGCTGTGTGTAAGAAAGATTTGTTAAAAAAAATAACATTCTTTTCAAATGATGCAATACCTTCGCACTGTCAAGGGGTCAAATAGAAACACCCTGAGTTACAGAAACTCAGCCCTGCCCTCTCCTGGCCTGGAAATACAGAACAATCAGATAGATTGTTGGAGGTGGGAGGATGGGGAGGAGTGGAAACATGTTGATGTTTACTGAGCAGTCTTTCCCTTCAGTTGACTGTCACTGAAACACTCATCAAAGTAAGCAGACACCACGCACTGTCGTCTTGTTTTCCTGGAAAGAGAAGGAACAAGTGCCTGTTAACTTACCAACTTTGTTTTTCACTTACTAGTAAACAATGCAATTTTTTTTTTCCTCTGTGTTAATTCGATAGCCAGCCTGCCCACAGACCTCTTCGAAGAAAACCAACCTCTTGCTTTAGAAGATTATACACAGAGGCCCAACTCAAGATCTCTAGTTCACAGTATTTTGGCTTAAGTCATTTTACAGTCACCAACTAAGTACCTCGGTTTGCTGCTTATTACAAAATTCAGAGAAGTATACTACATGACTGATCCCTGTGCCGATTACCCTGTGTCTGCTGGGAATGCCTCCTCATGTGGAGGGATATACATGGGAAAGGATATATCCACCTTTGTTTTTCTGCTGAATTTTTTAAAAAATATACTTAAAGGATAACACAAAACTTACCTTATCTCTTTGTTTCTGCTAAGGGAACAGAAGAGAGTGGTTTGTAATATAGTATGTGTTATGTATGTGCATGAAGTGCCTGGGTGGGTTTGACATATATTTGATGTACAAGGTGTATGTGATTTTATTAAGCGTAAGTAACAAGGAGCAATTCACTCTTCACTTTTCTTCAGGAAAACGTTTTCTCCATAACTGAAGTGTCAGTCATTTGAAAACAAAACAAAACTTCTCATTGGCAGTAGGCAAAAGCTGTAACTAGTCACTTGTAAAACATAAGCAGACCTTTTTGTTCTGGATTTTGGTTTGTTTTTTTTTTAACCAAAAATGATGAGAACAGTCTGGCTGCATCTTGCATATTTCAGTCACTGTTATTATCAATTACAATAGGATATCCAGAAGGAACAAAATTAGTGACATAGTTATTTGAGAATGCCAGTGATTACATGTGTCTTGGCTCTTTTGCGGGTTTAAATGCTTGAATTGACTCTCCAGTTGAAATATTTAACTGCCTGTCACTTCACAAAATATGCGCATTCCTTTGCAGTAACTTTGATGAAATGATTGCTACCCAGCTCTGCAGCCCAATAGTATTCTATTTCCTTATTTAAAGAGATGAGAAAACTAGCCTAGTAGCAGTAGGCACATACACGCAGCTTTTCCACTGTAAAGATGAGTCTGTGTTTCGATCTCCTGATGAAGGGGTCAGTGGCCAAGCCTGTCAAGGATGAGAATGTGAGCTGAACTCCCTGCCCTGCTTTATTAACATCCTGCTGAGCCCACCTGGAATCCTCAACCACAGGCACCTTTAATTGGATGTTCTTCCCACTCACTTGATGTATGAGGCTAGTCAAGAAGAGCTAAGTTTCTGTTAATTAATCTTTAAGCAAAGAGAGCAGAGTTGAGTGAGTGGTACAGCCAAGATTCAAACCCATTCTCACAAGATGATGCTGACATGAGAAAAGCAAAAAAGGACAGGGAAATGTTTTAAGTTAAAAGAAACCAAAGAGTCTTGGTGAGTGAACCTTGATGGGATTTGGGGTAGAAAACAACCCAACAAATCCGTAAAAGAAAAATTTTTGGAGAAAGTGGGGAAAATTGGATATAGGCTAGACGTTAGATGATACTAAGGAATTGTTAATTTTCTTCGGTATGAATAAAATATCATAACTATATGGAAGAATGGCCCCATTTTTCTTTAGACCTGCTCAAAAAGTTAGGAGCACAATGTCACAATGGTTGCTGATTCACTTTCAAATGATTCAGCAAAAAGTATACATATGTCGTACATGTAGATAACATCACTAAAGCAAAAGTAGTCAAAGTGAACAATTACTGAATTTAGGTGGAAGAAATTTAGGAATTCGTTCATTGTCCTTCAAATGTAACGTGTGTCTGAAAGTTTTCATAATAGTTTTAAAAAAAGAATGGCACATCTGTATCTTCTTGGATCCCTGGAACCCTAAAGGGAGTGGCAGTAAGCTTCCTAATAAATGATATCAAGAACGATAATGGGAAGGAGAAAAGAACTGCAGCAAAAAATAATTTAAGGAGAACCAGGGGTGCAGTGAACAGAGGGGAGCATAACCTTAAGTAAAGCCAACAGGAATCCTTAACAAACAGATGCGATCTAAGGAATTCCATTCTGAAAAAAAACATTTGGCTCTCATTAGGGGTCGAATGGAGTCAGACACGACTGAGCGACTTCACTTTCACTTTTCAGTTTCACGCATTGGAGAAGGAAATGGCAACCCACTCCAGTGTTCTTGCCTGGAGAATCCCAGGGACGGGGGAGCCTGGTGGGCTGCCGTCTCTGGGGTCGCACAGAGTCGGACATGACTGAAGCGACTTAGCAGCAGCAGCAGCAGCATCAATATATTACTTTGCCTCTGAGCTATTACGTTATCTCCTTTAGGCTCCCCCAAATCATAGTCATCCTTTGAATCAAAATTATCTTCAGATGAAAGCACTAGGTTTAGGAAAGCATGGTCTTGAACTTGTCCCGGAGTACACTGGCACTTGGTACCACTTACGTGTGTGTTGTACCACTCTGACTCATCCTGCACTGGGCACTCCAACCCCTGGGTCAGCTCCGCTGACCTTTTACCTAAGTAGAGGGTTTCCCTTGACCTCCCACCAAGAGTAAAGAAGTTGACCTGTGCCTTGCCTCTGAATGATAAAAACTGAGTCTTTGGGCAGCATGAGAATAAAAGAGTCACAGTCACTGCCCCATAGCCCCGTCAGCAATGGAGACAGAGACAGAAGTATAAGCCTATCGATGTGCTAAGGCTTTCCTTACACCACAAAGGAAGTACCTTGCAGCAAGGTTTCAACTTTTCCCTTCCCAGGTTGTTTATTGTCAGAGAGCGTTTCGAAGGAAGAACAGATCTTAAAGCTTCTTCAGGAAGCTGGTTTCATATGGTGGTTTAGATTTAAATAGTGATTGTCTAGCACCATTTGAAATCAGTGTTCTTGGGGGAGACCAGCTGCACCGCCGGCAGCAAAAGGGGCGAATGGGACGGAGCCCTGAAGATCGGCTGGCGAGAGAGCCCGCCGGAGCTGTGCTGACCCGAGCCACCGCCGGCAGCGGCGAGCAGCGGCGTCACACGCAGCAGGCCAACGATGCCACGTCTCATTCCTAGAACTTCACAATCATCTGTGCGACAAACCTACAGCACTCTTCCCATGACACAGCCTCCACCGTGCGTGCATCAAAGCAGAGTGTGGCAGATTGATTGATCTTGGGGCCTTCCCAACCCTCACCTCCTCCTGTGACCCCCCCCTTAGAGGATGACTGATTTCTTTTGGTGTTCAGAGTCAATATAATTTTCTAGCACCATCTGAAATCGGTTATAATGATTGGGGAAGAGCACCAGGCTGCTGACTAAAGAGATAAAATGTGTTGGCGAACTTCGGGGTCAAGACTAAGAAAATGGACCTATCAAGGTGGTTTTTCTTTTTTAAGTTTTAATGCTAATAAATGGTAATAATACTAATAATGCTAATACTAATAACTATTAGCATATTCCTAGTGGTTATATTTTAGAGAAATTCCATAGACTTTGTAGGGATGTTTGTTTTGATGCTGGACACCTAGGAAAAAGTGGGCGAAGTCAGTTCCTCAGGTCATTTGCGAGGTGTCGTGAGGAGGGAGTAATTTCTGCTCCCAGTGAGAAGCCTGTGAACCTCACCTTTGACACTCCCCTGCCTCCGTGGAGTGGAGTGAATTCCATGGTCAGCCAGGTCTTTCTCTTGAAGGCAGCGTCAGGCTCAGGCAGCTGGAAGTTAAATCTAACAAGGCGTGTGAGGGGAGGTGCACAGATGAGTTTATCTCTCTAGGGCACAATGAAGTTAACATTTCCGTTCAGTATAGCAAACAAGGTGAAGAAGGCCTCAGGTTACCCTTGAACCATTTTCCTGAATTTTTCTTTCTTACTCTGGATGGGAAGTCGTTAAGACTGAAAACCACCCTTGAGTTTCTAGTCCCAGGCCGGGGAGGGCACGGAAGGGCTCAGGAGTGAGCTCTCAGTTGCCCCGCCTCCCAGGGCTCCTCTACAGCTACTGCCCCAGGTGCTGCCTGACCTCACCTGCTGCCTTCACGGGCCGTCCTGGAACACAGAAGGGGCTCCTGCGGGAAGTCCAGGCCTCGACCTTCCACCTTCTCTCTGGCCTGGAGCAGCCCTGGAGCCTGACTGACATCGGGCGACACCTCGCCCTGCTTCACAAAGCTCAGACCGCCACCTCCCTGCCCTCCCCACACCCACTCTGCCTCTCCCCACTCCCGCCTGCAATTTGTCAGGGAGAGTCCTTCCACTTCAGGGCTACGACATGGGATCTGTCATCAAAACATTCTGTCAGCCATGGACATCAAGTAAGGCCATTTTGCTGCTGCTTTTTCTGTCCTCTGGTTATTCCTTCCCCAGAACTCTGCCTGTTGCTTTCTTACCTGCTCTTTTCCCCCTGAGCAACCTTATTTATTACTCCCCTGGTTCAGATACACCTGCTACATGATGATTTTCCTCAAACTAGAATTCTAGCCACGAAGATTCTTCTGAATTCCTTGTGTCCATATTTCCATTTTTCCCCCATATAAAAAATCTTTAACTTTGCAAAGAATCACTTGTTCACTCCAACAGCTTTACCAGACTTGGCTACCTGATAAGTTACACACACACACACACACACACACGCGCGCGCGCGCGTAAGATAATTGGCACAATTCTTCAGTTGGTCTAGTCAGGACCAAGTGGTCACATTCCCCACAGCCTTCTTCCATGAGGACATCTTACTCAAGACAGGCTGTGGGGCAGTAGTACTTGAACTTTGCCTCCAGAGAAGACTAGATTGTTTAACCGGCTATTCTAAGCAACAGGGATCTTAGTTCCCCAACCAGGGATTGAACCTGGGCCCTTGGCAGTGAAAGCATAGAGCCTTAACCACTGGACTGCCAGGGGATTGCACCCCTGCCCCCCATTGTTTGGTCTCAGTTATAATGCTAAAGCTGTGCTGATTTTCGTTCCCCAAAACCAGCTCTCCCTGCCCGCCACATTAAGGCCTGAGAAGTGTCTGCCTTTCCCCTCCGCTGCCCCAGCCTCACTTCACTCCCCGGGCTGTGCTGCTCCTCTGCCCTGCCTTTCTGAAATCCAGCCTGCACCCTCAGTAGCCTGGGCGGCTTTCTTATCCTACCTCTCACCTTCTGTCCAGCTTCTGTGTTGCCTCCAGTTATCCTTCTGACACGTGTGACTTGGCTCCCTCTCCTTCCCTGGGGGTTTTCACCCCTGCCTACAGGACTACCTTCCTCTCCAGACCCACCCCTGCCCCCAGGGCCCAGCTTCTGAGCTCACCCAGCTGCTTGCTGCTGCGAACCCGCAGCTACCTTCACACCTCCAAGCCTGTGTGTGATAGTTCCTCTGCCCGGATCTTCCTTCTCCTCCTCAGCCTAGAACTCCAGCTTATTCTCCAGCTTCTGGCTCAAGTGATGCTAAATTGGAAAATAAACAACAATGATGATAACAATAATAGCAGCTAACACTGAGCTCCTATTTTGTGCAAGGCACTTGCTAAGCATTTTTACATGAATTATCTCATTTAACTGAACTTTCAAAATCATCCTGTGAAGTCGCTATTACTACTGTTATTCCTATTTTGCACGAGAGAACAAGCAAAAAGAAATGATTTGTCAGTGATGGTATAACCTTAAGATTTTTGTGCAGGAGTACAAACCCAAGTCCCTGATTCCAGGGCTCTTCTCTTCATTAGTCCTGCTGTCTCCACTGTGGGTATCACCATCAGCTCAGTTCAGTCGCTCAGTCGTGCTCGACTCTTTGCGACCCCATGGACTGCAGCATGCCAGGCCTGTTCGTTTGGTAGGCGGGCTCTCAGATGGCCCCCTCTGCTTCCCACCTACGGGTCTTCATGCCCAGTGTAACCCTCTCCCTTGAAGTGTGGGCTGGACCTAGTGACTTGCTTCTCCCAAATAAAACAACAGCAAAAAGTGATAGGATGTGACTTTTGAAATTAAGTCACAAATAGCTGTGATTCTGTCATGCTCTCGTATATGCTGTCTCTCTCTCTCTCTCTAAGCAAAGGCCACGTTGGGATCTGCTCAGTGGAGAGGCACATCTGGCAAGGAACTGACGCCTTCAGACAGTAGCTCCTGAGGACCCAAGGCCTGCCAAGAGTCACGTGAGTGAACTTGGAAATGAGACCTCCTGCAAACAGCCTGGGGGTGACTGCAGCTGCGGCTAAACCCTTGACTGTGGCCTGTGAGAGACCCTGTGTCACAGAACCCAGTTAAATGTGCCCAGATTCCTGACCCACAGAAATTGGGACATTAAAACAACAAAATAAATACAGGTTTGTTGTTTTAGGCCCCTAGGTTTGGGGGTTGTTTGTTACACTGCAGTAGGTGACTGTACAGCTCATAGTCCTCACGTCTAGACTCAAACTTTCTGCTTACAGTACCTAATTTTTTAGATAAACTTCTTGTTGGAATAACTTTGCATTAAAGAAAAGGTAAAGAGTACAAAGCGGTTTTCTCTCTCACCGTCTGTTATGTTGTGTAACCATGGTACACTGTCAACGCTAACAAACCAGCATTGGTGCCTTACTGTTCATTAAGTTTCAGAACTGACTCTCAGCTCACTGGTTTTCCCACCAATGTGCTTTTACTATTCCACCACTGGGGTTGCATTTTTAATAGCATAATAGATGTCATGCCCCATAACTCTGTGTGTGTGTGTTTGTGTATATGTGTGTGTGTAGAACAAGATGAAATATATATGTGTTTGCTAAAATCTGGAAGATACATTATTTATTATTCCTTAAATAATAAAAGAATATTAGAAAAGTCTTTAATTAGGGATATTGTTTATAATTATTTAGAAAAATAATCATTACATTAACTGAAAACTGTTATGTGAAGTGACTGAGGAGGGATGAGGGAGTGGCTCCCAAGTATTAAATGTTAAGGCGCTAACAAGTCATAGTTTTAAAAAGTCAAATATATGTTGCTAAAAACCTTTAAAGGTTTCCACTTATTAATAAGTATATTGAATGCTACAAGATTCACAAATGGTTCTTTGGCATTAGGATGTTGGCATAAATTAATTTTATTTATATAATATGCAAATACTTAATTTGCTTATAACTATTTAAATAGAGACTGTTCAACTAAGAGTACTTAATTCCTATGTAGTGCGATCTTGGCAAGTCACTTGGTCTTTCTGGGTTTTTCCTTGGAATGAGTTTATATTACTAGATTTTTGCCACAAATTAATCATGGACTATAACTACTTAGCAGTTGTAAACGTTTTGCAAACGAAACTCTGTCTACAGCATTTAATCATAAACTACTGTCTGATTAAACGTCTAGCTGCATTATTTGGCAGCATTGTTCCAAGCGATCCATGTAAAAGTAAAACTTCTAGGAAAGAATGAGTGATGTTGCTTAAAGGAGAAAAGACATTCCATTTCTACACACGCTCTTGTGGTTGAATTTTTAAGTAGGGTGTACAAAGGAGGAAGTCAAGTGACTTAGCAGAAAATAACATGTAAGGCGAAACTTCAGATAGATCCTGAAAGGCTATTGAGTGAGGTTGGATATTTCAAGTCCTCTTGGTGACCTACCAGAATCCCAAATAAACCACTGAAAATAACAACAGAAACACATTTGAACTTTGAAAATAATGTACACATGAGACCCCAAGTCTTAGTGGCCAAGATTTACTTCCTGGCTTGTCTCTGAGGGATCAAGCCCTTCTTTGTGGCCAGAATGACATACCTGATGTTCAGTAATTAACTACTGAATGAAACAGACAATAGAAGATGTTGCAGAAGCAAGAGATGCCAACAAAAGAGAAATAAATATGATTGGGGGGAAAAAGGAGCAGAACACAGTGTAACCTCATTCACAAGCCGTCACTTTCCAGAACTCTGAATTCATTAAGTTTTCCGCACTTCTCTACTTTGAAAGTGTCAGATGACAAGAAAGCAAGCTGTTAAGTTTACTGAAAAACTGCATGCATAAATATTTCTAATATTATGTTTGGAGGTTAGTACATAATTCATTTCTGTCTAATGTGCCTAAAATATAATCTTGGCTATTCAGAATGATGACTGATCCTCAGAAACCGTGGAAACCGTAAATCATCAAAAGCTTCAATCATATTCATCACCCTATGCTTACTAAAGCCAGAGACTGTAGAAATATGCTGTCAAGACTTTGTAAACAACTCTCGTTTAGCAAAAAATTAAAATCAAATCTGTATACTCTATAGACAGAACCCAGTATTCTTTAAATGTTATCACTGAGATCCAGGTTACCTAACATAAAGTTCACCATTTTAACCACTTAAAGTGTACAGCACAGTGGCTTTTCCTACATTCATATTGTTGTGTAAACTTCACCACTACCTAGTTCCAGCACATTTTCATCACTCCCGAAAGAAATTTTGTAGCCATTAAGCAAGATCTCCTCAGTGCCCCCTCTGCCACCCATCCGCTTTCCATGGATTTGCCTGTCCTGGCGTATATGCGTGCTAAGTCGCTTCAGTTGTGTCCGACTCTTTGTGACATGTGGCCTATGGACCATGGCCCACCAGGCTCCTCTATCCGTGGGATTCTCCAGGCAAGAATACTGGAGTGGTCTGGAGGTCCTCCTCCAGTGTATCTTCCCGATCCATGGATCAAACCCACGTCTCTTACATCTGCAGCATTGACAGGCAGGTTCTTTACCACTAGCGCCATCTGGGAAGCCCTACCTGTTCTGGACAACATGCCAGATGGATACACACAGTATGAGGGCCTGGCTCCACTCACTTGGCGTAACATTTTCAAGGCTCACCCATGTTGTCGCAGTGTCTGTACTTCATTGCTTTTGTGGGTGAACCATAGCCCACTGTACGGGTAGACCACGTTTTGTTTATTTGCTATCAGTCTGATGGGCGTTTGGCTTGTCTTTCTCTATATTTCTAGCAATACATGTCCACAGACTATCAAGTCAGGTGCTGCTGGTCCCACAATAACAAAGGGCCATCCCCTGCCTTCCACAAGCAGCCATCTCCAGCCCAGTTGTTTCTCCTGATTATTTTCTTCCATTTAAAATGCTCATACTGCTACTTCCTCATTTCTGCTATATTTACTTTACTTTTTCTACTATGGGAAATGAGGATTTAGTTCTAACTCATACCTTAAGTACTTAGCTGCCGCTGCTGCTAAGTCACTTCAGTCGTGTCCGACTCTGTGCAACCCCATAGACGGCAGCCCACCAGGCTCCCCGTCCCTGGGATTCTCCAGGCAAGAACACTGGAGTCCATTTACCATCACAGTTTAGTTACAGCACAATTTTTGGTTAAACCAAGAATTAGTGTCAGTAATCATATAAACGCTGTTGACAGCATGAGTGAGTGAGTGAAATCTCTCAGTTGTGTCTGACTGTTTGAGACCCCATGGATTTTAGCCTACCAGGATCCTCCGTCCATGGGATTTTCCAGGAAAGAGTACTGAAGTGGGTTGTCATTTCCTTCTCCAGGGGATCTTCCCAACCCTGGGATCGAACCCGGGTCTACATAATTTTACATTTCTTTTTAAACTTTTAATACTGAAATTAGTAATTTCATAATTTTAACTTGCTCAATTTTCTATGTACTTAATTATTTTCCAGTCTTCACTATGAAACCCTAAGACCATCTCAGCATTTTTTTCTTGGAGCTGTGTATCCTCCCGTGGTGATCTGGACTGGCTGTTTTCTGGGCATGGTTCCCATCCATCATCCCAGGACTTAATTTCATTATCATACTAGAAATTCCTTTTCTCTTCTCCTGGGTTGGATTCCCCACTGTAGATCCTGGAATGTCGTTTGCTTTACTTTTAACTTTGTGCCCATCCTTCAGCAGTTTCCTAAGAAGGGATGTGCGTGCTGAGTTGCCTCAGTCGTGTCTGGCTCTTTGCAACCCTATGGACTGTAGCCCACTAGATTCCTCTGTCCATCAGATTCTCCAGGCAAAATACTGGAGTCGGTTGCCATGCCCTCCTCCAGGGGATTTTCCTGACCAGGGATCAAACCTGGTCTCTGTCTCCTGCTTTGGCAGGCAGGTTTTTACCACTAGTGCCATCTGGGAAGCCCTCAAGAAAGAATAACCAGGAGGTAATTTTTTGAGGCTTTTCACTTTACTTTTATGTTTATTCCTGCTTGGAAAACAGACATTTGTTTTCTAGCTCCCTGTGTTGCTGAGTAGTCTGATACAATGCTAATTTCTGGCTCGTTTTCTCTGGACGTTTTTAGGAGATCCTGTTTCTTCCTTATGTTGTTTAAATTTCATAATTATGTGTATGATTGAGGTTTTGTTGATTTATTCAACCAGGTATTTAATATCCTTTTCATCTTGGAGGTTTATTTTTTTTCAACTCTCAAAAATAATTTCTGTTATTTCTTAGATAATTCCATGTATTCATTCTCACTATTCTTTCTTGAAATGTTAATTTTCCTATATTGGCCCTCCTGGACAATCTCTGTTATTTTTCCTTTTTTTTCCCTTTTGGTTTCCTATCTTCTTGATCTTATTTTCATTTCTGGGACAATTCCCACCTATATTTTCAAAATGTAATATCAAATTCTTATTTTTGCTAACGTGTTTAATATCTGAGAGTTTTTGTCTTCTTTTTTTTTTTTTAGCCTTTTGTTCCTGTTTTGAGGATTCATGAATGTCTCTGAAGATGTTAAATAGATATTCACCTCCCCCAGCTTTTAAAGTTTTCTGCTCCCTGCACTGTTGCTGATAAACCTGTTTATCCCAGTTTCTTTGTGTTTTAATTTTTGGTTTTGTCTTTCACGTTAGAGGCTTTCTCGGATGTCTTGTGATCCTTGACTATCCATTCACTTAGCAACTGTTGGGCTCATCCTAGGATGCATGAGAGGCAGAATGATGACAAAATGTCCACATCCTAAACCCCAGAACTCGCAGAAATGTTACATCACGTGGCAGAGAGGACTTTGCAGATGAGTTTCAGGTTAAGACCCTTGAGATGGAGAGAGCAGCCTTCATTACCCAGGTGGGATCAATCTAATCACACGAGCCCTTAAAAGAGAGAATGGTTCCCAGCTGTCTTCAGAGGGAGACTTGACTACCTAAGAAAGGTCAGAGAGTTGCCACATTGCTGGCGTTGAAAATAGAGGATGTGAGTCACAAGCCAGAGAATACAGTCGGCTTCTTAGAAGCTGGGAAAAAACAGGTAACAGAATCTCTGCCAAAACTTCCAGGAGGGAATGCAGCCTGTGGACACTGCTTTTACCCCAGTGAGACCTGCTTCAGACTTCTGGCCTCTAGAATGGTAAGGTCATAAATTTATGTTGTTTTAAGCAACCGAGTTTATAAAAATTTCTAACAGCAGCAATAGAAAACTAATACAGGGTGATTGGCTTCCCTGGTGGCTCAGACGGTAAAAGAATCTGCCTGCAATGCAGGAGATCCAGGTTCAATCCCAGGGTCAGGAAGATTCCCCTGGGGAAGGGAATGGCAACCCACTTCAGTACTCTTGCCTGGAGACTCCCATGGACAGAGGAGCCTGGCGGGCCCAGGACGTGGGGTTGCAGAGTCAGACATGGCTGAGTGACTAACCCTTTCACTACAGGGTAACTGGAAGGACAGCTGCTCACTGAGAATTCCCAATTTCATTCTCTATAAACTTTGGGGGTTTTTTTTCACTTTTTGGTCTGGTCACTTTCTTCAGTGAAGAATCCTTCATTCTCCTGGTGGGGGTCTATCAGTTAGGCTCAAAGAGAATCACCACAGGTTTCACTAGAATAAATTAATTATAGCCATTAATGTGTGTATGTTTAGTCGCTAAGTCATGTCCAACTCTGCAACTCCATGGACTGTAGCCTGCCAGGCTCTTCTGTCCATGGATTCTCCAGGCAAGAATACTGGAGTAGATTGCCATTTCTTCCTCCAGCTGGTTGGATATTCCCAACCCAGGGATCGAACCCATGTCTCTTGTTTCCTGCATCGGCAGTGGGTTCTTTACACTGGTGCCACCTGGGAAGCCCACAAAGGCTTCTGGGTTCACAAACGTGGGAGGGGTTTGCTGGGAAAGGGGAGGGCTTGAAAGCTGCAGCTAGAGAATTAGTGAGATTGTCACTGATGACGTGAGCCTGCAACACGAGCAGAAGCTGGAGGCACCAGGAAATTCCAAGAAGCCACAGCATCTACCAGCAAAAAGGGGCCGTGAAATGGGAGCTTGTGGGGAGAGATCAGTGTACCCACCACATCTGACCGTTGGAATGATGGTGTTCCCTCCACTCTGGCACCCGAATCTTATTCACGTTCCTCTCACTGGCAGACGAGGCCTGGAATCGTGCCAGGAAAGGGGTTCTGGGAAGGGTGGATCCCAGCCTTAGACAGGCACGGTGACAACCATGAGTAGACAACCCAGCAGGGAGGTATATTGTAAGCTTGGCTGCCAGGTTCTGGAAACTGACCTGAGGAAAGCAGCTAGAAGCTGAACAATGAGGGAAGCTCACTGTTCACAGCATGGACTGAAATCTAACCCTCTTCGCAGGAAGGCACCTGGTCTTCCCATGGCTGTGCCTGAGATGCCCTGAGTCCAGAGCTTCTCCAGAGAATGCCATTTGTGTTGGGGAGGACAGGGGAGAAGACTGGAGTTTGAACTGAGCCCTCACCCAGGCTCCCAGTGGGGCCTGTTTTTGGTCCCCATTTTCAGAGGCGACTGCACCTTCCACTTTCCACCAATCTGCACAGTTATCAGTTTGCTGGGGTCTTAAGGTTTCGGCCTGTTTCCTCACCACATATCTGTCTCCTTTCTTAAGGTTTTGTCCACAGCCTCACGGGCTGCTGTCTACTCTGGCATTCTCTTTGTCCTTATTGGCTTATACTTATTTTACCCTTTATTATCATGTTAGTGGGATTTCAGAAGCAAGTCAACAAGCCTATGAGTTCACTTTGTTTCACTGAACAGCTGTAAGGTTTTTAAGGTTAATTGTATATTGTATAAAGAGCTCAAAGCCAGGTGGCTTGGGTCTAGTTCCAGCTACCTTACCATTTTAAAGAGCCAAATTTTCTCATCTCTGAAACAAAGTGGTCCCATCGGGGTCCTTTTTCAAGACTCCAGTGAAAGCTGTGGTCCTTCTCCCTTAAAAGAAAAACAGTACACATGTGTATACACACACGCACGAGTATATTTTAGAAGGTTCACAGGTCCCTGAGGGCCTTCCAAGAAGCCTCCAAGGGTACTAAGCCCAAAGTTCAGAACCCCGACTTATATTGCCTCTGAGGCTGCTTTTAGATTGGACATTCTGATTTTTCAAAGCTGTAAGGTTTAAATGCAGTATATTTCAAAGGTGACATTTCAAGGCATACACAAAAATAAACTCAAACTGGATTAAAGATCTAAACGTAAGACCAGAAACTATAAAACTCCTAGAGGAGAACATAGGCAAAACACTCTCCGACATACATCACAGCAGGATCCTCTATGACCCACCTCCCAGAATATTGGAAATAAAAGCAAAAATAAACAAATGGGACCTAATTAACCTTAAAAGCTTCTGCACATCAAAGGAAACTATTAGCAAGGTGAAAAGACAGCCTTCAGAATGGGAGAAAATAATAGCAAATGAAGCAACTGACAAACAACTAATCTCAAAAATATACAAGCAACTCCTACAGCTCAATTCCAGAAAAATAAATGACCCAATCAAAAAATGGGCCAAAGAACTAAATAGACATTTCTCCAAAGAAGACATACAGATGGCTAACAAACACATGAAAAGATGCTCAACATCACTCATTATCAGAGAAATGCAAATCAAAACCACTATGAGGTACCATTTCATGCCAGTCAGAATGGCTGTGATCCAAAAGTCTACAAGCAATAAATGCTGGAGAGGGTGTGGAGAAAAGGGAACCCTCTTAAACTGTTGGTGGGAATGCAAACTAGTACAGCCACTATGGAGAACAGTGTGGAGATCCCTTAAAAAACTGGAAATAGAACTGCCTTATGATCCAGCAATCCCACTGCTGGGCATACACACTGAGGAAACCAGAATTGAAAGAGACACGTGTACCCCAATGTTCATCGCAGCACTGTTTATAATAGCCAGGACATGGAAGCAACCTAGATGCCCATCAGCAGATGAATGAACAAGAAAGCTATGGTACATATACATAATGGGGTATTACTCAGCCATTAAAAAGAATACATTTCCTTAATTTCTGTTTTCTCATTATTACTGTTTAGGAATGCAAGGGATTTCTGTGTGTTGACTTTATATCCTGCAACTTTACTATAGTCATTGATTAGTTCTAGTAATTTTCTAGTGGAGTCTTTAGGGTTTTCTATGTAGAGGATCATGTCATCTGCAAATAATGAGAGTTTTACTTCTTTTCCAATTTGGATTCCTTTTATTTCTTTTTCTGCTCTGATTGCTGTGGCCAAAACTTCCAAAACTATGTTGAATAGTAATGGTGAAAGTGGGCACCCTTGTCTTGTTCCTGACTTTGGAGGAAATGCTTTCAATTTTTCACCATTGAGGATAATGTTTGCTGTGGGTTTGTCATATATAGCTTTTTCAGCCATTAAAAAGAAAACATTTGAATCAGTTCTAATGAGGTGGATGAAACTGGAGCCTATTATACAGAGTGAAGTAAGCCAGAAGGAAAAACACCAATACAGTATAATAACGCATATATATGGAATTTAGAAAGATGGTAACAATAACCCTGTGTACGAGACAGCAAAAGAGACACTGATGTATAGAACAGTCTTATGGACTCTATGGGAGAGGGAGAGGGTGGGAAGATTTGGGAGAATGGCATTGAAACATGTAAAATATCATGTATGAAACGAGATGCCAGTCCAGGTTCGATGCACGATACTGGATGCTTGGGGCTAGTGCACTGGGACGACCCAGAGGGATGATATGGGGAGGGAGGAGGGTTCAGGATGGGGAACACATGTATACCTGTGGCAGATTCATTTCAATATTTGGCAAAACCAATACAATATTGTAAAGTTTAAAAATAAAATTAAAAAAGAAGAATACATTTGAATCAGTTCTAATGAGGTGGATGAAACTGGAGCCTATTATACAGAGTGAAGTAAGCCAGAAAGAAAAACACCAAAACAGTATACTAACACATATATATGGAATTTAGAAAGATGGTAACAATAACCCTGTATATGAGACAGCAAAAGAGACACTGATGTATAGAACAGTCTTTTGGACTCTGGAGGGGAGAGAGAGGGTGGGATGATTTGGGAGAATGGCATTGAAACATGTATAATATCATATATGAAACGAGTTGCCAATCCAGGTTCGATGCACGATACTGGATGCTTGGGGCTGGTGCACTGGGACGACCCAGGGGGATGGTATAGGGAGGGAGGAGGGTTCAGGATGGGGAACACATGTATACCTGTGGCGGATTCATGTTGATATATGGCAAAACCAATACGATGTTGTAAAGTTAAAAAATAAAATTAAAAAAAAAAAGAGTTAAGGAAATAGTTTTCAATGTACTAGTTATCAAGAAACCAAAAAAGCTGGACTCCAGCTATTAATTCATTTCAGAGGGATCAAGAGACTTAATTTGCAGCAACATGGATGGGCCTAGAGATGATCGTACTTAGTGAAGTAAGTCAGAAAGAGAAACACACATACCATTCAATATCACTTACATGTGGAGTCTAAAATATAACACAAAATGAGCACATCTAGAAACAAAAAGAGATTCACAGAGGACATACATGTGGTCATCAAAGGTGAGGGGGAAGGACTGGGAATCTGGGGTTAGCAGATGCAAATTATACTATATATATATATAATATATTATATAAAAATATTATATATAGGATGGATGAACAACAAGGGCCTACTGTACAGCACAGGGAACTATATTCAATATCCTGAGATAAACCATAATGGAAAAAATATGAAAAAAAATATATTTATGTATAACTGAGTCCCTTTTCTGTTCAGCAGAAATTAAACCCAACATTGTAAATCAGCTATACTTCAATAAAATTTTCTGAAGTAAATTTAAAAAGGGGCTTCGAGGTTTAAGTGGCTTGTGGACTTCCAGATGATTAATTGGCATTCCTGGTGGAGGGAGTGACCAGAGATTAAAGGAACCATCTCATTTGCTCATCATGAAAAAGACCGTGAAATCCTGGGGAGAAATCTCACCAGAAGCTTGGCCGGCAGGCATCGAGGGTAGTCCAGGTTACCTCAGCAGTAGTCTCCCTGACAGTGCACTCTTTAGCACACGATTTTTTAAATTAATTTTTGGCTGCACTGGATCTTCATGGCAGTGCACTGCCTCCTTACTGCGGTGGCTTCTCTTGTTGCAGAGCATGGGCTCCAGGTGCATGGGCTTCGGTGGTCACAGCGCACAGGCTCAGAGTTGTGGAATGCAGGCCGAGTTGCCCCTCAGCATGTGGAATCCTGGACCAGGGATCAAACCCATGTCCCCTGCATTAGCAGGCAGACTCCCAACCCCTGGACCACCAGGGAAGTCCCCACAATTTTTAAAAGTGATGTCAAGAAAACAAGCTCAGCTGTTTCCAAGGAGCTGAGCTACAGATGCTAGACAGTAGCATCACTATGTACCCAAACAACCCTATATTGGTTTTGGTCTTTGTGTTTTAGCTCTTTAGGACCTGAGGGGCAGCATAGCTGCTAGGATTCTGTTCATATTATCGTATTATGCTCTGTGTGAATAAGGGGCAAGATGACTTGTTTGGGGCTGCAGATAAGTGGCCGACAAAGAGAACTTTTTCTGTATTGCTGAGAAAGATGAGAGGAACAAGGGCACAGCTTTTGCCTAGGTCAGGAGGAAGTGTGAAGGAGAGATGAGATCAGATCAGTCGCTCAGTCGTGTCCGACTCTTTGCGACCCCATGAATCGCAGCACGCCAGGCCTCCCTGTCCATCACCAACTCCCGGAGTTCACTGAGACTCACGTCCATCGAGTCAGTGATGCCATCCAACCATCTCATCCTCTGTCATCCCCTTCTCCTCTTGCCCCCAATCCCTCCCAGCATCAGAGTCTTTTCCAATGAGTCAACTCTTCGCATGAGGTGGCCAAAGTACTGGAGTTTCAGCTTTAGTATCATTCCTTCCAAAGAAATCCCAGGGCTGATCTCCTTCAGAATGGACTGGTTGGATCTCCTTGCAGTCCAAGGAACTCTCAAGAGTCTTCTCCAACACCACAGTTCAAAAGCATCAATTCTTCGGTGCTCAGCCTTCTTACAGTCCAACTCTCACATCCATACATGACCACAGGAAAAACCATAGCCTTGACTAGATGGACCTTTGTTGGCAAAGTAATGTCTCTGCTTTTCAATATGTTATCTAGGTTGGTCATAACTTTCCTTCCAAGGAGTAAGCATCTTTTAATTTCATGGCTGCAGTCACCATCTGTAGTGATTTTGGAGCCCAGAAAAATAAAGTCTGACACTGTTTCCACTGTTTCCCCATCTACTTCCCATGAAGTGATGGGACCGGATGCCATGATCTTCGTTTTCTGAATGTTGAGCTTTAAGCCAACTTTTTCATTCTCCATTTTCACTTTCATCAAGAGGCTTTTTAGTTCCTCTTCACCTTCTGCCATAAGGGTGGTGTCATCTGCATATTTGAGGTTATTGATATTTCTCCCAGAAATCTTGATTCCAGCTTGTGTTTCTTCCAGTCCAGCATTTCTCATGATGTACTCTGCATATAAGTTAAATAAACAGGATGACAACATACAGCCTTGACGAACTCCTTTTCCTATTTGGAACCAGTCTGTTGTTCCATGTCCAGTTCTAACTGTTGCTTCCTGACGTGCATATAACTTTCTCAAGAGGCAGATCAGGTGATCTGGTATTCCGATCTCTTGAAGAATTTTCCACAGTTCATTGTGATCCACACAGTCAAAGGCTTTGGCATAGTCAATAAAGCAGAAATAGATGCTTTTCTGGAACTCTCTTGCTTTTTCCATGATCCAGCAGATGTTGGCAATTTGATCTCTGGTTCCTCTGCCTTTTCTAAAACCAGCTTGAACATCAGGAAGTTCACAGTTCATGTACTGTGGAAGCCTGGCTTGGAGAATTTTGAGCATTACTTTATTAGCGTGTGAGATAAGTGCAATTGTGCGGTAGTTTGAGCATTCTTTGGCATTGCCTTTCTTAGGGATTGGAATGAAAACTGACCTTTTCCAGTCCTGTGGCCACTGCTGAGTTTTCCAAATTTGCTGGCATATTGAGTGCAGCACTTTCACAGCATCATCTTTCAGGATTTGGAATAGCTCAACTGGAATTCCATCACCTCCACTAGCATTGTTTGTAGTGATGCTTTCTAAGGCCCACTTGACTTCACATTCCAGGATGTCTGGCTCTAGGTGAGTGATCACACCATCGTGATTACCTGGGTCGTGAAGATCTTTTCTGTACAGTTCTTCTGTGTATTCTTGCCATCTCTTCTTAATATCTTCTGCTTCTGTTAGGTCCATACCATTTCTGTCCTTTATTGAGCCCATCTGTGCATGAAATGTTCCTTTGGTATCTCTGATTTTCTTGAAGAGATCCCTAATCTTTCCTATTCTGTTGTTTTCCTCTATTTCTTTGCATTGATCGCTGAAGAAGGCTTTCTTATCTCTTCTTGCTATTCTTTGGAACTCTGCATTCAGATGTTTATATCTTTCCTTTTCTCCTTTGCTTTTCACTTCTCTTCTTTTCACAGCTATTTGTAAGGCCCCCCCAGTATCAGAGGAGGGCATCAGAAGAGGGCATCAGTGGGCAAATGCACTGAAACCATACTCACAGAAAATTAGTCAATCTAATCACACTAGGACCACAGCCTCGTCTAACTCAATGAAACTAAGCCATGCCCGTGGGGCAACCCAAGATGGGCAGGTCATGGTGGAGAGATCTGACAGAATGTGGTCCACTGGAGAAGGGAATGGCAAACCACTTCAGTATTCTTGCCTTGAGAACCCCATGAACAGTATGAAAAGGCAAAATGATAGGATACTGAAAGAGAAACTCCCCAGGTCAGTAGGTGCCCAGTATGCTACTGGAGATCAGTGGAGAAATAACTCCAGAAAGAATGAAGGGATGGAGCCAAAGCAAAAAGAATACCCAGCTGTGGATGTGACTGGTGATAGAAGCAAGGTCCGATGCTGTAAAGAGCAATATTGCATAGGAACCTGGAATGTCAGGTCCATGAATCAAGGCAAATTGGAAGTGGTCAAACAGGACATGGCAAGAGTGAATGTCGACATTCTAGGAATCAGCGAACCGAAATGGACTGGAATGGGTGAATTTAACTCAGATGACCATTATATCTACTACTGCAGGCAGGAATCCCTCAGAAGAAATGGAGAGGCCATCATGGTCAACGAGAGTCCGAAATGCAGTACTTGGATGCAATCTCAAAAACGACAGAATGATCTCTGTTCGTTTCCAAGGCAAACCATTCAATATCACAGTAATCCAAGTCTATGCCCCAACCAGTAATGCTGAAGAAGCTGAAGTTGAATGGTTCTATGAAGACCTACGAGACCTTTTAGAACTAACACCCAAAAAAAATGTCCTTTTCATTATAGGGGACTGGAATGCAAAAGTAGGAAGTTAAGAAACACCTGGGGTAACAGGCAAATTTGGCCTTGGAATATGCAATGAAGCAGGGCAAAGACTAATAGAGTTTTGCCAAGAAAATGCACTGGTCATAAAAACACCCTCTTCCAACAACACAAGAGAAGACTCTATACATGGACATCACCACATGGTCAACACCGAAATCAGATTGATTATATTCTTTGCAGCCAAAGATGGAGAAGCTCTATACAGTCAGCAAAAACAAGACCAGGAGCTGACTGTGGCTCAGACCATGAACTCCTTATTGCCAAATTCAGACTTAAATTGAAGAAAGTAGGGAAAACCACTAGACCATTCAGGTATGACCTAAATCAAATCCCTTATGATTATACAGTGGAAGTGAGAAATAGATTTAAGGGCCTAGATCTGATAGATAGAGTGCCTGATGAACTATGGAATGAGGTTCGTGACATTGTACAGGAGACAGGGATCAAGACCATCCCCACAGAAAAGAAATGCAAAAAAGCAAAATGGCTGTCTGGGGAGGACTTACAAATAGCTGTGAAGGGGAGGGTCTCTACTAACTGTCCTCCAAGAAATCAGAGCAGCATTGCAGTTACAGTTCTTTATCTCTGGACCAGATGAGAGCTTAGATCAACCCAACAAGGCTTGTTGTTGTTGTTGTTCAGTTGCTCAATCCTGTCCAATTCTTCGTGACCCCATGGACTGCAGTATAGCAGGCTTTCCTGTCCTTCGCTGTCTCCCAGAGCTTGCTCAAACTCATGTCCATTGAGTCGATGATGCCATCCAACCATCTCATCCTCTGTCACTTCCTTCTCCTGCCCTCAATCTTTCCCAGCATCAGGGTCTTTTCCAGTGAGTCATTTAATGCCTTTGTTTGTTATATGGTTGAGGTTACTTGGAACTCCGGATGTAGGGCCATAATAGGATTACTACCGAGTGGACGGATGCCACATACCTGTAACCTCGGTGCCATCTTCCTTTGCCTTGGTAGTTTTGTTCATTCTCTTTTTTCTTTTACATGTTGTAAGTTTTAGAAAGTTAAGCCTTTTTTTAAGTACATAAAAATTCATTAGAAATAAAAGCAAATTATAACAACAGGACACTATTTTTGCTCCCATTACAGTAGCAGCATATTCATTTATGACAGTAAATGCCTGATGTCAGGAACTGCCAGGGACAAGGGTGAAGTGGCGCAGCAGCCCTGAGGTGTGAGTGTCAGGAAGCAGAGCCATAAGGACGCACACACCGCTCGAGCCCTGCACCCCACTCGTGACACAGTCAAGGCAATGATACAAAGGTGTGGACAGAATCAACTACGAGGCTGCACCTTACATCACATGGCTTATGAGAAACTGGAGACAGTCTAATAGTGGATCCTTTAAATAAATTACAGTGCAGAAATACAAATGATGTACTAAAGACAATGGAGGGCAGAGATGGACTTCTATCTACACATGAAGTCAGTATTTTGTTAAATGGAAAAAGCAAGTTATGAGAGCAACTGCTGAGCCTGCCAAGTACAAGTTATGTTTGATATGTCATATAGCATATAGAAAGCAGTGGCTTCACCAGCCAGTCATTTTTTTTAAAGACCTTGAGATGGGTTTTAACAGTATAAGGGGGTGACGGAGGATGAGACGGTTGGATGGCATCATCGACTCAACTGACGTGAGTTTGAGCAAACTCCAGGAGATCATGAAGGACAGGGAAGCCTGGCATGCTGCAGTCCATGGGGTCACAAAGAGTCAGACATGACTGAATGACTGAACAACAACCCCATTCTACAGTTGGTAAAAATGAGAGGTATTCAAAAGGAAAGCTGTTTTCTTAGGTTCAGCAGTCAGTGAGGGTTGGGGAGAGCATCCGCCAGCATCCTGTCTGTCCTACGCCATCTACGCACAATGGCCACCCAAGGCCATGAGTTTTGATTTTTCCTGATACCAGAGCTTAGAACCCTATAGAAATTATTTTAAGTTGATGAAAGAATTTTTTGGCATTGATTTTTTTTCTTAATCCCCATGACCTGGTTCTAGAGAAGTTCTGAGCTCCACATCCCTCATTTAGTCACACTGTCAAGGCCAAGCAACAACCTTTAGCCAACTGCTCTGGACCCACCCTGCTTTGAAAAGGCTCATTCCACCCAGGTGGCCTTAGTATCCAATGGCCAACCCTGCCCGCTGCGTGGAAACAATAGATAAGTGCCTGAGCTGGCACTGCCCTGGTATGTGGGTGCGGTTGGGAAGCTTGAGGCCAAACTGTGCCGACTTGCTGTCTCTGGATTAGCACTTTCTAAAGCTAGAGAAGACAAGAGTGGCAGTGGGTGCCACTCTTCCTTCCTTCAGGAGGTAAGAGGGGTCTGTAGGTGGACAGGGAGCTTGTTCATCAAATTCCTAGGAAGTAGTCAAAGAGGAGGAGAAGGAAAGAAGGTCCATGTTATATCTACTGCTTTTTATAAATCCTGCCTCCAGGGAAACAAACATCCCCAGAAGTGTGGCGCTGCACCAGTCTGTATCAACCCTCAGTGTTGGACACCACCCACCACGGGTTGGGCAGGGATGGTGCAGGCCTGGCAGAGGGTGAGTAGCCGGTCCTGTGCCAAAGGCTTGATGTGGCAGGAGGTGACAGGACAAAGGTCCTGGAGCATGCCAGCTGGGCGCCAGCCTTCTTTGCTGTCAGAACTGGTCTCGGAAAAAAGCACAGCCCCTGGCTATGCTTTTGAAAGAGGCATTTTTACTCTATGAAAACAGCTGCCCCTCCCTTCAGGCTTCCTTCCTGTGACTGAACAGGCCAGAGGGGAAGGTCAAGGGCAGACAGGAGAACCAGGACAAAGGACTAAGGTGTGGATTGAACATGGAGCCGTGCTCTTATCCTAGCTCACTTACTGACTTCCTGCAAAAAATAAAGTTGGGTGGGGAAGAGGCCAGGAGAAACATAAATGAGCAGACCTTCCGCAATAAAACAGTGAACAGTTACGAAATTCTTGGTGTGGAGTGGGGGGGCCCTTGCCTGCAAACGACTGTGAAATGACTTTGGAAAAGGTCCTGTTTCCATCCTGATGGGCTGAAAGAAACCACTAGCCCCATTTTTTCCTACCTAGAAGGTAAGGTCAACAGCGATACCTCCTTGAGATGTCTTGAAAATAAAAGTGGTAATGGCCATAAAGAGAAAAAGAGGGATTGTGGTCATGTATATGGGTCTTTTTTAATCTAAAGATGATGTATCCGACCTGAAATTATCACAACATTGTTAATCAGCTATAACCCAATACAAAATAAAAAGTTTAAAGTCTGGAACAAAACAAAAAAAGATGTGTCCTGCTGAGATGGGCTAGATTCTAGGTCGTTGGGTAAGCTTTTCCTGAGTTCATACCTCTTATCCCTGAAGCAAGAGCTCCTCAGTGCTGCACAGTGTGAGGATTACGCACTGCTGGGTTGTGGAAGTGTCCCAAAAACCCAGAACACATGACTCGTTCCACTTTGCCTTCTGGAGCACAACACTGGCCCTGGGAAGCAGCCATCCCCCATTCCTTTAGTATCTCAGCACAATTCAGTTGAATAAAGATTTGTTGAGCACCTACAGTGTTCCAGGCACTGTCTAGGATTTAAGAGGCGAGTTCCTCTGTAACATGCCCAGAACTCGGGCCATTTCCACCTCAAGATATTGGTAAACTGATTGCAAGTGCTGTCTTTTCATGCTATTAAATCTCATACTGCTCTCCCCATGCTGCTTACCTAGCATGCTACAACTTTCTCTTTGAACTACTTTTTAAGTTCTGAGACAGAAGAGAGAGCTTTGTGCTCAGTTGTGTCCAACTCTTTGCCTGGACTGTAGCCAGCTAGGCTCCTCTGTACATGGGATTCTCTAGGCAAGAATACTGGAGTGGGTTGCCATCTCCTTCTCCAAGGGATCTTCCCAACCCAGGGATCAAACCTGGGTCTCCTGCATTGCAAGTGGATTCTTTACCAACTGAGCCACCAGGGTACCCTAGGTCCTGAGAAAGAGACCCTAAGAAGGGCAGGAGGAACCCCTGATGCTTAATTAGGTGAAAGACACTGGAATCCTATTGCGACCAGGGTCCTCCTTAGTCAGCAGAGGAAAGTCTGATCGTGTGGTTTGTCCTTCCTGAACAAATTTCTTTGTAGCCCGTGATTTGCACCACCTCCATACAGTAATCTCTGCCTTGTTCGTTTGCAGAGAGCTGGTGGAGATGGAGCTGCAATGTGTGTCCATGGAGCAGATTAAACACTATATGCCCCAACCTGCCTGAGACTGTCCTCTCCCTGGCTGGCAGTACTTGAATGGGGAAAAAAAAAAAAAAAAGCAATCCTCCCAAGCTCCCAGCAAGCAGGAGTCCCAGGAGTCATGACCAGGATCTTGTCGCAAAGTGGAATTCATCTCTCAAAAGAAATGTATGGCTGACCGGACTTCATCAATTCAGATATGTCTGCCCCTGGTCTGAAATGGAAGGTAAGTGGAAGGTCAAGATCAGAGCTCAGGACACTGGAGAACTCCCTGCTGAGGTCAGAGTGGGTCACTGTCCTGTCACAGTTCTTCCGACACGCTGATTCTTGGTGAGAGCAACAGTGCATTTCTGCCTGCCTTTGGCATCGCTCACATTCATGTTTTTCTCACTTAATAGGCTGTAAGCCTTTTGATGTCAGGGTCCACATTCCCAGCACACGCCTTGCACAGTGTAGCTAAGCACTCAGTGTAGCGCTGGCATGAAAAGTGCTGTTTTCCACAAACTCTGTTCTTAGAGGATTAACCTATGATAAAGCTTTATGTCAACACAGATTTGCTGGGTGTCAGCAAGGCAGCACCACACTGAAGTTGGAAACCCCCACTCTGAGAAGCAGAAGCCTCTCTCTAATCATTATCTTTGGAAGTATGGCATAGCTGTTGCTACTGCCTTAGAAATTGAGGGTAAAATATTGCACTCGACCTATACTCCACTAACTTTGGCACCAGCTGGTTTTTAGACTATTTAAAACCTACTCATATTCCAATGGAGTTCTGGAACTGGGAGCATCCTAATCTATAAATTTTAGCCAGAAGTTCTCTGCCTATCTTACATTCCTTAAAAGGAGTTCAAGGGAGCAGATGGACTTTATAGCTTAAATATGTGGCTTTAGGAGGGGCACACACTTCCTTATACCACTTTAAACACATTCCACATCTGTGAGAACGTAAATCTACTGCCATTGTAGGAGCTGAATTTTCAAAGATCAGATGATTCAGCACCATGGTCAGGGCCAAAGAGATAAATTTGGGCCCGAAGTAAATCCCCTCTATAGGAGGGAAATAAAGGGACTCTTTACCTGAAGAATTCTCCTTCTAAACAATAATGAGATACCACTACATCTACCAGAATGGCAAAAATGCAGAATGCTGGAAAAACCAAATGCCAAGAAGAATGTGGTGCAACAAGAATTATTCATCACAGGTGGGAATGCAGAATGGTTCCTATCAACCACTCTGGAAGGTCGTCTAGCACCTCACAAAACTAAACATACTCTTAGCATACAATCCAGCAATCATGTCCCTTGAAAGAGTTGAAAACTTATATCCACATTAAAACCTGTACATGGATGTTTATAGCAGATTTATCCATAATTACCAAAACTCAGAGACAACCAAGATGTCCTTCAGTAGGTGAATGGATAAATAAGGGGTGGTACATCCAGACAATGGAATATTATTCAGCACCGAAAGATGAGCTGTTGAACCTTGAAAAGGAAACTTAAGTGCATGCTGGTAAGTGAAAGAAGCCAATTCAAAAAGGCTACAAACTATGACTTCAACTATATGCCATTCTGGAAAAGGTACAACTCTGGAGACGAGAGAAAGACCAGTGGTTGCCAGAGAGTAGGTGGGGATGGAGGGATAAACAAGTGGAGAACAGGGGATTTTTCAGGACAGTGAAAATACTCTGCATGATGCTGTAGTGGTGGGTACCTGCCACTGCAGATCTGTCCAGACTGTATAATATACAGCACCGAGAGTGAGCCCTCATGTAAACTAAGGACTTGGAGTGATAACAGTGCGTCACTGTAGCTTCATCATTTGTAACAAGTGTACACCCTGGTGGGGGATATTGTAATAGCAGAGGCTATCCACATATGAGGACCAATTATACGGGAAGCCTCTGAACCTTCCTAAAATTTTTGCTGTAATCCTAAAACATTTTTTTAAACCTTTTTTTTTTTTTTGAAGAAGTCTTTAAAAAAGAATTTACCTTCTTCCCTGACTCTAATGGCTGGTCAAGCCAGTGCTCAGGTCAGCCAAAGAAAAGATGCTCGAAGCCCCAGCTCCACACTGTGACAGGAACCACTCTGTCCTCAGGTGCTGCCTGGACTGGAACCCGTATCCATAACCACAGGTCTCAATCTGGACTTACTCCTTTAAGTGTAAGAGTTTGGAGGTGGCTGCTTTTCCCATGCTGATTTTCAATGTCTGCTAATCTGAAATAGAAAAAGCCATCATATCTTTTAGTTGTGTTAATCCAGATGTCTGAGGGGTCCTCTAAAACAGAAGGTAGGGGCTGTCCTCAAGGACCCTGAAGGAAGACTTGGCCCCAGAATCATCCTTTGCCCTTCCCAATGGCTCTTCTATAGGAAAAGCTAAACCTATGTGAGTCCAGGCAAACTTATGATGCACATGACCTTGAAGGACAGAGGGGGCGGGTACTAACATCTCCTGACCAACCCCTGTGTGCCAGGTGTGAAATGGAAACCGCCTTGTCATCTGCACAGCAGCCCGACGCAAGTGCGCGTCTCTAACGCCAGTTCACAGGAACATGTGCACAAGCACGGATGCGGTGCACGGCCGTGGAGGGTGGAGGAGAAAACCATTCTTGTTAATAACCTGTATGCCTTGCATTATGTGATACGTGCAGTCCTAAAGAGGCATACCAGTTAAGCTCTACATTCATGTTGTGTTGTCTTAGAGAATACTCATTCAGGTTTTTTCTTCCCTTATTTCAAAAAGTTTAGAATCCAGAACTAGAATTGAAATCCTTCCAGTGGGAATATAAAATGTTAAATGAAATACTTGGTGGTAGATGACTAATTGCTTTTCTGATCTATTTGAGAATGTATAAGATTGAACAATGTAGAATGTATAAAATTGAAACCACAATGAGTTAATATTACAAAGTGGCATGGACACACACATGCATACACCCTCATTGGGTCCTGATGGGGATACACTGCAGACTTCCAGGTGGCACTCGTGGTAAAGAACCCTCCTGCCAATGCAGGAGACACAAGAGATGCAGGTTTGATCCCTGGGTCAGGAAGATCCCCTGGAGGAGGGCATGGCAACCCACTCCAGAATTCTTGTGTGGAGAATCCCATGGACAGAGGAGCTTGGTGAGCTGCAGTCCATAGAGTTTCAAAGAGTTGGACACGACTGAAGTGAACTAGCACGCATGAGGATACACTGCAGGTTCCATCCCCATAACAAGTGTCCTAGGAAGCGGAGCAGCGATGACAATCACAGGATGTAGTAATTACCGTTAGTTGGGTGCCTGGATGCTTTCTTCAAGATCTCCTTCAAATTCTCACTTATTCTTTTTTTGCAAGTTCTAAAACCAGATGCTTTTTTTAATACAAAAGTCTAATTGCTGTGGAATCTAATGTATGTCTTCCTTTCATACCAGATCTCCTCCTCCGCAGATATTTGATTTACAACCCTCCCATGACTCACCTTTGGGAAATGGTCTAAAAGGAACCACACCTTTCTTGGTCCCACCTACACATATTGCTAAGTCCTCAACTTCGGGAAAAAGCATTCCTGAGTTATGTGAAGTAATATGAGACAATAAAACGGACTTGTCTTACAAACACAAAACTATAATGACAAGTCAGATTTTTTTTTAGGCCCCATGTGCTGCTTTCTCATACCCCACAACCTATACTTATAAAATCTCTGCCCTTTTTTGGCATGAGTCATACCTGGAGAACATCATAAGAGAGCCTGTGCCTAGTTAAATATTAAATTCTTTTTGAATTAGTGAAAAGAGACAAAGGGAAATGAAGCCTGTATACCTAAATGGTAGTATAAAATGAACAAAACAATGAAGAATAAAGCAATGAAAGGCGATGAAAGGTAAAAACGATGTTCTGTGTCTTTTTGGGGATTGTAGAAATTTCTAAGTTCCCAGCATTTACCCAATTTGATGATACTATGAAAAAATAATGTACACAAAATTCACATTCAAATAACTCCTGTGGCAGGCATCTCCTTTCTTTTCCCATTCTAACAGAATGCCAGTCGTGCTCAGAGGATGAGACAAAATGTACTCCCCACTAAAAATACTTGCCCGCTGCACGAGATGGTCCTGTGACAGTAAAGGTCAACACAACAGAAATTAACACAACACTGCAAATCAACTATACTTCAGAAAAATGCTGAAGTCAATGGATTTTCACCATTTAGATTGGCAAAAGTCACCACCTGACATCGCCAGTGTCAGCAAGGTTGTGGGGAAGTGGAATCTCTCACATCCCACCAGGAAGCGCGTAAACTGGTACAGCTACTGAGGAGAGCAGTTTTCCAGATCTAGTGAGACTCAGGTGAACACACCAAGTAGCCCAGAAAGTCTTTGCAGCGTGCACGAGAGAGCTGGAGAGGGAGGGGTGCTATTTTACAGCAGTGAAGCCCTGGAAATAATCTAGGTGTCTGTTAACAAGCAAACTGACAGAAACATCAGGACAAACTCTTACAATACCCAAGTGAACAAACGCAGAGCTCAGATCTACACAAGGATATGAAATGATTTAGTGGAATGCTGCAGCCGTGTCTCAAGAGCTATTTGTTAAAATTTCGGGGGTTTTATGAGCTGGTTGATATTATATCAGTAGTTTGAGGTCAGTCACATTAGGAGTATTTACAATACTGAAATTAGAACAAGCAATAAATCACACCCCTTTTCACCATCACAAGAGCTGGTGGTTAAGCATTTACCAGCACATCACTAGACAGACTTCAAACACAGCGTTTATTTTAAAAGGCAAGTTGCAGAATGACACCAGTGTGGTGGCATATATTTAGAGCTTAAAAACATATAGAAAAGTTATATATTTATAATATTTATCAATGGTAGTAAAATGCAGTCTAGAAGGAGAAATACCAGATTTGTGATAACAATTGTCTCTGGAGAGGGGGGCAATGTAACAGGCATGATGGAAGGGAAAGAGAGGACTTGAACTTTTTATCTGTTATCTTCTATTTATTTTAAAATATCTTAAACTAAAAAGTGAACAAAAAGTTAATTTTTTTCAATTATGGGCACTAAGGATAAAAATGTTTACTATTCTTTGTTTATCTCTATTATTTAGATTTTAAGATAAAAAGCAAAGAATGAGTCCAAGGAAAACTTGCGTATCACATTTCATTGATGCCATGACATTGACAATAAGATTCACTATTATTTTATATACCACTAAGAGTTTTGAAATCTGTCATTTAAACCATGTTGATGAGGACATATAGAATCATAAAATCACACATTTTAGAAATAAAAGTAAATGTGTCTTAGACTCGATAAAACGTGATATATTGGATTATGTAGAATTTTGCAGTTTCTACACAAATAGCATTGTATCAGGAAATGAGTTTGGTGCATATCACCACATAATAACAGTGCTTAAACAGCTTAGAAGTTTATCTTCATTTCACATGGACTCAGTCATGATGTGGACAGCCCAGGGCTCATGAACTATCTATCCTGTCTACATGATTTGCTCAGACCCCCAGATATCCTATACGTCATCCTATATTCAATATTTGGCTTCCATTTTCAAAGTTACTTTATGGCCCAAGATGGCTGCTGGAGTGCCAGCCATCAATCACATTCTAGGTATATGGCTGGGAGAGGAAAAGGGCAAAATGCCTTCCTCCCAGCTTAGCTCTCTTTGAGGTATGCTTAAGGAAATCTTCATATATCCATAAAATGGGAAAAGCTCTATGAAGGCAAGAGTCCTATCTGTTTTACCAGTGCATCCCCAGCACCTAGCACCAAGCAGAGCATGCTGAGGCACTGAAGGAAAGAAAAAAAAAACATGTGAAATGAATGGATACTTGCAAAGAAATGGATAAAATGCACCATAACCATTTAAATATTTTCATAAGTAAGAAACAGGGACATGTCTGTTACAATAGAATTTGGAAAACAGATTATAGTGTAATCCTAATTTTATTGAAAATGTATGCCTAGGGAAAGAAAGAAATATACTAATCTATTAACTGGTTTTCTAAATATATGGTGAAATGTCTCTGATTTTTAATAATTTTTTATACTTTTATAAATTTTCCAAATTTATGCAATAAGCCAGAATATTTTTCTGATTAGAAAAACCCGGTAAGCTTCAAAATCCCCCAATCAATCAATCAATCAAGAAGAAGAATGTTTTCATCTAAGTATTAAAATCAGGTAGTGAGTTTATAAACCAAAAGAAGTAATCAACAGCCACATATGCTGTGGAGAGTCTAACAATGCCACTTCTCTTATCCAGCAGCTTTGTTTTATTAATACAGTTGGGGAAAAGAGATGTTGACATTTGCAGATGACACCTGTGTGGAACCATGCCTAGCCTACATTTGGGGCAGCAAATTGATTCCCTATCCCATATCTCAGTTTTTCAACCTAATGGTTAGCATGTGTATGTGCTAAGTCACTTCAGTTGTGCCTGACTCTGTATGATCCTATGGGCTGTAGCCCATCAGGCTCCTCTGCCCATGGGATTCTCCAGGCCAGAATACTGGAGAGGGTTGCCATGACCCCCTCCAGGGGTTCTTCCTGACCCAGGGAAGAACCTGCATCCCTTACATCTCTGGCATTGGCAAGTGGGTTCTTTACCACTAGTGCCACCTGGGAAGCCCTGATGGTTAGCATATAAACACTCATTTTTTAAAACCCTATGACAAGAGAAGTTATCCATCTATCAAAGCAAACTGGTCTGCTTTCAGATCTACCCCTGATCACTTGCACATGGTTAAACTGAACTCAGCACTTCTCAGCACAATGGAGAGCCACCACAACCCCTGGATTTTCTTGTGCTTTCCCACTATTAAGAGCTAAATTGTGCCCCTTCTCCCCAGATTTCCAATACCCCAGAATGTGACTGCTTGGATATAGAGGCTTTACAGAGGTAATTACATTCAAGTGCGGTCACAGGGTGGACCCTAATTGAAAATGATTGGTGTCCTTGTAAGAAGAGGAAGTTAGGACACAGACCTGTACAAAGTGAAAGTGAGTGAAGTTGCTCAGTCGTGCTGACTCTTTGTGATCCCTTGAGCCCACCAGGCTCCTCCATGCCTGGGATTTTCCAGGCAAGAATACTGGAGTGGGTTGCCATTTCCTTTTCTCCAGATTTTCCTGACCCAGGGATTGAACCCGGGTTTCCCACATTGTACGCAGATGCTTTACGGTCTGAGCCACCAGGGAAGTCCAATGTAAGATAGAGAAAGAAGACAGCCATCTATAAGCCGAGGATAAAGGCCTCTGAAGAAATCAACCCTCCCTGACACCTTGATCTCAAACTTCCAGCCTCCAGAATTGTGAGAAAATACATTTCTGTTGTGTAAGCCACCCAGACTGTATGGCGCTTGTCATGGCAGCCCTAACAAATACACCCACTCATCACATTAATTAGATGCTTGGTGACAGAAATGGCTAATTTTACGTGGCAAATTAGCTAGTTGTGTCTTGTTGATCAGATATCAGTCTAGATGTTGCTGTGAAGGTACATTGACATGTGATCAACAATTAAATCAGCAGACTCAGACTCTGCATAATATGGGTGCGCTTCATGCTAGCAGTTGAAGGATTGGCAAGACTGAGATCCCCAAAGAGAAAGGAGTTCTGACTTCAGGCTGTCTTTGGACTCCAGACTGCAGCATCAACTCTGGCCAGCCTTCCCTGAGGACAGCAGACTTGCCAGTCACCACAGGTACACAAACCTATTTTTAAAAATACCTTCCCCTCACTACCACACACACACATACTTCTACACACATCCTATGGTTCTGATTCTCTGGAGAACTCTGACTAACACAGCCAGTAAGGACTGGTTTTCCAGGTACTTAACTCCATGCTGTTGTACTTTATGCAAAACACCTATTAATTTATTTCCAGATTTGCGACTGGAAGAGCTGGTCAGATATTTTCAAATTAATTCATAAGTGTGCTGTTCTTTCTTTTTAATGATGACATTGAGCTTTTGCTAGAGGATGTCATCAGAGAGCCAGAAGGAATAAAGGCCGATCTCTCATCCGGATGCCTAACAGTTCACACCCACGGTGCGCTGGTGCGCTGACAGCCGGTAAATTCCAATAGGGTGAACAGTGAAGGCTGTAATTTTTAAACTGTCTTTGTTATGAGCATCCTGCTTTGCCTTTTGATCCTGCCTAATCTTGTTCCACCCTGTACATTTGCCGCCTCACTTCTTTCTTCAGAAATGACAAGTTCTCTTTCTGCTCTGTTAAGTGCGTACACCGAGCTGCTTATCCAGAGAGAAATCGGATAAGATAAATTAGATAAACGCGGAGGGTTTGGCTAAGGAAGAAACAAAGACACCAGACAAGGAAGTCTGAGGAATGTCATCAGGTTGCATGAGGTACCTGGAGGGCAGGGTACCTCGAGGAGTGGGGGTGGTAAGGAATGACCCTATGCTCACCTGTAACCAGGAACACTTATTTGTGACACCCAGCTGACAGAAGATAACTGGGTGACCAAGCGATGAAGAGCTAAACAAAGCCAACAGAACTACGTAGCTTGCACTCATGAGACTAGCGTTCTTGTCGCCTTGCTCTAAAAAGTCATTGCCCAGAAGTTTCCTTCTCCAATACACCTGCGAATTTCTGAATTTGAAGAGGCTTCCCGTGGAAGTAGGGGAATGCAGAGACAAACAAGAGGCACCCTGGCCCTCAGGAAGAGAGTGATATGCAAGGGGTAGAGCCAGTTTCTGCCTGGACTTTGAAAGAGCTCTGAGGCAGCCCACAAGGCAGACACCAAAGCTGTTTGGGAAATCTTGCTCACCAGGGCACTAAGAAGCAGTCCTGTTTGGTGGACTTTCTGCAGGGATGGAAGTGTTTCACAATGGCACTATCCACTAGGTGCTACGGAGCACTTGAAATGTTGCTGTTGAAACTAAGCCACTTGATTTTATTTTTTATATAATTAAAATGTAAATAGTCACACGTTGCTGGTCAACACAGCCATGTGGTCTTCACAACACCGTGATTGATGTGTCTCACAGCACATCATCAATATGTTAGCAGTCTGGGAAAGGATTATTCCAAACAAGTGAACTCAGTGATCCTCTTGCTACTGAGCGCTCTGTACTTAAAATCACTAGCAATCTGAAGAGCTGGGTGGGACCAGAGGGAATGATGGCACCTCCTGAAGACCCAAAACCACCAGGGGGGAAGCTTAGCCACCTGGCAGGACCTAACCTGGTGAGCAGTGAATTACAGCATCTTGTGTAGGAAAAACTAGTGTTACATTCACCGAATACGCATAAGATAGACCCCTGCCTAACAGCCAGTTATAACTCAAGAAGCAGGGCTAGAATTTCCCACCTTTGGTTTCCTTCCAAAGGTGGAAGTTTTCTTTAAATTTACTTCAATTTAGAGTAGATTTGGAAGAAAAATTCTTCCGGCTGTTAAGGAGCATTCTAAATAAGAGTAACATTTGTCAAGTGTGTCTGGGGAGAGTTTTTGTTCAAGTGATTAGAAGTGAAATGAACTTGGAATGAGGAAATTTCTCATATTTGACATGATGGCAGAAGAATATTGAGCAAGAAAATAATTTGGCATTTGGTCCCCAGCATGAGTTCGTACATGCAAGCCCATTAACTCACATTAGGAAGGAAATGTGCTTTTACTGGGACGTATGCTGGGATGAACCAGAGACTCCAAAGTTCTGACGTAAGGACATGACTTCCTCTCCTTAATGACTGGGGGACGCTTGAGACGTGAGGGGCCTCCTCTCCTTCATCCACATGGATGGGGGAGAAAATGCTTCCTCAGGGTTTTTGCAAGGAAAAAGACCAGAACCATAAATCACAAATGCAAAGTACCGCTCAATATAAATTATTAACAAAGAGCTTACTTATTTGATTTCCTTTTGGGGGAGGGGAGAATGAAGGATTACTTGAGTATAATATGGAAGTGGTTCAATAGCACCATTACAACTGAGTTTTCAAAAGAGCAGGGAACTTCCGCAGATGGTTTCAAAATGAAAAGTACTATTGGTTTCATATGCAGGTTTTTAAAAGAATTATTAAAGGTTGAGAGAGGAGTGAGTGGCTGCAATGTGCCCTGGGGCCAACTTCCAAATAATGATTGTGCCTTGAGTCACTTCTGAAAAATAAGTAAACGAATTCTTTGCTGACAGATGTTGATCAAGTCCATATGCTTGTGCCCATGAGAAGGCACCACCTCACACTATTTCGGAAATGGTCATCCTGAGTCAGAACAAATAGTCATAGCTGATACATCCGATTTCCCTTTCTTTTTTTTTTTTTTGCTCCATCCTCTGTATCTACCCAAATTTAGTCTTCTTCCTTCAGAGACACTTAACCATGTTGGTATCATCCTTAGTCCTAAAGAGCAAGAAGAGAATTTCCATGGTGGTAGAAGAACTCAACTAAGAATAGAAAGCTGCATAATTTATTGTCCAAACTGAGAAGTGAGAGGAGGCCTTCTAAAAATTATGCTGGAACCACAAGTATAAACCACAAGTATAAACTGATCACCCTAATCGAAGAAATAAACAGAAAAATATGTAAAGGTCAGCCTCATTTGTATCAAAGCAACATAAAATGAAACCAGCAGAGACCCACCAGAATGACAAAAATGAGAAAGTTCAACAATACCAGATGTTGGTAACACACGGAATCCTGGAACTCACAGTGCTGGGAGTACATTTTACAGTGACTTTTGAGAACAATTTGACATTATCTAGTAAAGATGAACAAGTATGTATCCTATAATTTCAGCAATTTCATGCCCACAAAATAGGTACTAGCCGGGGAGTGGCCAAGATGGTGGAGAAGGAAGATCCTGAGCTTGCCCTCTCCCACAGGCACACCAAAACTACAGCTATTTAGAGCGACCAGCAATGAGAAAGACCTGAAGACCAGCAGAAGGATCTACAACTAAAGATATGAATACAGACCCACACGAGATGGAAAGTAGGGCCAGAGATGCAGTATGACTTCCCTGGTGGCTCAGACGGTAAAGTGTCTGCCTACAATGTGAGAGACCCGGGTTTGATCCCTGGGTCGGGAAGATCCCCTGGAGAAGGAAATGGCACCCCACTCCAGTACTCTTGCCTGGAAAATCCCGTGGACGGAGGAGCCTGGTAGACTACAATCCATGGGGTCTCAATGACTGAGCAACCAAACTTTCACTACACCCATACCCCTGGTAGGCAACCCACAAATTGGAGGATTATTACTATGGCAGAAGTCCTCCCCAAGGAGCAAGGAGACCAAGCCCCAGATAGGGCTCCCAGCTTGAAGGTTACCCGGAAGATAAGCCATCAGAAGGCCATCGGGGCTTGCTTTCAGGAGAGCCAGAGGGCTATAGGAAATAAAGACTCCATTTTTAAAGGGCACACACAAAATCACACACACCCAGGACCCAGGGTATAAAGAGTAATTTGAAAGGAGTCTGGGTCAGAGAAGCAAGAGACAACAGGGGATCACCTTAGACACAGAGGCGGGCAGCTACCAGTTTAGGGAGCTCATCCTACCATGAGGACACGGGTGTTGCAAGCGCCATTTTGGAATCCTCCCTCTAGCTTATTAGTGCTGGGGCCCAGCCCTACCCCACCAGCTAGACGGTGCCAGTCCTAGAAAACCCAGGTCAAGCAGCTGTCCAGGCAGGGTCACGGCCCCACCTACCAGCAGGCTGGCTGCCATAGGACCCCTGAACTGCAGGCTGCCCCAGGTCCTGGCACTGCCCGCCAGTGTGTCAGCAGCAGCCCAGGACAGCCAGCGCCCTGAGCCAGCCTTCAGGATCTGGCCCTGCCCACAGCTGGCTGACACCAGATCCAAGCCCCTGACCTTGCAGCCATAGACCCCAGGACCCAGCTCTGCCCACCGGCAGGCAGACACCAGCCATAGGACCCCCTGAGCCGAGGCCCCACCTAGCAGCAGCTGGAAGCCTCCACACTAGGCAAGGCCTGACAACCAACCTGGCCAGGGTTATCCACACCTATCAGCCCACTACTAGCAGAAGGGTCCACACTGCACAGACAGAGGGTGCCCCCAGAGCACATAGCTCTGGAGATCAGAAGGGAGTGCCCTGCTGGGCCTCAGAGGACTCTCTCATGTAAGGCTGTATCTCCAAGATCAGGAAACATAACCAATCTTCCAAATACATAGAAACATATAATAGAGGGGGGCTTCCCTGGTAGCTCAGCTGGTAAAGAATCCACCTGCAATGTGGGAGACCCTGGTTTGATTGCTGGGTTGGGAAGATCCCCTGAAGGAGGGCATGGGAACCCACTCCAGTATTCCTACCTGGAGAATCCCCAAGGACAGAGGAGCCTGGCGGGCTACAGTCCATGGGGTCGCAAAGAGTCAGCCATGACTGAGCACACACAGCATAAATACAGAATTAGGCAAAGTGAGTCAGAGAAATATGTTTCAAACAAAGGAACAAGAGAAAACTCTAGAAGGAGAACTAAGTGGAGATAACCAGTCTACTCAAGAAAGAATTCAAGGTATGACTGTAAAGATGGTCAAAGAACTCAGAAGAAGAATGGAAAACATCTTCTCATCAGAAGACAGAGGTATAAAACAAAGAGTTGGAAAATACAAAGAGAACCAAAAAGAGCTGAAGAATATAGTAACTGCAGTAAAAAAATTCACTAGAAAAAAGTCACGAGTAGGTTAGCAGATGAGAGAAGCAAATCAGCAACCTGGAAGACAATAAAATCAGAGGGAAGCTGGACAGAAAAAAGTAAAATAATTTGAAATGCAGACAGTTTCAGAGACCTCTGAAACAACATCCAGCATGCTATTAATAATATTGACATTATAGAGGCCCCAGAAGGAGAAGAGAGAGAGGAACAGAGAACATATTTGAAGACATAACAGCTGAACTAACTTGGGAAAGGAAACAGACATCCAGGTCCAGAAAGCACAGAGAGCCCCAAACAAGATGAACCCAAACAGAACCACACCAAGACATACTGCAATTAAAATGACAAAAATCAAAGAGAGAATATTAAAAGCAACAAGGGAAAGCAACTAGTTATGTACAAAGGAACTCCCACAATACTATCAGGTTAGAAGGGAGTGATACATTTAAAATGATGAAAGGAAAAATCCTACAACCAAGAATACCTGCCTAAGCTATCAGTCAGATTTGAAGGAGAAATAAAGAGTTTTACAGACCAGCAAAAGCTGAAAGACTCCAGCACCATGAAACTAGCTTTACAAGAAATGTTAAAGGGACTTCTCTAAAGAGTAAGGGAAAAGGCCACAACCGAAAATTTTTAAATTACGAAAGGACAAATATATAGCAAAAGTAGTAGATCAACTACCTATAAAGCTAGTAGGAAGGTTAAACGACAAAAGTGCAAAGAAGAATCTATATCTATACTAAGTAGTTAAGCGATACGCAAAAAGATGTAAAATATAACATCAAAAATATTAAATGTGTATATGGGGGAGTAAAAATGCAGGGTTCTTAGATTTGTAAACTTTAGATCATCAACTAAAATAATCATATATATAGTTAATATGAACCTATAGTAACCACACGGAGAAGGCGATGGCACCCCACTCCAGTACTCTTGCCTGGAAAATCCCATGGATGGAGGAGCCTGGTAGGCTGCAGTCCATAGGGTCGCGAAGAGTGGGACACGACTGAGCGACTTCACTTTCACTTTTTACTTTCATGCACTGGAGAAGGAAATGGCAACCCACTCCAGTGTTCTTGCCTGGAGAATCCCAGGGACGGGGGAGCCTGGTGGGCTGCCATCTATGGGGTTGCACAGAGTCGGACACGACTGAAGTGACTTAGCAGCAGCAGCAGCACAGTAACCACAAATGAAAAATCTACAGTAGATACACACACACACACAAAAGAGAAAGGAACGCAAACATAACACTAAAAATAATTAGCAAATCACAAGGGAAGAGAGCAAAAGAAGAAAGGAACGAAAGAGAACTGCAAGACAATGCCAGAACAGCAACAAACTGCAATACATACATAATGAGCAATAATTAGTTAACTGTAAATGGACTAAATGTCCAATCAAAAGATAAAGAGTGATTGAATGAACACAAAAACAAGACACATATATATGCTGCCTCCAGGAGACTCAGTTCAGATCTAAAGATAACACAGACTGAAAGTGAGAGGATTAGAAAAGATAGTCCATGAAAATGGAAATAAAAAGAAAGCTGAGGTAGCAGTGCTTATATAGACAAAACAAACTTTAAAACAGACAGTTACAAGAGACAAAAAAGGACATGACATAATGTAAAGGGTTCAGTCCCAGAAGAAGATATAACAACTATAAATATGCATGCACCCAAAACAGAAGCACCTGAATACATCAGCCAAATATCAGCAGTCATAAAAGAAGATGACAGTGACATAATAATAGGAGGTGACTTTAATGCCCAAATTATGTCAAAGGACAGATCATCCTGAGAGGAAAAAAAAAAAAAATATATATATATATATATATATTTCCATCCAAAAGCAGCAGAATACACATTCTTTTCAAGTGCACATAGGACATTCTCTGGAATAGATTCACATGCTAAACCATAAAACAAGCCTCAATAAATTTAAGAAAATTTAAATCATATCAAGCATCATTTCTTACCACAATGCTATGAGACTAGAAATGCACTACAGGAAAAAAACTGCTAAAAACAGAAACACGTGGAGTCTACACAACACGCTAGTAAACAATCAATGGATCACTGAAGAAATCAAAGAAATAAATACCCGGAGACAAATGAAAACAAAAACACAAAAGATCCAAAATGTACGGAACTCAGTTAAGGCAGTTCTAAGAGGGAAGTTTATGGCAACACAAGCCCACCTCAGGAAATAAGAAATACCTCTAACCACCTAACTTCACACCTAAAAGAACTGGATAAAGATAAAGAAGGACAAACAAAGCCCAAAGTTAGTGGGAGAAAATAAATCATAAAGCTCAGAGCATATATATAAATGAAATAGATACTTTTAAAAAATAGAAAAGATCAGTAAAACTAAGAGTTGACTCTTTGAGAAAAGGTAAACAAAATTGATAATTTAGCCAGAGTTGCCAAAAAAAAGAGAGAGGGCCAAAATAAATAAAATCAGAAATCAAACAGGAGAAGTTACAAGAGACACCACAGAAATACAAAGGCTCATAAGAGATTATTATTAATTATACATCAACAAAATTGAAAACCTAAATAAATGAACAAATTCCTAGAAATGTACAATCTCCCCAGACTGAATCAGAAAGAAATAGAAAATTTGAACATGCAGCCTTTGTGCTGCCTGTTCACTTTTGGAAATCGGTGACTGTGGTGTCAAAAAAGGCATAAACCAAACACTTTTGCAGCCTTTTCTGCCCTTTTATTTGAAATCTTTGGTGTAGGAGCTGCATAAGTAATAGATTAAAAAAAAAAGGCAACCTAGACAGCATATTAAACATATTAAAAGGCAGAGACATTACTTTGTCAACAAAGGTCCATCTAGTCAAAGCTATGGTTTTTCCAGTGGTCACATATGGATGTGAGAGTTGGACTGTGAAGAAGGCTGAGCGCGGAAGAATTGATGCTTTTGAACTGTGGTGTTGGAGAGGACTCCTGAAAGGCCCTTGGACTGCAAGGAGATCCAACCAGTCCATCCTAGAGGAGATCAGTCCTGAATATCCATTGGAGGATTGATGCTGAAGCTGAAACTCCAGTACTTTGGCCACCTGATGCAAAGAACTGACTCATTGGAAAAGACCCTGATGCTGGGAAAGATTGAAGGCAGGAGGAGAAGGGGATGACAGAGGATGAGATGGTTGGATGGCATTACCGACTCCATGGACATGAGTTTGAGTAAACTCCAGGAGTTGGTGAAGGACGGGGAGGCCTGGCGTGCTGCAGTCCATGGGGTCGCAGTCAGACACGACTGAGCGACTGAACTGCTTGATTCTTACATGTCACCAGGCAGGTTCCTGGAACGCTCTCTGGTTTTCCAGCAGGTGGTGCTACAGCTCCACTTGGTGGCTTCTCCCTTGCCCACACTGTGTAGCCTGTCTTAGCGTGCTTTGTGTCTACAGGAGCTTGCTTTCACAGCTGCACTGTGAAGCGCACACGTGGAGATGCCACAGACTAGGTTGAGATGTGGGTTTAACACTGGCCCATGGATCTAGTAGGGAGATGCACAGGTGGTACTCCGAGGGATTTGTGGCTGCCCTTCCTGCTGAGTGCCATCAGCAGGAAAGCCTTCCCTTCTCTGCCCCTTTCCCCACCTCCAGTCATGAAAGACCCACCTCAGGACCCTGGGTGCTGCTGGAGAGAACCGGGTTTGTCCCACACAACTGGAATAGCTGGCTACTCACTCCCAACTCTCCTTCCCCCTGGGGAGAGGGTGCCACCACTGGTTACATCAGCCTGGCACAGTGCTTCCTTGGCGGGGGGACACTAGGAAAGCTTCTCTTACCACCCCCTCTGCTGTGACCAAACTGTGTTTGGTCTGCTGTGTTTTGTTTTTTGTTGTTTCTAGAATGGCGTGCTGGAATCTCGCCTCAGGACGGCTGGACTTCTGCAAATTCTCTCTCATGCACGAGTATCTCTCCAGGTCAGCATTCTCCAGGTGTTTTTGTTTTTTTCTTTTTTCCCAATCACAGCAAGAGTGGGATTTGGGCAGGTTCACTGGCTCCCCTCGTTTTGCTGTCTATACTGAAATCTGTCTGCCTGGGTGTATACAGGTACACCTGTATACTGGGTGTACAGGTAGGTGGGCCTCCTGGATCCTGCAACTCCCACAAAGGTGCCTTTGTTTGTGGATGGATGTCTATTTTGTTGTTTTAAAAAGGGGATAAAATGAGGAATGTTTTATGCTCCCATGATGCTGACATCACTTCCCTGACCCTGATGTAATAATGTTCATTCTTTATATTTCATAAGTAGACAAGTATTGTGTAAACAAATGGTATGATAAGAAGTGTGAAAGCTAAGAGAGTTGCTGCCTTCTGTGTCCATAATGGGATTGCTCTCTGGTTCTTTGTGGCTGGGCAGGGGCTGAAGCATGTATAAATTATAGACAGCGGGGCAGAGCTTGGACTTTATTACAAGGCAGCCACTGGTGGGTTTAGGAGGAGGATAAGATATACATCACATTTTAAAGGGGGGTAATTCTGGTGGTGTATGGAGGAGATACTGTTGAGGGCAAGGGTGGAACCACAGAGCCCAGTTAGAGAAGCAGTAATGGTGAGATGGTGGTGACTTGAACGTCACCGATTACAGGCAAAACAGAAGTAGAATTTTTTGGAATGCATTTTGCAGGTGTACCTGATGTGACTTACAGAAAAGTGGGAAATAAGAGTTGAGGCGAAGGGGTGGATTGCAGATGATCACCGTTCTGGGTTGAACAAGTGAATATATGATAGGGCCATGTACTGAAATGGAAGCAAATCAAGGATTAACAGGCATGAAGACAGGAATGGAGCCTATTTCTCTCTGTATTAGTTTTAGACAGCTGTGTGCACATGTTAAACAAGTGACTAGAGATTCAATCTCATCTCTCAAGGGAACACCTGAGCCAAAGATGTATATATTTGGAAGTCACTAGTATACAAATATATTTAACTCAAAGGACTAAATTAGATCATCCAGAAAGAATATACATAGGATAAAAAATGTAAAGATAGGAGAAAAACCTGGCCTGTATGTGGTCACAGAAGCCAAAAGAAGAAAGTGTGTTTTGAATGTTGTTGAGAAATTGAATGAGACATGAAGCGATTATAGGAGTTGACAAAGGAGCCGATTGGCAGCTTTGACAAGGGAAGTTTCAACAGAGTTCTGTGTGATGGGGGTGGGTGCAGGGGAGGCGGGCTGAGGAGAAAATGGAAGAAAATGACAAAAGAGAATGAAGGGAATTTTGGTAAGTTTCCCTCTGAAGGGGAGGCACGATGGACTTGGCGGAGATGCATGGTGAAGGCCAGTTTTCTTTCTTTTAGGATGAAGGGTACTAGAGTGCGCTTGTTTGCTGCTGGTGATTCAGCAGTGGGGAAGGAACCAAAGATGCAGGAGATTAAGAAGTTAATTCTCCGGGGAAGAGAGGGGTCTGACGGAGGGCACGATATGGAGGGGCTGTCCCTTCACTCTTCCATCCAAGGAGGGAAAAGGCAGGTGGATGTCTGTGTTTAACGATGAAACTATGAGACAGGGCTCTTTGATTGTGGCTCTTTTCACTGACTTATACACAAAATAAGTAGAAGAATATTTGATGGAACTGAGGTAAAGACCCCACTGCATATCAAAAAGATTCCCATGAAACAATAGATTAATGAAAAGCATTCAACACCTATACATTTCTTGGTTAATCTTAAGATTTAAAGGTAAAGAATAAATCCTATGACCCCATGGATTATACAGTCCATGGAATTCTCCAGGCCAGAATACTGGCGTGGGTAGCCTTTCCCTTCTCCAGGGGATCTTCCCAACCCAGGGATCGAACCCAGGTCTCCCACATTGCAGCAAGTAAGTGGAAAATACAATTATAAACAAAGCCAAAAGGCAAGCTGCACTTCTGATCCAATCACGATGGAATAGTTAGTATCAGATGAATTCTCTTACTATAAACAACTATAAAAGATGCACAGTGTACATTAAGAACTGTTTATAATATTTGGAGAACATGTAACGCAGGCAGGATTTGAGGGGCGACAATACCTGAGACAAGGGAAACACGGTGAAGGAGGGTTTCTCATTTCCTCAGGCCCTTCCTTTGAGGGCACTTGCTGTTTCACAGTAAAGCAGGGGAATGGAGTCCTGCAGGAGAGCAGACGATAGAATTTTCTTTTAAATTTAGAGATGAAGCAATCCTACACAGAGAGAATTCAAAAGAATCAACCAATAAACTATAATAATTAATAAATGCACTAAGGTCACTAGATACAAGATTAATACTAAAAAATCAATTGTCTTTCTACATGCTAGCAACAAAAAATTAGACAATGGAATTTCTAAAAATGTGTTACCTTTGACTCACCGATATAGAGTACAAACCAGCAATTACCTGTGTGTGTGTGCCCGCTTAGGCATGTCTGACTTTGCGACCTCATGGACTATAGCCCACCAGGCTCCTGTCCGTGGAATTTTCCAGGCTAGAATACTGGAGTGGGTTGCCATTTCCTTCTCCAGGGGATCTTCTCACCCAGGTATCAAACTCGGGTCTCTTGCATCTTCTGCATTGGCAGGCAGATTCTTTACCACTGAGCCACCTGGGATGCCCATGGTTACCAGTGGCGAGAGGGACGGGGAAGGGCCAATATAGGAGCGGGGGAAAGGATTACGATGGGGTTACACGAAGTCAGGTGTGTGAAACTTTTGAAAATTGTAAAGTACTATAGAATTTAAAGAATCTTTCATTTATTTTTCTAAACATGGGCTGAATTCATATCATACCACAGTATGGATGTCCAAAAATAAAACATCATCAGATAAGCTCTTGGAAGCAATAGAAAGACAGTCTTAAATATTCAAGGTTGTGCTAGTTTTAATGCTAAAACTATGAAGGAAAGCTGTTTTCCACTAAAATTATTTCATGTTGTACTTCAGCCAGCTGCAAGATGAATCAAGGTAAAGAATTCATGAAAGCTAAAGATATAATTTGAAAAGACTGGCAGTGAGGATCCAGTGATTTTAAAACAAGTATCTGTAAGATGTCAGTAGGTGTACTTAGACATACGTGCAAAGTATAATTTAGAGTAACAAATGGACAAAAGTAGTAGGTAAGTCATTACAGAAATGGAAGATGGAGGATAATTTCCTCTAACATAATACCATTATTGACATTAGTCTTTGCAGAATTATACACTTAAGTATATTTTAGCTTTTTATAGACATGCATATATTGAAATATAAATATACACATAAGTATACAGCTCACTGAATTTTCTCTAGGTGAACACTCTTGCAGTCATCACAGACAAGAAATAAAACACTGTTAGCTCCTCAGGAAGTTAAGCAAAGTTTTAAAAATAACTAGTAGAACAAAATCGAATATTCTAACCTACCTCCGAAAAAGCCTTAGTTAAGGAACTACAATTTTTTGAATCAACAGAAGAGGGCGCTCTTTAACTGTGAAATATAGCAACCTATCTGAAATCCTTATCCCTGTCTTATTGCTAGTCAAAGAAAAAACCAGAACATTTCAAACGAATGGCAAATGGCAGATAACGCACAAAGCCAACACACAAAGGTAATGTAAAATAGAAATCATAACATTTCAGCCAGTAAAAAAATCCTCCTCCAAAATGAAGCAGAAAGAAATATGTACAATAACCAAACCAAATTAAACATTCTTAAACATTTGCAGATATAAAACCACCCAGTCACAGATCAAAAACTCAAGCAGAAATAGACACCCCCAGTACCACAAAACAAAACCCAAGATAATATAAAAATGAGAGTCTTGCAATAACGGTGGAAGGATATGTTTGGATCAATCCTCCTCAAATAACAGTTATGAATTCCTATCAAAATATAAAAACAACCACTTGAGGGCACTAGAGAACAATCGAAAGGAAGCAGAAAGGAGCGGGGTTGATGCTTAGGAAAAGAGACTAGAACTGGGTAATTTTCCACTGTGATGCCTTGTTGCCTGAGGGAAGCCCACAGCTACTAAAACTTGGGCAGAGGGACTTCCCTGGGGGGCCAGCAGTTAAGACTCTGGGTTCCCAATGCAAGGGGCCTGGGTTCAATCTCTGGCCTGGGAACTAGATCCCACATGCTGCAACTAAGAGTTCTCATGCCACAACTAAAAACCCCACATCCCACATGCCACAGTGAAGACGGAAGATCCCATGGACTGCAACTAAGACCCAGCACAGCCAAATAAATATATATTTTTTAAATTTTTAGTGAGAAAAGAAAACATACTACACAGCGAAAAGTGTTAGTCGCTCAGTCGTGTCTGTCTCTCTGCAACACCGTAGACTGTACCTCTGTCCATGGAATTCTCCAGGCAAAAGTACTGGAGTGGATTGCCATTTCCTTCTCCAGGGGATCTTCCTGACCCAGGGATTGAACCCATGTCTCCTGCATTGCAGGCAGATTCTTTACCATTTGAGCCACCAGGGAAGCCATACCCAGAGAAAGGAACATGTTAAAACAAAAAGTAAGTGAAAGTGTTAGTCACCCAGTCATGTCCAACTCTTTAGGACCCTATGGACTGTAGCCCACCAGGCTCCTCTGTCCATGGGCTTGTCCAGGCAAAGCCACTGGACTGGGTTGCCATTCCCTTCTCCAGGGGATCTTCCCAACCCAGGGATCGAACCAAGGTCTCCTGCACTGCAGGCAGATTCCTTACCATTGGAGCCACCAAAATGCACAGTAAATCCAATGTCAAAATAGATATTAATAGCAAATCAAGCCTGTCGCTCATTTCAATGCATGTAAATGGAAACTTGCCTATTAAAAAGATTTTCAGATTGATTCACAAAGTAAAACCCCTCTCTGTGCTCAGGAGATACAACTACATCAACCTGATTCAGAACGGCTAGAACTAGGGAGATGCATAAAGGTATAGCAGGCAAATAAGGCGAAAAGAAAGGAGAGCTTGTGATCATGTTCTCAGAAAATGCTGAATCTGGACAAAAAGCATTAAATGAGACGGAAAAATAGCTGATAATGGCAAGAGCTTAATTCACAATGATAATACTTCAGCTGTGAATATATACGACATAAACAGCACAGCAACTACCTTTATAAATCAGAAAGTTAGGAATATACAAGAGACAGACAGAAAGCTACACTAAAACTAGGAGACAGCACTTTTAGTACAACACAGGACACAGGTCAATGGGGCAAAAAATAAAATTATGTAGAAAATCTAACAGCATAATCAATATAGCAACTATATGTATCATGCTATCAGGGTTCTGCCTCAAGGGCATGCCACAGTCTCTGCTTTCTGCTTCTGAAAGCCACTGAAACCTGCTGATACATACCGAATGCTTGGACATTCCCCCAAAATTCATAGGCTGAAACCCTAACCCTCGGTGTGATGACATTTGGAGGTGGGGGGTCTCTGGAGATAACTAGGTTTAGATGAAGCCATGAGGGTGGGGCCCTCATAATGGGATTAGTACCCTTAAAAAGAGAAACCAGAAAACCAGAGAGCTTGCCCCTTCCTTTCTATCTCTCTCTCCAACATGAGAGGATGCAGTGAGAAGTTGGCCATCCACAAGCCAGCAAGAGAGGTCACCAGAGCCTGACCATGCTGGCACTCTGTTCTCAGACTTCCAGCCTCTAGAACCTGAGAAAATACTTCTCCATTGTTTAAGCCACCTCGCCTATGGTATTTTGTTACTGAGTTCACAAATACACCTGCTCAGCACATGAGCTAGCCTAGAAGAATGGAGAGGAGAACGCATGCCCCGGTGCCATCCACCCACGATGGTGGATGAGAGCTGGTGGACAGTAGTGAGAGCTGCGGAGCTGCAGAGGCTAAATTCCTGGGCAGTGTGGCTGAGAGATCAGGGCACTCTTCCCCCACCCAGCCCACACTCAGTGTAGAGGCTCTACCACAAGGTCAGCCAGTGACGAATATCAGGCCTCAACTGCCCTTGCTCCAGCTTGCTCGTGGAGCAGATGTTCCATGCCGAGAGAGGCAAGCCACTTACCCAGCTCCCGGCCTCTAGAGCAGGACGTCTCTCCAAGAGAAGCCAGTTTCCTGAGATTCTGCTCAGAAGGAGAGACAGTCTATAGGATTAGAGAGCATCTCAGTTCTCAGCTTCTCAAGGGAACCGACTTTATCTGAAACAATGTGAGAACATTCAACACAAAGAACACCCTCAAAAACAATGGAGATTTCATTGGTGAGCAACTCAGTGGAGGTGGATAGTTTCATTAGAGCGACATGCTAAACTGTGGGCCAGCTCACCTAGCCAGAAGAAAAAAAAAAAATCAGGGAAAGAGACCACGATGGAAAACACTTCTAAAGTCAAAACAAACCTCAAAGACCTGCTTCAAAAACACCACCTGCAAAGTGGCCTGATTTAACTGGGTCAGACTGAGGAGCAATGTGTACTCCGGGGCCCTGAACACAACAGACCAATCAGCTGAAATCAACAGACCAAAACAACAAGCCCCAGCATGGAAAGAGATCAGCATCCAGAGTTGCTACAATATATTGTCCAAAATGTACACCTTTCAACAAATAGTACACTTTTAACAATTAATTATGAGACATGCAGAGAGACAGGGAAGTGTAACCATACACAGGAAAGAAGCGGCAACAGGGGCTCAACTGTTGAATTTAACAGGTAAAGACTCCAGAGCAATCATTATAACTATGCCTAAAGAGGTTACAGAAACAATTCTTAAAGAAGCAAAGGAAGGAATGATGGCAATGTCTCATAAAATAGAAAATAGATAAAGAGATAGAAACTATACAAAAAGAACCAAATGGAAATTCTGGAGTCAAAAAGTATAACAGAAATGAAAAACTCACTAGAGAGCTTCAACATTACGTTTGAGAGGGCAAAGATAGAGTCAACAATTTAGAAAATAGATTTATAGAGATTATGTAATCTAAGAACAGAGGAAAAATGATGAAAAGTGAAGAGAATCTCAAAGAAACACAGGGCACCAATACACATAACAATATACACATAAAGGGAAGGAGAGGAGAGAAAGGAGGAGAAATAATGGCTGAAAACTTCCCGTATTTGGTACACAAAAATCTGTATGTCCACGAAGCTTGACAAACTCTTAGGACAATAAACACAAATGCTGAAAGTCAAAGATAATGAGAAAAAGAAATCGACAGCAGCAAGAAAAAGTGACATCATTTTCAAGAGAATCCAATAAGATTAATGCCTGATTTTCCATTAGAAACAGTAGAGGCAGTTAGGTGCATATTACAAAGTACAGAAAGAAAAATTGAAGGGAGAAATATACAATTCAACAATAATATCTAGAGACTTTAACATCTTATTTTCAATAATGGTTAGTGTGTATATATATGTATATATATACATATACATATATACACACATGTTGTGTGTGCTAAGTTGCTTCTGTTGTGTCCGACTCTGTGCAAGTCTATTGCTTATAGCCTGCCAGGCTGCTCTGTCCATTGGCAAGAATACTGGAGTGCGTTACCATGCCCTTTCCCAATATGTACATGGATGTTCACATATATACATCTTCTTCTATCATAGGATCCAGCAATCCCATTCCTAAGTACATTCCCAAGAGAATTGACAATCTTCACAAAATAACTTATACACAAATATATGTAGCAGCTTTATTCATAATATCCCAAACCTGAAAATAACCCTAATGTTTAACAGGAGAATGGACACATTGCGATACAGCTTCACAGTGGAAAACTACTCAGCAATAAAAAGGAAGAGATGATGGATGCATGCTATAGCATGGATGAATCTCAGAAACATATGCTTAAGCAAGCACTCAGAAACGAACATATATGTACTTCACTGTTCCACTTATATGAAGTTGCGCAACAGCAAACTCATCTCTGGTGATAAAAATCAGAGTACCAGTTGCCTCTAGGGTCGTATTTACTGGAAAGTGACACAAGAGAATTTGGAGGGGTTATGAAAATGTTTTATGTCTTCATTTGGGTGTTAGTTTCATGGGTTTCCACTGAGTTAGAAAAACCTAATTCAGTTCTCCTTCTGTGTAGGGAGAACCCCCATCTTTCCCTTTTCAGCTTCTCCTGTGTGTCTCCTTTACTCATACACTACCACCACATCCACACAGAACACACGTCCAGTGTTTCTGGTCACTGAATGTGTGGGAGCTTTTCCTACCCCGGGCAAGTTCCCTGTGACACTGGGCTGTCCTCAGTCCTGACACAGTCTACCTGGAGGTACTGTCCGAACCCACAGGGTAAGACTTCAGACGCCGATTGCCAGCAGTAGGTTCCCAGGTTTTACTCACAACTTCTGTCTCAAGTGGCTATTAAGTTGGAGGGTCCCATGACCCCCTCCTCAGTTTGATGGATTGCTACAGTAGCTCACAGAATGTAGGGAACATTTACTTACCTTTACCAATTTATTAAAGTGTGTGATAAAGGATGCAGGTGAGCAGCCAAATGAAGAGGTACCCAGGGTGAGGTCGGGAGGGTCCTGAGGGCAGGAGCTTCTGTCTTCATGGAGTTAGATTGTGTTACCCTCTCAGTGTGGACGTGTTTGGACCTGGAAGCTCTCTGAACACCATGCACACTGTGCTACTGACATTTTTCTGGAGACTTCCTTACATAGACATGATCAATTATTAACTGGGGCTAAAATCCCAAGCTTTTAATCATGGCTTGGTCTTCCTGCTAACCAGCCCCCACCAGGAGCCAGCCAGGAGTCCACCCACAGTCACCTCAATAGAACAAAAGATGATCCAAGCACACTTATCACTTGGGTTTTAAAGCTCTGTGCCAGGAACTAGGGGCAGAGACCAATGTATGTATTTTCTATTATCTCATACATACACTTGTCAAGTGTATATAAAATTAAGATCTCTAATTTAATGTAATTAAAATTAAGATCTCTGCCATATGTAAACTATATCTCAAGAAAACTGAGTGAAAAAGGAAATTCACAGAACTAAAACTGAAATCCAGCAATAAAATTTCAGATCACTAAATCAAAATTTTAACTTTGTTATATTTTGGCCACCCTTCTGCTCTGGTTTCAGAGAGAACATCTCTAATCAGTGGCCTGTGTGGGTCTCATGGGGCCCGAAATGTAGGTAATTTTGGAGGTCTATTGTGAGCCAGAGAACACATTTTTACAAATATAAAATTAGGCAGGAAGGAGAATGTTTATTTAAAGTGATAAAACAGTCACAGTAAATTTAAAAATTATAAAAATATGACAAATACCACAAACATCACAAATCTAATTCAGTGTTTTTAGTGATTTATTGCCTGAAAAACCTCTATGTTTTGTACATATCTTGGCTGTATGGATGTGAGAGTTGGACTATAAAGAAGGCTGAGCACCAAAGAATTGATGCTTTTGAACTGTGGTGTTGGAGAAGACTCTTGAGAGTCCCTTGGACTGCAAGGAGATCCAACCAATCCATCCTACAGGAGACCAGTCCTGGGTGTTCATTGGAAGGACTGATGTTGAAGCTGAAACTCCAATACTTTGGCCACCTGATGCAAAAAAGCTGACTCATTTGAAAAGACCCTGATGCTGAGAAAGATTGAGGGCAGGAGGAAAAGGGGACAACAGAGCATGAGATGGTTGGATGACATCACTGACTCAGTGGATATGAATCTGGGTAGGCTCCTGGAGTTGGTAATAGACAGGGAGGCCTGGCGTGCTGAAGCTCATGGGTTCGCAAAGAGTTGGACATGACTGAGCGACTGAACTGAACTGGCTGTATACTCTTAATCACTTGTTTATATGAGAGAGATTTTATGATATTTTTCTATAGAAAGAGAAAGATATTTCTTATAGTATGGCTTTATATATATATTATTATATAACATAGTTATTTTATATTATATATATACATCTATATATTTGAAGATTGCTTATGTGCGTGCTCAGTCACTTCAGTCCTATCTGACTCTTTGTGACCCCATGGACTGTAGCCCACCAGGCTCCTCTGTTCATGGTGTTTTCCAGGCGAGAATATGGAATGGGTTGCCGTGTCCTCCTCCAGGGGATCTTCCCAACCCAGGGTCGAACCTGCATCTCTTATGTTTCCTGCATTGGCAGACAGATTCTTTACCACTAGTGCCACCTGGGAAGCCCTGAAAAATGTTTAGTGAATATGCTACATTATCAAATAGTACTCCTATTTTGACCAGACATCTATGAGACCAAATCCTGCCTTATAATTTACATGTCTAACAATTCTAAGAAATCTCTGTGGACTAGCTTCTGTTTCCATACATTCCAAATCTTGCTCTTCCACAACCAACATAATTTTGGTACTGGGCACACTTTCCTATTCCAATAGAACCACTAGCCCACACTTTGATGTCATTATAATTGGGTGAGTTGGCTCTGTGGGTGATAGCTTCTAATTCTTAGAAGCCATTCCAGCATGAGGGCACCTGGAAGTAATTTAATTATACAGAAATAACTGCAAATCCTATAAAGATGGGCTTCCCCAGTGGCTCAGTGGTAAAGAATCCATCTGCAGTGCAGGAGCTGCAGGAGTTGCAGGTCTGATCTCAGGGTTGGGAAGATCCCCTGGAGGAGGGCATGGCAACCCACTCCAGTGTTCTTGCCTGGAGAATCCCATGGACAGAAGAGCTTGGTGGGCTACAGTCCACAGGTCTGCAAAGAGTTGGGTATGACTGAACACACACTTGCCCATCAAGATAGTCTATTAACATTAGCCCCAAACTGAATGCTTCCCCAGCTCTACTTGGCATTAGCCAGATCCAAATCATACTGAGGCCACCCAGAAGGACCAGATCTAGGCAGGTATGTGAGCAAGAGAAAGTTGAAGAAGGAATAGCAACCTTAACTGACTGTGGTTAAAATAAATACCACATTTTGCAAATTTTACAGAAAAATATGACCATTTGAACTCAGTACCAAACCTCTTCCTGGGACCTGGAAAGGGCTCTGTGTGGAGATGGTCCTAAAGCTTAGTTTTCATTAACTGTGTTCATGTAAATGTGTTTCAGTCTCTAGTTCTTTACTAAGTGGACACTTGTTGAGGGAACGCTCCTCTCATTCTATGCAGAAACTGTATCCTTTTCCTCCAAGAAAATCTGTTTTTTATGTTTCATTTGTGTTTGATGAAGGAGTTGCCCAGTTCCTAGAAAAGTTGATCCTAAATTTATACTGTGATTCATCGTTTAGAAGAAGCAAAAGAAAGCAAGCTGAACGGGACTCCTTAGCAAATGCACTAACCTGAGCCACAGCACCCGCTTTGGGAACTGGAGATCTCTCTCCAGACAAGGTGGTTGGTGAGGAAACCATTTTGGTGGAATTGGGTCTCAAAGGTTTTGTTCACCATAATAATGAGAGCAAAACGGAGAAATCATTAGAAAGTTCAACAAGTATGTAAAGAAAGATACAGGGACAGAGTCCAGAAAAATTCAGTCAGTCTTTCTGTGAAAGACCTGCATGGAAAACTGAGTCAGTTATTTTCTCCACAAGAAAGATGAGTTAGAAATACCCTCACGGAAAGAGACGTCAGACCCACTGGCCACTTGAACATTTTTATGGACCAAAGATATAAGGGATATGTACATAATTAATGAATAATACATAAATAAAATCTGAAACCCTCCCTGACATCATCTCAGCTCTGCTTTACCGTGAGAGACAGTGTGGAAAAATGGAGGTGCATTCAGCATCAGACACGCCCAGATTCTAGGCTCTGTTCTGCCACTTGTTACCTTTGTAACTTTGGGGCAAGTTAATTAACCTCTCTGAGCCTCAGTTTCTCATTTGTAAGATAGTAATCATGGTACCTACCTCATCGGGTTGTTGTGATGATTAAATGAGATAATCCATGGAAAGAATGTGGAATAAAGCCGGATACAGTAAATACTCAATATATGTTAGCTTTTGTGGTGATTGTTATCATATGGTTATCTTAGATTTGTTTATGTATTTATTTGGCTGCACTGGGTCTTAGCTGTGGCATGTGGATTTTTTTTTTTTTTTGGTAGTTGTGGCATGCAGGGTCTTCAGTTACAGCATGTGAACTCTTAGTTGAGGCATGTGGGATCTAGTTTCCTGACCAGGGTTCGAACCCAGGCCCCCTGCATTGGGAACACAGAGTCTTAGCCACTGGACCACCAGGGAAATCATATGGTTTAGAATTCTTGCTCTGCCACTTACTAGCCTAAAAGCTTGGGCACGTTATGCAACCTTTCTAAGCCTTTGTTTCCTCATCAGTAATATGCAACTCTACAGGATTTCTATTAGGACTCTAGATACTGAATCTACAGTTAATATAGTTGAGATTCTTAAAAGTGGAAACTGTTATACATGACAGCAGACAGCTCGATAAGAAATAATGTTGTGTTAGAAAATGATTTCCAAGTCATATCACCTTTGTTCAAGTAGAACACCCTAGATAGAAAATGAGCTGTGGAATACAGCCAGAACTGGCCAAGGAAAGGACATAAGTACACACATGTTAAGAGTTGGCGCATTAGAAGCTGCATACAGTTGAAGGTATTTGACATAGAACATGTTAATGTGACTGGACACATCTTTTAAGCTGTTCGTGATAGCCAGCCTCCAAAAGAGTCCTAAATGCTCCCTGCCTCCCTGCGTGGACACAAATGCACGCCCTGTGTCCCTTCCCCTCGCATATCAGGGTTGGTCTCTGTGACCAATATATTCTACGAAGTATGTCGCTTTTCATATTGAGATATAACTCACATATATAAAAGCCATCCTTTTAAAGTATGATTTTGTGATGTTTTTAGTATATTCACAAAGCTGTGCAGCCATCACCACTATCTTAATTCCAGAATATTTCCCCCAAAGAAGCCCTGCACCCATTAACAGTCTCTCCCCACTCGCTAGTCTCCCCCAGCCACTGGCACTCCTGGTGTACTTTCCACCATTGTATAGATAACCACATTTTATCCATTAATCAGCTGATAGACATGTAGGTTATTTCTACCTTTTGGTTATTTAAATAGTGCTGCAATGAACTTTATTTGTATTTGTTGTTCATCTTTTTTAGTATTTATGACCGTGGGTTTTCTGGATTGTGATACTCATTTCTAGCTTTATTGTACTATGATTGAAAGCTGTGATACTGCTATTTTTACACTGAATTGATAGTTTCTTGGTGGCCTTGCACATGGTCAATTTTAGAAAATTTTCCTGGGCACTTGAAAACAAGTTATGTGCTTGGTTTTCAGGTGTGGAGTTTTTTATATCTCAATTAGATATACTTTAATTATCTTATCTTATTAATTATCAGAGACGTACTTGACTGAAAGCCCGAGGTAGGGGGAGCCTCAAGTTGACCTCCCCAGAGGCTACACAGTGCCAGATCATTTCCTGTGGTCCTCTTGAGCCAAACCCTCCTGTTTGTCAGTGTTTCGTAAAGATGGCTGAGCAGTTCCAGAACTTACATTCCCACACAGCAGACAGATGACCACGTTTCTTCACTTTGCAGAATGCAGAAATTTTGCCTGGAGGCCCAACACATTTTCCAACTCTTTGACCTCAACTGAGTGATTGGCCCATGTCCGTTCCTGAGTCATCACAGGCAAGGGGCACACTGCACAGTGACTGCATAGGCCTGGTTTGCTGAAACCATCACCGGCAGGCCTGACAAGGTGGTCCGATTAGGTTAAAACAATAGGCGCTAATCCTGAATTCTAGACAGGATTAATTCCCTCTCACTACCATCCCCACTCCAAGTGCATTTCCTGCTGTTATTCAATGGGGGAGGGGTAAAAGAACTCCCAGCAGACATCCACAGTACCCATTACACTTTTAGAATCTATTGATCTATTCATGAGTAGCAAAAAGAATCTGTGTTCCTCCAGATTTTCTTCATGTTTTATTTGGTGTTCAAATCTGTATGACTGTTAAGTCATGAATGTGGGATGGCATGTTTATCTCATTCGGTGAACTATGTCTTTAATTTACCATGGTCTGATATTAAGATCTTCACTTTCTCTTTATTTAAGTTACCTTGTATGACTCTTCCTATCCTCATGTTTTAAATTCAAGTATAGTAGACTTACAGCGTTGTATTAATTTCTGCTGTACAGCCAAGTGATTCAATTACACACACATATATATTCTTGTTTTATATTCTTTTCCATTATAGTTTATCATAGGATATTGAATATCGTTCTCTGTGCTTATGCAGTAGGATCTTGCTGATCCTATCCTCTTATTTTTAAGCTTACTGAGTCACTTTGTTTTGTGTCCTTTATAAAGTTTTGCCTTCTGATCCAGTGTATTGTTTCCTTATAATAGTGAAATTAATTCCATGGGTTTTAGATATTGTTGCTGCTGCTGCTAAGTCACTTCAGTCTTGTCCGACTCTGTGCGACCCCATAGACGGCAGCCCACCAGGCTCCCCAACATACTAAATCTTCTTTTACTTTATAATTAGATTTATATTCAATTCTCTCTTTGAAAAATGATGAAATAAGTATAACTCTACATTTCATTACACCATCTTTCCCTTCACACTCAAGTCTGACTACTCAATACTGTTGTTATACTTTTAAAAAATATACTAGTAGTTCTCATATTAATGTATCAATTTTGACAAGTGCTAACTCATCATAGAATATGAGAAAATTGACATGTTTACATTATCTCCTACTGTTTCTCTGTTTCCATCTTTTGACTTTAAGATGAACCATTTTTTCTACCTTGACAGTAAACACTACCTGTGATTTTCTAACTATTCCTTCATTTTTTAAATCTTAGTTTTGCATCCAGTGGATTCAATGCCACCACAACTGTTTTTAACCCTAAACTTTTCCATTCACCATTTGATTCACCATTAGAAGTTCAACTTCTAATACTTTGTTCAAGAAATACACCAGGAGAGAATGAATACATGTACTCATATGGCTGAGGCCCTTCACTGTCCGCCTGAAACTATCACAGCATTGTTAATCAGCTATACCCCAATACAAAATGCAAAGGTTAAAAAAAAAGAAAAGAAATACACCAGGAAACTATATTTGAAAGTATCTGCCTTCGATCTTGGATAAAAATTTGGTAAAAGTATGCATTGCTTTTTTCACAAAGAATACAGAATATGATAGCTCAGTTGGTAAAGAATCCGCCTGCAATGCAGGAGACCCCAGTTCGATTCCTGGGTTGGGAAGATCCCCTGGAGAAGGGAAAGACTACCCATTTCAGTATCCTGGCCTGGAGAATTCCATAAACTGTCAAGTCCATGGGGTCACAAAGAGTCGGACACGACTGAGTGACTTTCACTTTCAGAAGTATGAAGTCAAACTGATTCTCCTTGAAAATGTGTCTTATTTTTTTTTTGCCTGATGCCCATCAGATTCATTATACATATTTAACTTTGTGCTATATAGAACACATTAACCAGAATACATCTTGTTTGTATTAGCATATGTGATATTTTCTTAGGATATAGTATGTACTTTCAATCTGTAGATTCATGTCTGTTTCAAAACCTAATCCTAATTTTATGTGTGAGTGCTGTTTTTCTTGTTCTTATGCTCTTTTCTTTTTTCCATGGTCCCTAATTTTGAGTATGTTAACCCAGCTCTCTGTCTTCAATATTTGTCATCTTCTATCCCATCCGTTTGTATTCTTTTTTCATTTCCACATAATAGTGTTTAATTTCTTAAGACTTTATCCCATGACCCAGGTGTATATTCAGCAGTATTTACTGTCCTCATGGCTGCTTTAATAGTGATTTTAATTTTCATGATCATTTTACGTTTTCACCTCTCTGTGCTTTCCAGATCTCTTGCTAATTTATTTTTATTTTCTTCTACTATCCTATCATTTGTTTCCTGAGCCTCTATCTTCTCTTATTTGAACTTAATTTTCATGGAGTTCATCTCCTCATTACATTATTTGATTTCATATTTCTCTGATTGCAATTTTTACCAGATCATGAGGTAATTTTTCTAGTATTATTTTTTTGGTGTGTTTTATTTGTCATGTCTCTTTTTTTCTTACATTCCTACATAGTTTCCATTGTGGGTTTTTTTTTTTTTTCTTTAATAATATATTGGTATTTTTATTGCCATTGCATTGCATTTCATTGTAGTTTTAATTTGCATTTCCCTAAACTTTTGGGCATCTCTTCACATGCTTATTAGATATTCATATTTTTTTGTGAAATGAGTATCCAAATCTATTGCCTATTGTTTAATTATATTGTTTATCTTATTGAGTTAAAGGAGCTCTTCATATATTCTGGATATAAGTCCTTTATCAGACATGTGATTTGAAAATATTTTCCCCAGTTTGTGGCTTGAGTTTTAATTTTCTTAATGCTATCTTTTGAAGAGCAACAGTCTTTTTGATGAAGTCTATTTGATCAATTTGTTCTGTAATGAATCATGGTTTGAGTTATCATATCTAAGAAATCTTTGCTTAATCCAAGGTCACAAAGATTTTCTTCAATGTATTTCTTCAGACATTTATTATTTTAGTTCTTATATTTAGGTCTGTCATCTCATTTTAAGTTGATTTTTGCTGGGTTAAGGGTATTTTTCTCCTTTCCCTCAGGATCACTTGTGGTTGAAAAAAACTATTCTTTCCCCTTTGTTGAAAGGGCACCTTTGTTGAAAATGAGTTAACTATAATATAGGGGTGTATTTCTTAATTCTGACTCTCAACCCTGCTTAATTGATATGTATATCTATCTTTACACTAAAACCACCCAAGTTGTACCTTTATGGTAAGTTTTAAAATCAAGTACACAAAATTCTGTCTTCTTACTTTGCAAAACTGTTTTGGCTAGTTCTGGCTCTCTGGCATTCCATACACATTTTGGGAACAATTTGTCAGTTTCTATTAGAATGCTTGCTAGGATTGGAGGTATTGCATTGAAACTATAGATCATTTTGGGGACAGCTGCCACCGATTAGTTGTTCAATCCATGAATATAAAATGTCTCCCCATTTATGTAGCTCTTATCTTAGCCATGCTTTCTAATTCTCAGTGTACTTGTCTTTTATTAAGTTTGCTCCTATGCATTTTATTCATTTCAGTACTACTGTGAAAAGAATTTTTAAATTTTGGTTTTGCCATAATTGAAAAAGACACATGCACACCAATGCTTATAGCAGTACTATTTATAATAGCCAGGGCACAGACTGGCTGTGTGGGATACACAGAGTTGGACACGACTGAAGTGATTTATCACACACAGCATGCACAAGACATGGAAGCAACATAGATGTTCATAGACAGATGAATGGATAAGGAAGATGTGCTACATATACACAGTGGAATATTACTCAGCCATAAAAAGAATGAATTCAAGTCAGTTCTAGTGAGGTGGATGAACCTAGAGCCTATTAAGTCAGAAAGAGAAAAACAAATGCGTATATAACACATATATATGAAATCTAGAAAAATGCTATTGCGGAACCTATCTGCAGGGAAGGAAGGGAGACGCAGATGTAGAGAATGGACCTGTGGACACAGTAGGGGAGGAGAGAGTGGGATGAATGGAGAAAGTAGCATCACCATATACACGCTATCAGGTGTAAGATGGATAGCTGGTGAGGAGCTGTGTAGTACAGGGAGCCCAGTCCTGAGCTCCGTGATGAGCTGGAGGGATGGGATGGGGGAGGGGGGAGAGGCTCTGGAGGGAGGGGATGTATGTATAATTATGGCTGATTCGCATTCTTGTATGGCAGAAACCAAAACAGCATTGTAAAAAAGTAAAAAACAAAAAAGAAAAACTTTGATTTGGGTTTTGGATTATTTGTTGCTGACGTATAGAAATACAATTGATTTTTATCTTGAGCTTATATTCTGAAAACAATGCTAGACTCACTAGTTCTAGTGAAATTTTTTGTTGACCCTTTAAGATTTCCTCCGTATAGGATTATGTCATCTGGGAATAAACACTAACGTCTTCCTTTCAACCTCTATGCCTTTAATGTATTTTTCTAGCTTTACTACATTTCTTCAGTACAATGTTGAATAGGGGTGGTGAAAGCAGATGTTGTCACCTTAACCCTAATAGTAGGAAAGAAAGCATTCATTCTTTCATCATTAAGAATAATGCTAGTTGTGGTTTTTTTGTAGATGCCTGTTTTATAAGGCTGAGGAGGTTTCCTTCTATTCCTGCTTTGTTGAGAGTTTAATCATAAACAGTTTTTGTCTACTGTCAAATGCCTTTTCTGTTTCTATTAAGATAATTATGTGGGCCAGACATCCTGGAATGTGAAGTCAAGTGGGCCTTAGAAAGCATCACTACGAACAAAGCTAATGGAGGTGAGGGAATTCCAGTTGAGCTATTTCAAATCCTGAAAGATGATGCTGTGAAAGTGCTGTACTCAATATGCCAGCAAATTTGGAAAACTCAGCAGTGGCCACAGGACTGGAAAAGGTCAGTTTTCATTCCAATCCCAAAGAAAAGCAATGCCAAAGAATGCTAAAACTACCGCACAATTGCACTCATCTCACATGCTAGTAAAGTAATGCTCAAAATTCTCCAAGCCAGGCTTCAGCAATACGTGAACCATGAACTTCCAGATGTTCAAGCTGGTTTTAGAAAAGGCAGAGGAACCAGAGATCCAATTGCCAACATCTGCTGGATCATGGAAAAAGCAAGAGAGTTCCAGAAAAACATCTATTTCTGCTTTATTGACTATGCCAAAGCCTTTGACTGTGTGGATCACAATGAACTGTGGAAAATTCTTCAAGAGATGGGAATACCAGACCAACTGACCTGCCTCTTGAGAAACCTATATGCAGGTCAGGAAGCAACAGTTAGAACTGGACATGGAACAACAGACTGGTTCCAAAGGGAAAAAGAGTACGTCAAGGCTGTATATTGTCACCCTGCTTATTTAACTTATATGCAGAGTACATCATGTGAAATGCTGGGCTGGAAGAAGCACAAGCTGGAATCAAGATTGCCGGGAGAAATATCAATAACCTCAGATATGCAGATGACACCACCCTTATGGCAGAAAGTGAAGAGGAACTAAAAGCCTCTTGATAAAAGTGGAAGTGGAGAGTGAAAAAGTTGGCTTAAAGCTCAACATTCAGAAAACTAAGATCATGGCATCTGGTCCCATCACTTCATGGGAAATAGATGGGGAAACAGTGGAAACAGTGTCAGACTTTATTTTTCTGGGCTCCAAAATCACTGCAGATGGTGACTGCAGCCATGAAATTAAAAGACGCTTACTCCTTGCAAGAAAAGTTATGACCAACCTAGATAGCATATTCAAAAGCAGAGACATTACTTTGCCAACAAAGGTACGTCTAGTCAAGGCTATGGTTTTTCCAGCAGTCACATATGGATTTGAGAGTTGGACTGTGAAGAAAGCTGAGCACCGAAGAATTGATGCTTTTGAACTGTGGTGTTGGAGAAGACTCTTGAGAGTCCCTTGGACTGCAAGGAGATCCAACCAGTCCATTCTGAAGGAGATGAGCCCTGGGATTTCTTTGGAAGGAATGATGCTAAAGCTGAAACTCCAGTACTTTGGCCACCTCATGCGAAGAGTTGACTCATTGGAAAAGACTCTGATGCTGGGAGGGATTGGGGGCAGGAGGAGAAGGGGATGACAGAGGATGAGATGGCTGGATGGCATCACCAACTCGATGGACGTGAGTTTGAGAGAACTCCGGGAGTTGGTGATGGACGGGGAGGCCTGGCGTGCTGCAATTCATGGGGTCGCAAAGAGTCGGACACGACTGAGCGACTGAACTGAACTGAACTGTCCTTTGTTAGTATGGTATATTATTACCTAAATTGATTTTTGAATGTTAGATCAAACTTGCATTCCTGGAATAAATCATACCTGGTCATGGTGTATAATTCTTTTTATAAGTTGTTGGATTTGGCTTGGTAATACTTTGTTAAGGATTTTTATGTCTGTGTTAATTAAGGATATTGTTCTGTAGTCTTTTACATATCTTTGTCAGACTTTGTTATTAGGGTAAAACTAGACTCAGAACATTTTGGGAAGTGTTTCCTCCTCCTGTTTGCTGAAAGAGTTCATGTGAGATTGACTTTATTTCTTCTTCAGAAATTTGATAGAGTCTACCAGTGAAGTCATCTATGTGTGTGTGTGTGTGTATGTGTGTTTGTGTTAGTTGCTCAGTCATGTCCAACACTTTGCCATCCCCATGGACTATAGCCCGCCAGGCTCCCCTGTCCACGGAGTTCTCAGGCAAGAAAACTGGAGTGGGTAGCCATTCCCTTCTTCAGGGGACCTTCCCGACCCAGGGATCGAACCCAGGTCTCCTGCATTGCAGGCAGGTTCTTTACCACCAGAACCACCAGGGAAGTCTATACTTTTTTGGAAGGAAGATTTTTAATCACAAATTTATATCTTTGTTAAAGGTCTATTCAGCCTTTCTATTTATCTTATAGTTTAGTTTGTGTCCTCCTAGAAATTTACCATTTCATTTATGTTATCTAACTATTGGTATTGACAGAGTGGTTCAGAACATCCATTTATAATCCTTGTTAATTTTGTAGGGTTGACATCAATGATCCTTGTTTTTTTAATTTTAACTTTGTTTTTTTGAATTTTTTCAATTTTGGTAATCTTTGTCTTTTTTTCCCTCTTAGTCTAGGTAGAATTTTGGAGAAGGAAATGGCAACCCACTCCAGTGTTCTTGCCTGGAGAATACCAGGGATGGGGGAGCCTGGTGGGCTGCCGTCTATGGGATCGCACAGAGCCGGACACGACTGAAGCGACTTAGCAGCAGCAGCAGGAGGAGGTAAAGTTTTATCAATTTCATTGACTGAGCTTTTCAAAGAACCAATTTTTGCATCTACTGATTTTTTCTATTTTTTTGTTTTATATCCCACTGATCTCCACTCATATAATTATTATATCCTTCATTATGCTTGCTTCAGGTTAACTGTACTTTTCCCTTTCTAGTTTTCTAAAATGGTAACTTAGATTGTTGATCTGAGACCTTTCTTTTTAACATGATGTTTAAAGTTACCAATTTCTGCTTTATGTGCATCCCTTAAATTTTGATGTTATGTTTTCATCTTCTTTATGTTCAAAATATTTTACAAGTCCCATTGTGAGTTCTTCAATACATGACTTATTTAGAAGTATGTTGTTTAATTTCCAAAGATTTGGAGACTTCCCCCATTTCTTTCTGTTGATTTATAACTTGGTGCTATATATTTTGAATGATTTAAATCTTTTTTAATTTATTGAGATTTGTCTTATGACTGGCATATAATCTATGCTGGAGAATATTCCATGTGTGCTTTAAAGAGTCTGTTCTCTGCTCATGTGAGGTGGAGTGGAGTGTTCTATAAAATGTTAGGTTAAGTTGTTTAATAGTGTTGTTCATGTCTTCTGTATCCTTGGTCATTTTATGTCTAGTTGTTCTATTGATTAACTGAGAGGTGAGTAATGAAGTTCCATTTATAACTTTAAATTTAACTATAAATTTAAACCATGCACTTCTCCTTTTAATTCTGTCAATTTTTGCCTCACTATTTTGGGGCCCTCTCATATATATATAGGGCTTCCCTGGTGGCTCAGAGGTAAAGCCTCTGCCTGCAGTGTGGAAGACCCGGGTCTGGTCCCTGGGTCAGGGAGATCCCCTGGAGAAGGAAATGGCAACCCATTCCCAATCTCAACTCTTGCCTGGAAAATTCCGTGGGCTACAATCCACGGAGTCGGATATGACTGAGCGACTTCACTTTCACTTTCATATATATATATATACACTTTTATAATTGCTATGTCCTCCTGATGTATTGGCCCTTTTAATCACCATGAAATGTCTCTTTTGGTTTGTAGCAATATTTTGAGTTTTAACATCATGTTGTGTGGTATTAATGTAGCCATTCTGGCTTTCTTACAATTCCTGTTATATCTTTCTCCATCATTTGCTTTCAACCCATCTGAGTTAATGAATATGAAGTCTGATTTTGTAATCAGAACATAGTTATACCTTGCTTTTTTATCAATTCTGACAATATGTGCCTTTGTGGGGTGGGTAGCGTACCACATATGGAATCTTAGTTCCCTGATCAAGGATCAAACCCATTCTCCCTTAAATGGAAACACACAATCTTAACTAAGGAACTGCCAGGGAAGTCCCCAATATCTGCCTTTTGACAGAAGTATTTAGTTCATTCACATTTAATGTAATTATTGATGTGGTTAGATTTATACTTGGTATTTTTCTATTTGTTTTCTGCATGTCTAAATCTTTTTTGTTACTCTGTTCCTCCTTATTGTCTTCTTTTATGTTAAACAAAAATTTTATTGTCTCATTTAAATTGTTCTGCTGATTTAACTATACATTTTGAGTTATCTTCTTAGTAGTTTCTATAGGGATTACAATATAATACATTTTAATTGATCACAATCTACTTCAGGTTAATATTTATGTTATTCTAGTAAAACACAGAAACTTTGCTATACTATAGCTCCATTTCCTTCTCCTTCCTTACATCTGTACATCTATAGATGCTGTTTATACACTTATTTTTAATATATTTATATTTAGGTAGTTTACAAAATATATATAGCATACAAATGTGCTATTACATCTTATATATGTTATACACCCCAAAACACAATGTTATTTTTTTAAAACAATCTTGTGTGTCTTAAGAGAAAAAAAGAATGTATACATTTATATTTATCCACAAATTTACCACTGTTTATAGTCTTCATTCCTTTCTTTGGATTTGAATTTCATTCTGGCATCATTTCTTTTCAGCTGGAAGGACTTCTCTAGTATAAGTCAGGTCTAGTATCAATTCCCCCAGGCTCTGTTTATCTGAGAATCACTCTCATTTTCAGTTCTAAAGGACAGTATGGTGGTTAATTTTATGTGTCAGCTTAACTGTGCCATAAACTGCCCAGATTAAACATTTCTGGGTCTGTCTGTGAGGGGGTTTCTAGCTGAAATTAGCATTTAAAGTGGTGGGCTCCATAAAGTAGATTGCCTTCCCCAGTGTGGGTAGATATCATTCAATCCATTAAAAGCCCAAATAGGACAAAAGACAGAGAAAGGAAGAGAACTCACCCCTTTTTTTGTCCTGCCTGCCTGCTGAATTGGGACACTGGTCTCCTTCTGCCCTTGGATTGGGAGTTTCACCACTGGCTCTCCTGATTCTCGCTCAGATTGGAATCATATCATCAGCTCTCCTGGATCTCTGGCTTGCATTTGGTAGATTGTGGGACATCTCAGCCTCCATTATTGAGTGAACCAATTCCTCATAATAAATATCTCATATAGTATAGATACATAGAGCTCTGTCTTCAGCTCTCTTTCTCTCTCTCTCTCTATATATATATATAAATGACACTTATAATGTACCACTTCAATGAGCTTCTTTCACATCCAGTACTCAAAAAAAGCAAGCATGCTTACCAGAATCTACCAACACTAGTTACTGGGCTGGCCAAAAAGTTTGAATTTTTCCGTAGTTACAGAAAAACTCAAACTTTCTGGCCAACCCAATAGAACAAGTATTGATATATGACTTAAAAGAAAAAAACGTTCTAAATAGTTCCAATAGATATCGTGGTAGGTAAGTTCTTCCACTACACAGACCCATGTAGACTCTTTCAAAAGGGATCTCTTTGTCTTAATATCGCCATCTGAAATGTGTGATGAAGAGACATTTGACCACAGAACTGAGGCACTGTTAAAGTTAGCCTGGCACTGAAATAAGAGAAACCAGACTATCCTCAGATTTATAGATATATTATTTAGAATTGATGTAAAAGAGCTGCAGAATGCTTTCTTTAAGAAAATTCCAAAGACCTGTTTCATGCATAAGCTATTTTTTTTTTTTTTAATATTGATATCAGCAGTCCAATACTAGCATACTTTAAGGGTCAAAAACTTCATGTAAATGTTTCCAGGTATCAGGACTAGGTGATATAGACTAGACAGCAATGAAGTGCCTGCATTCAGATCATGCCAACTCAACCTTGAATCTGGCTTTATGTATTTCATAAAACTTGCCTTGCCTGAATATAAACAGAGTACAAGGCAGCAGTGAAATTTCCAGATCATTTTCCTCTTTTTGTTCCATTTACAGCAAGAAGGATTTATTTTTCCCTGCAAACACATATTTATGTGTTTTGCTCAGCAGGGGAAGCTCACATTTCCAGAGTGAGTTTATTTTAAATATGTGAACAGATGCTTTCGTATGCATAGAAAGGAACTAGCTAATAATCACATCAAGGAGGAGAACTGGGGTAGATACTAGATACCTAGGACTAACTGAGTACAGTGGCTGCATCGAAAGCATGAGGGCTCTTCCTAGGTAAGGAGAAAAGCTCATTATCTCAAGCCAAGCTGTAGAGGAAGGAATTTGAGAGAGTATTGCCTCCAGTTAAAAGTGCCTTAGTTACCTTCCCTGGATTAAGTGTGTATGTGAAAGTCGCTCAGACGTGTCTGACTCTTCGCAACCCCGTGGGCTATATATATAGTCCATGGAATTCTCCAGGCCAGAATACTAGAGTGGGCAGCCATTCCCTTCTCCAGGGGCCTTTGCAACCCAGAGATCAAACCCAGGTCTCCTGCACTGCAGGCAGATTCTTTACCATCTGAGTCACCAGGGAAGCCCAAGAATACGGGAGTGGGAAGCCTATCCATTTTCCAGGGGGCCTTCCCAACCCAGGAATCGAACCAGGGTCTCCTGCATTCCAGGCAGATTCTTCAGTTGAGCTACTAGGGAATATTATTTCTTCCCTGGAATAATATTAGTGTCAAAGTTGCTTATACCTGGCTTACCTGTGTGCCACTACTGTGCTTATAATATGAGGCTTCAACTTTACGACTGCCTTTCCATCAGCCAAGGACAGTCATGTGTCACTCAGAAGACGATGACAATTTAGAGCAATATATATATATGTGTGTGTGTATATGTGTGTGTGTGTGTGTATTGAGGTATAGTTGCTTTATAATATTACATTAGTTTTAAGTATGTGTGTATTGCTCACTTAGTCGTGTCCGACTCTTTGAGACCCCATGGACTGTAGCCCGCCAGGCTCCTCTGTCCGTGGAATTCTTCAGGCAAGAATATTGGAGTGGGTTGTCATTTCCTCCTCCAGGGGCTCTTCCCCACCCAGGGATTGAACCCGGGTCTCCTGCACTGCAGGCAGATTCTTTACCATCTGAGCACCAGGGAAGCCCAAGTATACGACATAGTAATTCAAACTTTTTATAGATTATACTTCATTTAAGTTATTATAAACTGTTGATAGTATGCCCTGTGCTGTAAAATATAGCCTTGTATTATTGTTGTTCAGTCGCTCAGTCATGTCTGACTCTCTGCAACCCCATGGACTGCAGCATGGCAGGCTTCCCTGTCCTTTGACATCTCCTGGAGCTTGCTCAAACTCATGTCCATTGAGTCAGTGATGCCATCCAACCATCCTTATAGTTTAATTATTTTATACATAATAGTTTATACATCGTAATCCCATATCCCTACCTTGCCCCTCTCCCCACTGGAAACCACTAGTTATATGTGAATCTGTTTCTGTTTTGTTATATTCATTCTTTTTTTTTAAGATTCCATGTATAAGTGATTACATACTGTGTGTCTTTCTCTGTCTTATTTCACTAAGCATAATATTCTCTAGGTCCATCTATGTTTTTGCAAGTGGAAAATTCTCCTTTTTCTGGCTGAGTAGTATTCCATTGTATGTACATGTGTATGTATACACACATACATACACCCAGTGGAAAAATGGAAGAAGTGTGTGTGTGTATGTATCTGTGTGTGTGTGTGTGTGTATAATTTCTTTATCCATTCATCTGTTGTAGATGGACACTTAGATTGCTTCCTTCTCTGTCTTGGCTATTACAAATAGTGTTGCTATGAGTAGTGAGGTGCAAGTCTCTTTCTGAATTAATGTTTTTTCTTTGACTATATTAATATATTCAAGGAATGGAACTGCTGGATCATGTGGTAGTTTTATTTTTAGTTGTTTTACAAATCTTCCGACTGTTTTCCATAAGGCTACACCACTTTATCAACAACTTAAGAGAGTTCCCTCTTCTCCACATCCTTGCCTGCATTATCATCTGTGGTCTCTTTGATGACAGCCATTCTGACAGGTGTGAGGTGATACCTCTTTGTGGTTTTGATTTGCATTTCTCTGATGATTAGCAACTTGAGCATCTTTTCATGTGCCTGTTGGCCATTTGTATGTCTTCTTTGGAAAAATGTCCGTTTCAGGTCTTCCCATTTTTTAGGGGTTCTTTATCATTTTGCTATTGAGCTGTGTCAGCTGTTTATATATTTTGTATATTAACCCCTTATCGGATTAGTATCATTAATATCATATCATTTGCAAACATTTTCTCACACTCAGTAGGCTGCCTTTTTGTCCGTGGTTTCTTTTGCTGTGCAAAAGCTTTTTAAGTTTAATTGGTCTCATTTGTTTATTTTTGCTTTTGTTTCCTTTGCCTTAAGAGACAGATCTAAAGAAAATATTGCTATGATTTATGTCAGAGTGTTTAAAGCAATATTTTTAAAGTAACTCAAATAAATCTAGTTCTGGGCAGTCAGATTGGAATACCACTAAGAAGTGTGTCCTAATTCATGTAGGCTGGGCCATGGCCCCAAATGTAGGAACTTAATCCATCTTCCAAGATGGGAGTCAGGTTGATACAAGTCATGTTAAGAACCTGGTTACCTTCCTAGTATTCTCCAGCTATGAACTGACTTTGAACACGAAAACTCCTAATGCGTTTACAACTTTGTTAAAATTTATGAGCTTTTCCTTTGCTTCAGTTTTCTATCTTAAGTCTCCTAATATATTCAACAATAACTATAATGCCAGGTTAAACCCAGTTATTTTGGTATGGTATATATTCTTTTCTCACAAAAAGAAATTTATGAAATCTAGAAATTCTCTTGATTTGCGGGTATCCTGCTTTGACATAAGTCCAACTAGTATTACAACATCATAGCCACTATTTTCTTTGAAATACTGTGTCTTTTCTTAGTTCTTCCTGCACTTTGATGCTAGTAAGGAAGTACAAAAGTCATTAAGCACTGAAATGTATCTATTAGATTTACAAGCCTGACCCATTCTCCCTGACAGTGGAAACAGACCATTTCCAATAAGGAATTGCTGCTGCTGCTGCTAAGTCGCTTCAGTCGTGTCCAACTCTGTGCGACCCCATAGACGGCAGCCCACCAGGCTCCCCCGTCCCTGGGATTCTCCAGGCAAGAACACTGGAGTGGGTTGCCATTTCCTTCTCCAGTGCAGGAAAGTGAAAAGTGAAAGTGAAGTCGCTTAGTCGTGTCCGACTCTTCGCAACCCCATGGACTGTAGCCCACCAGGCTCCTCCGTCCATGGGATTTTCCAGGGAAGAGTACTGGAGTGGGGTGCCATTGCCTTCTCCGAATAACGAATTAAAATCATTCAAATATGTCTTTGTACCTGCAAATGAATTAACTCTTTTATAATAAGTTACATCTATATAACTGGAAAATACATATAATCACTACCTTGGGAAACTGAAATAAAACCCATTAGGAGTTTAGGAAAGGACCCAAGACAACTGTCTCCCGAGGGTTCTTTACACCGTGAACATAAAATAATGCATGAGAGATAAAAATCTTGAGAAAAATACTTAATACTTAGGGGAAAACAAAAATTTTTTTAGCTGATTTATTATCTCCCCTTCTCTCACAAGCCACACAGAGCACCGATATAAAACTGTAACACGGAGAATAATCTGGAGGGCCACTAGACAACCGTCTGTTCTGTGATCAGTGTATTTACTGCAGTGAGCAGCATCAGCATCACCTGGAAGCACATTGGCAATGCCGGGCCTCAGGTCCCGCCTCACGCCTGCTTCTGGTGTATTTCCCAGCACCACCAAACAATCCTCCAGGTCTAAGGGACACAGATTGTGTGTCTTATAAATTTAACTCAACTCTGACACCGTCCACCCAGAGACAGTGTCAGACTCCACGGTGACGGGCTCAGTCCCACAAGACAGCCCCCACTTCTGACACCAGTTACAAGTCCAGGTTCTCACCTGTGCTTCTGACCAACCAGCTCTAAATCTGAGTTCCTACAACCTCCTCCTTGGGTTTGATGATTTGCTGGAATGGTTCCCAAAGCCCAGGAAAACATCTTGCATTTCCCAGATTATTATAAAGGATGCAGATGAACACCCAGATGAAGAGGCACATAGGTGAGGTCTGAGAGGATCCCTAGGCAGTTCTGTCCCATGGAGTTGGGTGGTTCATCAGTCCTGAAGATCATCAAATTTTCTTGCTCAAAAGTTTTGATGGAGCTTCATCTCCAGCTCCCCCACCCACTTCCCAGAGGCCAGTGGATCGGGCTGAAAGCTCCAGCCTTTAGCTGCTGCTTGGCCTCTCTGATCACCAGCCCCATCAGCCCCATCCCATCACCTAACTCATAGAAATGCTGGTGCACTCAAAAGGGGCTCCTTATGAACAAGACACTCCTATTGCTCAAAAAACTCTAAAAGCTTGTAGGAGCTCTGTTCCAGGAAACAGAGAAAAACGACCAAATATATTTCCTACTATACCACATACTGAATCAGAAATGCTGGGAATGGGGCCCAGTAGTCCTTGGCCTAACAAATTCTCTAGACCCTGACACTCACTAAAGTTTAGGTACTATTGCTTTATGATTTTTTTCTTCTAATTCTGAGGCCTGGGTTTATAAATTTGCCACATCTCAAAAAGAGAGAAGAGGAAAACTCAGTTTCAATAAAAATTTAAAAAAAAACACCACTTCAAACAAAGGAAATAACAGAATCAAAACTGAAGGCCATTGCCTTGGCTGCAGAATCAGCTAATGCATTTTATTTTAGACCTCATCAGTTATTTTTATTTATTTCCTTTCAACCCCAATATCTTAGATTTAGGTTTTATTGTACTTGGAAGAAAAAAAAAAAAAGGCTACTATTCACCCAGAAGGTACTAGAACAACACACAAGTGAGCATCTGGTCTGACTGGCTGCTGCTCATACTTTTCAAGGCTTTAAATCAATCTTTTCAAAAGGTAAAGAACACAAACAGAACACTGCTCTTAGAGGGACATTCACAATTAATGGAAATTACAAATGAAAGAGCACAACGTGGATGTATCAGGGCAGGAACTCGGCAGAAAGCAGAGTTCACTCCAGATGGTTCAATAAACAGACCTGAGCGGCGGGGAGATTTCAGAGCTGGGGCGTGGGGTGGGAGGCAGGGTTTCGGGAACAAATGAAGGACAGCCAGGAACCCAGAGGCTGGCCAACATTGTGCAGCCCACTAGACTCCCTTGGAAGGAAGAGACAAAGGAAGGAAAGCGTGTCACTGGGGAAGAAATTCACCCAGTGGGAAGTATTTTCATGGAACGACCCACCTGCTGCTCAAGACGTGGATCCAGAGCAAGGAAAGAAGGAATAAGAAATATCTGGACTGATCCCCTCCCGCCCTCCAACCTTTTGCCTCCCGTTTGCAAAACTCAAGCCGATGCCAGGGAGCCTGCTGATGCAATCACAGGGTCCAGCTCTCAGGCTGTGGTGCAAAGCTGAGGAGGAGGAGAATAAACGGGTGCAGTGGGGTAATAGAGAATAATGAGGAAAAAGAGTCCAGTTAGGACGTTGAGGCTTTGATCCTCATTTAACTCTGATTATGGGAATTGGTGCATTATTTCTTTTATGACAGATAACTTTAATGTTGAACTCCAATTTCTGTAAGGTCTTTAAACAAATATTTACTGTCTCAACATTGCATTAACTCTAAAGATATAAGCAACTCTCCCCCAATTAAAAACCAGAATTATCATGGATTTTTAGAACTTTTGATCCAGAAAATGTCATTGAAATAATCTGTGTAGTTCAGTTCAGTTCAGTTCAGTTGCTCAGTCGTGTCCAACTCTTTGCAACCCCGTGAATCGCAGCATCCAACTCCCAGAGTTCACTCAGACTCACGTCCATCGAGTTGGTGATGCCATCCAGCCATCTCATCCTCTGCCATCCCCTTCTCCTCCTGCCCCCAATCCCTCCCAGCATCAGAGTCTTTTCCAATGAGTCAACTCTTCGCATGAGGTGGCCAAAGTACTGGAGTTTCAGCTTTAGCATCATTCCTTCCAAAGAAATCCCAGGGCTCATCTCCTTCAGAATGGACTGGTTGGATCTCCTTGCAGTCCAAGGGACTCTCAAGAGTCTTCTCCAACACCACAGTTCAAAAGCATCAATTCTTCGGTGCTCAGCTTTCTTCACAGTCCAACTCTCACACCCATACATGACTACTGGAAAAACCATGGCCTTGACTAGACGAACCTTTGTTGGCAAAGTAATGTCTCTGCTTTTCAATATGCTATCTAGGTTGGTCATAACTTTTCTTCCAAGGAGTAAGAGTCTTTTAATTTCATGGCTGCAGTCACAATCTGCAGTGATTTTGGAGCCTAAAAAAATAAAGTCTGACACTGTTTCCACTGTTTCCCCGGCTATTTCCCATGAAGTGATGGGACCAGATGCCATGATCTTCGTTTTCTGAATGTTCAGTTTTAAACCAACTTTTTCACTCTCCTCTTTCACCTTCATCAAGAGGCTTTTGAGTTCCTCTTCACTTTCTGCCATAAGGGTGGTGTCATCTGCATATCTGAGGTTATTGATATTTCTCCTGGCAATCTTGATTCCAGCTTGTGCTTCTTCCAGCCCAGTGTTTCTCATGATGTACTCTGCATATAAGTTAAATAAGCAGGGTGACAATATACAGCCTTGATATATTCCTTTTCCTATTTGGAACCAGTCTGTTGTTTCATGTCCAGTTCTAACTGTTGCTTCCTGACCTGCATACAGGTTTCTCAAGAAGCAGGTCAGGTGGTCTGGTATTCCCATCTCTTGAAGAATTTTCCACAGTTCATTGTGTTCCACACAGTCAAAGGCTTTGACATAGTCAATAAAGCAGAAATAGATGTTTTTCTGGAACTCTCTTGCTTTTTCCATGATCCAGCAGATGTTGGCAATTTGATCTCTGGTTCCTCTGCCTTTTCTAAAACCAGCTTGAACATCTGGAAGTTCACAGTTCACGTATTGCTGAAGCCTGGCTTGGAGAATTTTGAGCATTACTTTACTAGCGTGTGAGATGAGTGCAATTGTGCGGTAGTTTGAGCATTCTTTGGCATTGCCTTTATTAGGGATTGGAATGCAAACTGACCTTTTCCAGTCCTGTGGCCACTGCTGAGTTTTCCGAATTTGCTGGCATATTGAGTGAAGCACTTTCACAGCATCATCTTTCAGGATTTGACATAGCTCAACCTGGGATTCCATCACCTCCACTAGCTTTGTTCGTAGTGATGCTTTCTAAGGCCCATTTACTTCACATTCCAGGATGTCTGGCTCTAGATGAGTGATCACACCATCGTGATTATCTGGGTCGTGAAGATCTTTTTTGTACAGTTCTTCTGTGTATTCTTGCCACCTCTTCTTAATATCTTCTGCTTCTGTTAGGTCCATACCATTTCTGTCCTTTATCGAGCCCATCTTTGCATGAAATGTTCCCTTGGTATCTCTAATTTTCTTGAAGAGATCTGTGTAGTTAAATAGCTTTAAAACATGGTTGGTATTCCACAAGAACTACTCAAAAGACATTAGTGTATTTTAATTAACATGTTTTAGTAGCAAAATTATATTTAAATTATATTCTGTTATCCTCCTAGTAACTTTACGAGTAATTTTCGACACATGTGAAACCCGACCAGAAGGTTTTGATATAAAATCATAAAGAATTTAGCAACATTATGAAAGTTCTGATTAACACTCAAAGTTCTAAAGCATATCAAGCTCCAATTTTGTATCCTGTGGTGAATGTGTCACTAGTGGAGGGGGAGGGACACAGAGTCACCTTAAAGCAGTTGTCTCTACTTTATGGATGAAGACCAACTAGATCCCTGAGAGTAGGGCAGACCCAGTGGCAGGCTGTGGCTGGCTTGTACTGGCCCAAGAGAGCCACTTCTCTGCATCTCTTATCAACTCTGTGCAGTGACTTCACACTGATAGTTCAAAACCAGGCACGATGGGAATGTCTATGGGGATTCATAGAAATTGACACAAAGTACAAATAAGGGCTCCCTTCCTCTCTTCTTTCCTTTTCATTCCTTCCTTCTTCCTCCATTCACTCATCGATGTACTTATTCATTCACTTGTGCATGAATGCTGAGTTTTAAGCCAACTTTTTCACTTTCCTCTTTCACTTTCATCAACAGACTCTTTAGTTCTTCTTTGCTTTCTGCCATAAGTGTGGTGTCATCTGCATATCTGAGGTTATTGATATTTCTCCTGGAAATCTTGAATACAGCTTGTGCTTCATCCAGCCCAGCATTTCTCATGATGTACTCTTCATATAAGTTAAATAAGCAGGGTGACATATACAGCCTTGATGTACTCCTTTTCCTATTTGGAACCAGTCTATTATTCCATGTCCAGTTCTAACTGTTGCTTCCTGACCTGCATACAGATTTCTCAGGAGGCAGGGCAGGTGGTCTGGTATTCCCATCTCTTTCAGAATTTTCCACAGTTTGTTATGATCTGCACAGTCAAAGGCTTTGGCTTAGTCAATAAAGCAGAAATAGATGTTTTTCTGGAACTCTCTTGCTTTTTCCATGATCCAGCAGATGTTGGCAATTTGATCTCTGGTTCCTCTGCCTTTTCTAAATCCAGCTTGAACATCTGGAAGTTCACAGTTCATGTACTGTGGAAGCCTGGCTTGGAGAATTTTGAGCATTACTTTACTAGCATGTGAGATGAGTGCAATTGTGCGGTAGTTTGAGCATTCTTTGGCATTGCCTTTATTAGGGATTGGAATGCAAACTGACCTTTTCCAGTCCTGTGGCCACTGCTGAGTTTTTCAAATTTGGTGGCATATTGAGCGCAGCACTTTCACAGCATCATCTTTCAGGATTTGGAATAGCTCAACTGGAATTCCCTCACCTCCACTAGCTTTGTTCGTAGTGATGCTTCCTAAGGCCCACTTGACTTCGCATTCCAGGACGTCTGGCTCTAGGTGAGCGATCACACCATTGTGGTTATCTGGGTCATGAAGATCTTTTTTTGTATAGTTCTTCTGTGTATTCTTGCCACCTCTTCTTAATATCTTCTGCTTCTGTTAGGTCCATACCATTTCTGTCCTTTATTGTGCCCATCTTTGCATGAAATGTTCCCTTGGTATCTCTAATTCTCTTGAAGAGATCTCTAGTCTTTCCCATTCTATTGTTTTCCTCTATTTCTTTGCATTCATCACTGAGGAAGGCTTTCTTATCTCTCCTTGTTATTCTTTGGGACTCTGCACTCAAATGGGTATATCTTTCCTTTTCTCCTTTGTCTTTCGCTTCTCTTTTTTTCATAGCTATTTGTAAGGCCTCTTCAGACAACCATTTTGCCTTTTGCTATTTCTTTTTCTGCCTATGTAATCTGTTAAAAGTGCTGCACTCAATGTGCCAGCAAATTTGGAAAACTTAGCAGTGGCCACAGGACCAGAAAAGGTCAGTTTTCATTCTAATCCTAAAGAAGGGCAAAGCCAAAGAATGTTCAAAGTACCGCACAGTTGCACTCATCTCACACGCTAGCAAAGTAATGCTCAAAATTCTCCAAGCCAGGCTTCAACAGTATGTGAACCAAGAACTTCCAGATGTTCAAGCTGGATTTAGAAAAGGCAGAGGAACCAGAGATCAAATTGCCAACATCCGCTGGATCACAGGAAAAGCAAGAGAGTTCCAGGAAAACATTTGCTTTACTGACTACACTAAAATCTGACTATGTGGATCACAACAAACTGTGGAAAATTCTTCAACAGATGGGAATACTAGACCACCTTACCTGCCTCTGGTAAAACCTATACGAAGGTCAAGAAGCAACAGTTAGAACCGGACATGGAACAATGGACTGGTTCCAAATTGGGGAAGGAGTATATCAAGTCTGTACATTGTCATCCTGCTTATTTAACTTATATGCAGAGTGTATCATGTGAAATGCCGGGCTAGATTAAGCACAAGCTGGAATCAAGATTGTAGGGAGAAATATCAATAACTTTAGATTCGCAGATGACACCACCTTAATAGCAGAAAGTGAGAGGAACTAAAGAGCCTCTTGATGAAGGTGAAAGAGGAGAGTGAAAAAGCTGACTTAAAACTCAACATTCAAAAAACAAAGATCTTAAAACTCAATAATCAAAAAATGAAGATAATGGCATCTTGTCCCATCACTTCATGGCAAATAGATGGGGAGACAACGGAAACAATGACAGACTATTTTCTTGGGCTCCAAAATCACTGCAGATGGTGACTGCAGCCATGAAATTAAAAGATGCTTGCTCCTTGGAAGAAAAGCTATGACCAACCTAGACAGCATATTAAAAAGCAAAGACATTACTTTGCTGACAAAGGTCCATCTAATCAAAGTTATGGTTTTTCCAGTAGTTATGTATGGATGTGAGAGTTGGACTATATAGAAAGCTGGGCACCAAAGAATTGATGCTTTTGAATTGTGGTGTTAGAGAAGACTCTTGAGCATCCCTTGGACTGCAAGGAGATCCAACCAGTCAATCCTAAAGCAAATCAGTCCTGAATAATCATTGGAAGGACTGATACTGAAGATGAAGCTCCAATACTTTGGCCACCTGATGTGAAGAGCTGACTCATTAGAAAAGATCTTGATAGCTTTCTAGGTGGTGCTAGTGGTAAAGAACCTGCCTGCCAATGCAGGAGACATAAGAGACGTGGGTTCAATCCCTGGGTTGGGAAGATCCCCTGGAGAAGGGCATGGTAACCAACTCCAGTATTCTTGCCTGGAGAATCCCATGGACAGAGGAGCCTAGCTTGCTACAGTCCACAACAGGGTTGCAAATACTTGAACACGACTGAGTGACTGAGCACCGATGCTGGGAAAAATCGAAAACAGGAGGAGAAGGGGATGACAGAGGACGAGATGGTTGGATGATATCACCAACTCGATGGACATGAGTTTGAGCAAGCTCCAGGAGACAGCAAAGGACAGGGAAGCCTGGAGTGCTGCAGTCCATGGGGTCACAAAGAGGTGGACACAACTGAGCGGCAGACAAACAGAAAACGCGATTCCCATTTGAAATCATTTATTCTATATTAAAGTCTTTGGGGTGACAACACTGGAAGTCCCCACCTCATACACCAGTTGGTGTTTGAATTGTGGTAGGGGGGACACCTCTGTCCGGGCCTTCAGGGTCACTCTGTTCTAAGCCTTTAAACCCTCCAGCCCAGTGAGAGGAGGCCTCCTGCAGGATACTGGCTCCCCTCCAGTCTGCCCAGCAGTAGGGCTGTGCCAGCTCTGAGCCCTTCTTCCCTGAGCAAGCACCCTTCTCTGGCACTCAGGCACAGGCTCCTTCTCACCAACCTTCTCCTGTTTCCTCATTCCAGGGTTGCTTGTAGCTTGCCTGGGCCTCTCCAGGCACCTGGTGACTGAGGTCGTGATTTTGCTCATTTCACTAATGTGTTTTTTTTTTTTTTTTTCTTTGCTTAGTATCATCCCTTTCCCTTCTCCTCACACACTCCTTTTACTAAAGGAAGGAGGTGAAGTTCAGCTCACCCCTCCCCCACTCTCAGCTCTATAGAAGCTCTATAGAAGCTATATAAGCCGTGGACACCAGCCAAGATCCCAAATTAACCTAAACCATAAATTTTTCCCCTAATACTTGAACCCTTGGCAAGTTCTGGGCAGAATGCCAGATGCTTTCTATCTCAGGCTATGAAGGCCATCATTACCTAAATAAAATCGTGCCTGAAACAGAAAAATCAGCTAAGCAAGCTCTTTAACCCTTTAGTGACATTTCTTTATGCCATTAGAATGTACTGTCAAGGACAGGGCAGAGCACCCTGATAACGATGAAGCTTCTGTTCTTATTTGTACCTTCTTACGTGTGTGTAACCCAAATACTGCTCTGTTTTTCCAGACTCACATAGCAGGCATTTAGAAATTTAAAGAATAAACTACTTTCTGTACACTTGACCAAGAGAGGGTCTATCTGGGTAGATATGAGCCAACGGCCCACTTTCTCTGCAAGTTAGTTTCCTCACGTGCAAAATGAGAAACACAAGGGTGCCCACCCAGTGAGGCTCATATAAGACCCGAAATACAGCTTGCACAAAGCGAGCATCCAAACATTTTCATCATCCTCATTATTATTGTTCGTATGAAAGTCCATCTGTCTCCCTGCACCTAAATTTTAACTTAGTTTGAGTACATAGGATCTTTCTGAGTTCAAAATAGAACAGTAGGACTTCCCTGGCGGTCCAGTGGTTAGAACTCCAAGTTCTCACTGCTGAGGGCCCAGGTTTGATCCCTGGTTGTGGAACCAGGATTCCACAATACACACAGCCAAAAAATATATAGATTAAAAACAATCAAAATAGAATTCAATTACTCAAAAACTGCAGAAATTCAATGGTTTTTAATTTTTCTGTTTAGAATAGTTTGAGGGTTTTGTCGTTTGGTTTGGTTTTATTTTGTGAAGAGGGATGCTATAAAAGGGCAACACGATCATTAAAAGTAATTTTCTGACTATTGTTTGGTAAAGGCCTCAGTTCAGTTCAGTCGCTCAGTCGTGTCCGACTCTTTGCAATCCCATGGACTGCAGCATGCCTAGCATGAATATAAAAGTTGTTTTGGGACACTATCTCAAGCTTCCAAGGGGGCACCAGTGGTAAAGAACCCGCCTTCCCTTGTAGGAGACGTAAGAGACTGCCTGAGTCAGGAAGACCCCCTGCAGAAGGGAATGGCACCCCACTCCAGTGTTCTCGCCTGGAGAATTTCAGGGACAGAGGAGCTTGGCAGGCTACAGTCCACAGGATCACAAACAGTGGGTCATGACTGAGGCGACTCAGCACACACACGGGACATTATCCAGACAGCTTTTTGAAGTAGAGTTCTAAACATAGTGAAGAAATTGCAATCTGAAAAATAGAGTTGAATCATGAGTTTAAGGTGGAGCAGAGAGAAACAGCCACGGAAAGGGTTTTATAATGAGACAAAATTTATCACTCTTGATTCGGTTCTTGCCCTCCCTCTGTAGAACTGTCTCCTTTTCTCATAGCAGAATAATGTCAGTGGTTTGGTACAATCAGAGAAAGCTTTCAAAGCAGAATATACAGAGGCGGGAGGAGGGAGGGATGTACTTTCTTAGCAGTGCTTTATCTAATATCCATTTTATTATCTTGCAAAATCGAGTGTAGTATGTTGTCAACATTAAAAATTTCTCGAAGGATTCACGCACTTAACAAGAAATAAAAAACAAATAAATATATAAAAAAACAAGAGTTCCCCGGACATTTAAATGTTGATTGCAACGTAAACTTTTCAGTGTCTAATATATCAGATTCTCATAAATGCGTTAAAGCCCTATAAGAACAGCTGTAGAGCAACACGATAATTATAAAATAGACGCATTCGCTTACACTGTCACTGGTTATCCAAGTGTTAGTACCACGATTTGGAATTTTCTTTATCTTGTTACTCCAATAAGGAGATTCCTACTATAAAAGCTTGGAAGGTTACTCACCTGCACTCTTTTCTTCTTAGATCTAAAACCTTGGCATCCATAAAGTCTCACTTGCTGGATAAGGATTCTTAATCATTTAAGACCTTTTTGTGTTTTAAAGCTGAAATGAGGATTACTAGTTCATCTACATTTTTATTATAAGTGATGCATTTAGTTACAGAATAATTGAAGGTTTGTGCCTCCTAAGCTTTTCAGGTAGAAACAGATTTGCCTGAATTTATAATCTAGGGAAAGGGAATTATCATTTAGAATTATCCAAGATAAAGAAATACCAATTAGCCAAGTGTAAATTGCTGGTGTGACTATGCCAGTGTCTCACACTCAGGGCTCTTCTTTACTCTTTTTTCTTAATCTTTCTTCCCCCCAAGTCAAGCTCTACCAAGAGTATAATTCTGACTATAAGCAAGATGAGAATATAAAGGTATAGGATGTGCTTCTTTGTTTATTTTGAGGCTTGACAGGTATTTTATTATTAGACAAATTAACTATTTTTAGATGTTTATTAGGCATTTCTGTTAACTTTTTAAAATTTTTTATTGGAGTATATAGTTTCTTTACCATGTTGTGTTAGTTTCTGCTGTACAGCAAAGTGGAACCAGCCATGTTAGTCGCTCAGTCATGTTGACTCTTTGTGACCCCATGGACTGTAGTCCACCAGGTTCCTCTGTCCACAGAATTCTCCACACTGGAGTGGTAGCCATTCCCTTCTCCGGGCGATCTTTCTGATCTAGGGATCGAGCCCAGGTTTCCTGCACTGCAGGCAGATTCTTTACCATCTGAGTCAGACACTAGACCTGGTACATGTACACGTATCCCCTCTTTTTTGGATTTCCTTTCCATCTAGGTCACCACAGAGCACTGAGTCGAGTTCCCTGCGCTATATGGTAGGCTCTCATCAGTTATACATTTTGAGCTTAGCATCTGTAGTGTATATACATCAAGCCCAATCTCCCAGTTCCTCTCCCACCCCTTCCCCCTTGGTATCCATATGTTTGTTCTCTATGTCTTTGTCTCTAGAAGATGTGCTCTGGAGCAATTTCCTCCCTTCACCATACAGACAGACAGCACACTCTCAATATGCTACAATTCCTGTTCCCAGAAAGGACAGTCCCTCTTTGGAGATTTGTGCTTATACATACCTATCTTTAGCTTATAAAAATCATCCTGCCAGGCTCCTAATGAAATTGTTATGTGAGGCAAAGGGAACTACTACCCAGGATGCTAATGAGCCAGGTGTATTTTTCAAGAACTCCCAGAACAGCCAGAAATTAAGTGACCAGGATCACAGGGTCTGGATACATGCTGCTGCAGGGCAACTCTCTCTGGCAGGTGGACTCACACAGAGCTTTTAACTGCCGACCATGAGTGGGTAGGGAGCCGCTCCTCACCCACTTTGCCAGCTTCTTAAGGCAACGGCACCCCACTCCAGTACTCCTGCCTGGAAAATCCCATGGATGGAGGAGCCTGGTAGGCTTCAGTCCATGGGGTCGCGAAGAGTCGGACATGACTGAGTGGCTTCACTTTCACTTTTCACTTTCATGCATTGGAGAAGGCAATGACAACCCACTCCGGTGTTCTTGCCTGGAGAATCCCAGGGACGGGGGAGCCTGGTGGGCTGACGTCTATGGAGTCGCACAGAGTCAGACATGACTGAAGTGATTTAGCAGCACAGCAGAATCCAGACTGTACTTGAACATGCAGATGAGTGTATCATCTAGGGGTCATTTACAAGAGCAAAAGAAGGCCCTCCTTTGGTGAGAGGATTCCAAAGAGGTACTCAACACATCACCTTCAGTAATGAAAGAATAGTGTGCTGTAAGGGGGAAGAACCCATACAAACAGTTTTGACTATCAGTGAAAATTGAAGGGCTTCCCAGGAGGCACTAGAGATAAAGAACCCACCTGCCAATGCAGGAGACATAAGAGATGTGGGTTCAATCCCTGGGTCATGAAGATTCCCTGAAGGAGGGCATGACAACCCATTCCAGTTCTTGCCTGGAGAATCCCATGGACAGAGGAGCCTGGCAGGCTACAGTCCATAGGGTTGCAGAGTGGGACACGACCGAAGTGACTTAGCACAAAGATGCGAAGAGTTTTAACTTTTAGATGGGAACTACTGGCACAGAAAATTTTAGGACAAAAAGGAATACCAGGCAAGGATCACCAACTTGGAGGAAAATCTGCAACACAGAAGAAAAAGACCAGAATTAAGAGGAAAGAAGTCCCCAGAAGAAACAATGAAGTGAACAGTCTAGAACTGGAAAAGCACATCTGGCATTTCGGAGAGAGTGGGGGGATATATTTAATAAAACAGAAAGAACACCCCATAAAAAAGAGATATCAGAGACCATGAAAGAACATTCAGTGAATAGAAGTGTGATCGTCAACAAAAAAGGAGTGGACATATGTATAACTGATTCATTTTGCTGTACACTTTAGAATTCTATATGTAGATGCAGAATTTTAAATACATATTTAACCCTAAAGTGCCTTGAAAAGACATGTGCAGGATAATGGGAAGAGAACTGAGGGCCTGTGGGGCTGAAATTCAGAGACACCTTTCCTGAATGACCCACAGCACAGGAAGTACCATGGAAAACCCGCCACTTACCAATAGACCAACTGTTGGAGTACAGGCTCGAGAGCTAGTTGTTTCTGAAATAAAGTCTACAGCTGCTTTTACACTTTAAGAGCAGAAAGCACACTCTTATAACTGCTCCACGATGTTCCCAAAAGTTGCAAGTATTAAGATTCATCATCCTCCTTTGACACCACGTAGAAATTGTCACTCTGACACTTCCTTGTTTATTGCTTGCTTCTTTGTGTGTCGCAGGTTCCACAAAAGCTGAGGTTTTACATGCCTTGTCCATCTCACTATCCCTACTGTCTAAAACTGGGCCTGGCACACAGTAGGTGTGATCTTAACGATGAATGAATGAATGAATGAGTTTTCCAGAAAACTGGAATGCAGTTTTCTCTGTGCCTCAGGAGACTGTTAGAGTCCAGCCTGTCGTAGCTGGCACTGATAATGAAGGTTCTCCTCGATGCCCACCCTGAGTCCCAACTCAAGGACTTCTAACGAGAGAGTCTTTCAAAAGATTTCTTTCCTGTTGTTGTCAACTCCAGTAGCATAGGTATAAAAAGAAAATATGGAAAAGGCAATATCTGCTGTGACAAAACAGCATAAATGTCTATTAGTGAGGAATGCAGGAACGTTGAGATTTGAGGTGGACAAAAAGTAATACTGCTCTCTCCTCCTTGAAAGAAGATGTTCTTTTGTTTGTTTGTTTTTTTAAGGAAAAGTCATAATTCAAAGTCCACACTGAGGTTCACTGGAGAGTGTGACAGAAATATGAGGCCACAGGCGGGTCTTCTCATCTCTGCTCTCCAAGAGCCCACCTAGGACTTCAGACTCCTGCCTGCAGGAGCAGAGCCCCCTGCAAGGTTCACCTGGGAGGGAGGAGGGAGGTCACCTGCGAGGATCTCCCACACCAGCCACCCTGACCAAAGCACAGAAAGGGTGAGGCTATCTACAGCACGGGAGGTAAATCACTCTGAGTCTCATCAGCAAGATCAGTCACTCCTACCTGGGGCATGGAATCATTCACAGTGTTACACCCTGGGAGTGGAAATCCCCTCGTGAAGCATGAGCAAGAGGAATAAAATTTCCCACCAGGTAAATCAGTGGTAGGCCACGCAGTGTTACAGTATGCATCTGTTTATAAGAATAGAATTAGATCTGTATATACTGACACAGAAATGCTCCAAAGGCTATTGAAAGTGAAGCGAAAATTGCAGTGCTATGCATGACCTTATTTTTTCTAAAGATATATGAATCATCGTAATAGAATTCCATATGAGTACATAAGGAGAAAAAAAGAGGACTGCGTGTCAAACTTAGGGATGGTTATCTTAGGAGGAGGAATTATAAGGGAGGTTTATTGTATTGTAATGATATATGAGTTTTATATAATGGAAAAGCATTTATTCTGTAATTTAAAAAAAAAGAGTAGAAAAAGGGAATTAAATTTAGTGAGTAGAGGGGAATTCCTGGTGGTCCAGTGATTAAGGCTCCGTGCTTCCACAGCAGGGGGGAACGGGTTTGATCCCTGGTCACGGAACTAAGATCCCACATGCCACGTGGCATGGCCAATAAATAAATAAATAAGGGAGTAGCAGACTTTTTTCCTCCCTAAAATTACCTAGAGTACAAGAGTAAGAGCCAAACCAAATCGATGTCTCTTGAATAACTAAGCGTGCAATGGGCTTTGCCCATTGGTGAGCACACACGGTGAGCGTGGGGAGGCCCAGGCACCCCGTGCCCTCAAGGCCTCTCAATGCTGTGGTCCCCAGGGTGGGCTTCCTGCTACCTAGTGCCCACTTCCTCCTGATACACTGGGACAGGAAACCCCAGTGTGGGGCCTGTACCCTCTGAGGGCACAGAGAAACAAGCAGGGCCTTTGGCAGTAGATGGGCCAAGGCCCAAATGCTAGTGTTGCCATAACCGCAGCGTTTAGATGTGGGCAACTTACATAACCACTGAGCTTGACCAAAACTCATCAAACTTCACAGTCAAAATGAGTGCCTTTTAGTGTGTAAATTCTACCTAAAATTGATTTTATGAAAAAAAGAAAAAAGTCAGATCACATCACTCTTCTGCTCAAAACCTTGCCATGATCTGGCCTTTGCTTTGACTCTGGCCTTTCTCTGGCCTCCAATACCCTTTATAGTTGGTACCATCTCTTGCTACAATCCAACCTCATTTCCTCTCCTCTTCAGTGCGCCCCAGACAAGCCACCACACTCCACCTCAGAGCCTTTGCACTGGCTGTTCCATCTGCCTGGAATGCTCTCCCCCAATGGCCACATAACACCTTCTTCTCCTGAGGTCTATGCTCAAGTTCCATTTTCTCAGAAAGAACCATCCTGACAATCCTACTTAAAACTGCACCATCTCTCTCCATCCTGAACATCTTTTATTCATTCTCTTCAATGTGCTGATCCTTCCCTACCTGCTGGTGGTATTATAAACTGGGATAGCCACTTGGAGGGACAATTTGGCATTACATATTGAAATATAAGGTGGGCTTATCCTACAACTCAGTAATTACACTACTCCATTTCTATCCCAGATAAACACCTAGAGGCAAGTATTAGCATAGTCACTGCTGCTGCTGCTAAGTCGCTTCAGTCATGTCCGACTCTGTGCGACCCCAGAGACGGCAGCCCACCAGGCTCCCCCCTCCCTGGGATTCTCCAGGCAAGAACACTGGAGTGGGTTGCCATTTCCTTCTCCAATAGTCACTGCAATGGAGTCTAAAATAGTGACGAAATGAAAATAACTGAGAAGTCTATCAGTAGGAGGGTGGTTAAATACTAAGGTATATTTGTATTATTGAAGTTATATTCAGCATTTAAACAGAATTAGGTATATGTACTAACATAGGTAGATCTCCATGACATATTGTTGAATGAAGGAAATTAAGATTTTCATCAAAAAAATCAAAGAATGGGTGTGACCATAAAGAGTAGCATCAGGAATCTTCGAGGGAGTGGAACAGTTCTGTATCTTGATTGTGGTGGTAATAAGAAAATCTACATGTGATACAATTACACAGAACTATAGGCAATGACACCCCACTCCAGCACTCTTGCCTGGAAAATCCCATGGACGGAGGAGCCTGGTGGGCTGCAGTCCATAGGGTTGCTAAGAGTCAGACACGATTGAACGACTTCACTTTCACTTTTCACTTTCATGCACTGGAGAAGGAAATGGCAACCCACTCCAGTGTTCTTGCCTGGAGAATCCCAGGGACAGCGGACCTGGTGGGCTGCTGCCTATGGGGTCGCACAGAGTTGGACACGACTGAAGCGACTTAGCAGGAGCAGCAGCAGACATACACAGGACTTCCCAGGTGGCTCAGTGGTAAAGGACTTGCCTGCCAATGCAGGAGACATGGGTTTGATCCCCAGTTGGGAGGATCACCTGGAGAAGGATATAGCAACCCACTCCAGTATTCTTGCCTGGAAAATCACAAAAGAGTCGGACACGATTTAATGAGTAAACAATACGAATAATACGTACACAACTGAGTGCATGTAAATCTGGTGAACTCTGGATAAGTTCTATGGATTGCACCAATGTAATGTCCTGTTTTTGGTGTGTTTTGTAAAAAATTATCCTCCTGTTCGTGGGTCACCTACCTGGGGGTATGGGTCTTTATTTTTTTTTTAAACTGAAGTATAGCTGCTTTATAATGGTGTGTTAGTTTTTACTGTACAGCAAAGTGAATCAGCCATAAATATACATATATACCCTCTTTTTTGGATTTCCCTCTCATTTAAGTCACCACAGAGCACTGAGTAGAGTTCCCTGTGCTATGAAGCAGGTTCTCATTAGATATCTATGTTATACGTAATATTAACAGTGTATTCCTAATTTCCTAATTCTCCCACCCCTACCTCTTCTCCTTGGTATCCATACATTTGTTCTCTAAGTCTGTGTCTTTATTTCTACTTTGCAAATAAAATCATCTATACCAATTTTTTTTCCAGATTCCACATATATACGTTAATATAGGATGTTTGTTTTTCTCACTATAGTTATGTACAATGTTACTTTTGGGGGAGGCTGGGTGAATATATATTGGGTCTCTTGTACTATATTTGCAACTTCCCAAGAATCTATAATTATTTCAGTAAAAAGTGAAAAAAGAATAAAAAATAAAGATTGATATATGAGAAGATGATTTGATGACATCAGGCCTTGATAAACTGGCTAGAGTCAATGCAATCTCAAAACTTTTAAAAAATAACTTGACAAACTGGTTCCAAGATATATATGGAAATACAAAGAATCAAGAATCACAAAAACAATCTTGAAGAACAAAGGAAGATAACTGGCTCTATAAGACATGAAAACTTATGGTATAACTATGGTAATAAGGAAGTAATAATATGGTAATAAGCAAACTGATCAATGGAACAGAATAGAGAATCTGAATATGGGGATGTGGAACCATGAATGTAAGAATACTTGGTAGATGACTAAGCTGGAACTCTAAAATAGAGGGAAAGGATATACTTTTCAATTAAAAGTGCAGGGAAATTTGGGTATTTGTATATAGGAAATAAAACTAGATCCTTAACTCACACCTAACACAAAAATCAACTGAGCCATCATATAACTGCTTCAATGAGAAGGTAATGCAAATGAAAAAAAATATATTCAGAAAACACATAGAAAGAAGAATTCAACAGCAGTTTTATGAGAGAAAAATACAATAACCTAACTTTTAGAACTCAGCAGATGGTTGTAATAGCAGAATGAAGAGGACAGAGGAAACAATCAGTGAACCTGAAACAGAATTCTGCTGGTTGTTTAAAGAAGAGTTAATACCACGTATAGAGAAGGAAATGGCAACCCACTCCAGTGTTCTTGCCTGGAGAACCCCAGGGACAGAGGAGCCTGGCGGGCTGCTGTTCCACAGGGTCGCACAGAGCCGGACACGACCGAAGTGCCTTCGCATGCATGCATGCATTGGAGAAGGAAATGGCAACCCACTCCAGTGTTCTTGCCTGGAGAATCCCAGGGACAGAGAAGCCTGGTGGGGTGCAGTCTATGGGGTCGCACAGAGTCGGACATGACTGAAGCGACTTAGCAGCCACAGCAGCAGCGTGCAATCTCTTCCAGAAAATAAAAAGAGGAGGAAATAGTTCTCAACTTGACTTTTGAGGCTAGTATTGCCCAAAGATAGTGCGCACGTGCATACACACACACACACACACACACACACACACACACACACACACAGAAAACTGCAAATGCATATCCTTTATGAGTATAGATGCAAATTTTAAAACAAAATATCAGCAAATAGAATTAATAATATGTAAAAAGACATACATCATAACAATGTAGGGTTTATTCCAATGAGGCAAGTTTGGTTCAATAATTAAAAATCAAGGTATTCCACCATATTAATGGGACTTCCCAGGTGATGCCAGTGGTAAAAGACTCGCTTGCCAATGCAGAACACATAGGAGACACGGGTTTGATCCCTAGGTCAGGAAGATTCCCTGGAGAAGGGCATGGCAACCCACTCCAGTATTCTTTCCTGGAGAATTCCATGGACAGAGGAGCCTGGCGGGCTACAGTTCATGGGATCACAGAGTCAGACACAATTGAAGCGACTTAGCATGCAAACATGTACCATATTAACAGCGTAAAGAATAAAATTCACATAATCATATCAATTTATACAAAAAAAATTTTTTTATAAAACTCAACACCCACCCATAGTGAAAAACTGTAAGAAAGCTTCCTCAATTTGATAAACGGCATATTTAACAGTGAAAGACTGAATGCTTTCTCACTTAGGTCGGGAACAAGGTAAGAAGTCCACTCTTATTAGTATCATTTAACATCGTACTGGAAATCCTAGCCAGTGCAATGAAGAGAGAAAAGGAAATAAAAAGTGATATGGATTGGAAAGGAAGAAATAAAGCTGTTCCTATTTGCAGCTGACATAATGATGTATGTAGAAAATCCCAAGGAGTCTTTAAAAAAAAAACACAAACAAACCCTAGAGCTAGTAAATGAGTTCAGCAGACTTTAACAAAGACTGTAACAAGAGACAACGGAGGACATTACATGATGAGAAAGGCACTATTCACAACAGCTAGGACATGGAAGCAATCTAGATGTCCATCAACAGATGAACAGATAAAGTTGTGGTACATACATATACGGAGAAGGCAATGGCACCCCACTCCAGTACTCTTCCCGGCGGGAACCGATGGGCTGCCGTCTATGGGGTCACACAGAGTCGGACATGACTGAAGCAACTTAGCAGCAGCAGCAGCAACATACATACAATGGAATATTACTCGGCCATAAAAAAGAATGCATTTGAGTCAGTTTTAATGAGATGGATGAACCTGCCTGCCTGCCTGCCTGCTAAGTCACTTCAGTCATGTCCGACTCTGTGTGACCCCAGAGATGGCAGCCCACCAGGCTCCCCCGTCCCTGGGATTCTCCAGGCAAGAACACTGGAGTGGGCTGCCATTTCCTTCTCCAATGCATGAAAGTGAAAAGTGAAAATGAAGTTGCTCAGTCATGTCTGACGCCTAGCGACCCCATGGACTGCAGCCTACCAGGCCCCTCCGTCCATGGGATTTTCTAGGCAAGAGTACTGGAGTGGGTTGCCATTGCCTTCTCCGATGGATGAACCCAGAGCCTCTTATATAGAAGGAGAAAAACAAATATCATATACTAATGCATATATATGAAAGCTAAAAAGATGGTACTGTTGAACCACTGTTGCAGGGCAACAATGGAGATGCAGACATAGAAAACAGACTTGTGGACACAGTAGGGGAAGAAGAGGGTGTGATGAACTGAGAAAGTAACACATACACATACATTGAAACACATGTATTACCATATGTAAAACAGCCAGTAGGAATTTGCTGTATGTTGCAGGGAGCTCAAACCCGGTGCTCTGTGAAATCTATAGGGGTGAGAGGGAGGTTAATTTTCCTCACCTATTTTTTCCTCACCCCTGCCATGCAGGGGACACAGGTTCAATCCCTGGTCCGGGAAGATTCAACATGCCCCAGAGCAATTAAGCCCATGCCCCACAACTACTAAGCCTGTGCTCTAGAGCCCACGAGCCGCAACTGCTGAGCCCTCATGCTGCAACCACTGAAGCCCGTGTGCCTTGAGTCTGTGCGCCATAGCAAGAGAAGCCACAGCAAGAGAAGCCTGTGCACTGCAATGAAGAGTAGCCCTGCAGCTAGAGAAAGCCCGCGTGCAGCAATGAAGGCCTGCTGCTGCTGCTAAGTCACTTCAGTCGTGTCCGACTCTGTGCGACCCCACAGACGGCAGCCCACCAGGCTCCGCCGTCCCTGGGATTCTCCAGGCAAGAACACTGGAGTGGGTTGCCATTTCCTTCTCCAATGCATGAAAATGAAAAGTGAAAGTGAAGTCACTCAGTCGAGTCCGACTCTTAGCGACCCCATGGACTGCAGCCCACCAGGCTCCTCCGCCCATGGGATTCTCCAGGCAAGAGTACTGGAGTGGGGTGCCACTGCCTTCTCCAATGAAGGCCTAGAACAACCAAAAAAAAAAAATTCTTTGGTACAGTGAAGGAAACTATCAACAGAACAAAAATGCAGATGACTGAATTAGAGATGATATCTGCAGATGATATATCCAATAAAGAGTTGATATCCAAAATATATGAAGTCATACAGTTCAACATCAAAAAAAAAAAAAAAAAAAAACCAAGCAGCTTGATTAAAAAATGGGCAGATCTGAATACACATTTTTATAAGGAAGATATACAGATGGCAAACAGACGCGTGAAAAGATGCTCAACATCACTGATCACCAGAGAAATGCAAAAGTCACAATAAGATATCACCTCCCACCTGTCAGAATGTCTACTATCAGAAAGAGAACTGTAACAACTACAGAGAAGGATGTGGAGAAAAGGAAACCCTCACACACTGCTGGCAGAAATATAAATTGGAACCGCCACTATGGAAAATAGTATGAAGGGTCCTCAAAAAAATTAAAAAAGAACTACTATATGATCGAGCAATTCCACTTCTGAGTATTTATCTGAAAAAAAGAAAAAAACACTACTTGGAAAAGATATATTCACCCACTATGTTCACTGCAGCATTGTTTACAGTATAGCCAAGATATGGAAGCAACCTAAGTGTCCACTGATGGATGAATGGAAAAGAAGAAGTGGTATAAAAAAGAGTGAAATCTTGCCATTTGCAACAGCACGGATGGATCTAGAGGGTATTATGCTAAAGTCAGATGGAAAAAACCAAAATACTGTATGATTTCATTTATATGTGGAATGTAAAAAATAAAAAAAATTGGATGAACAAAACAGAAAACAGACTCGCAGATGCAGAGAACAAACAGGTGGTTAGCAGAGAGGCGGGGGTCGGGAGATGAGTGAAGTAGGTGAGGAAGATTAAGAGGTATAAACTTCCAATTACAAAATAAATGAGTCATGGGGATAAAATGTACAGCACAGGGAATATAATCAACGACATTGTAATAACTCTGTATGGGGACAGATGGTAACTAGACTTATGGCGATTATTTTGTAAAGTATAAAAAGATCAAATTACTGTGTTGCACACCTGGAACTAACATAGTGTTGTAAGTCTATACTTCTATTTTAAAAAAATGAATAAAGTAAATAAAACAGACAAGGGTCCCTGTATTATTGAATATAGTTATGATGTTCCTCCCAACGCAATAAGAAATATGAAAGAGGATTAGTTACTGGGAAGGCGGGGGCAAAAAATAGTCATTATTTCTGGTGCTGTGATTGTCCATATGGAAATGCACAGCAATTATCTTTAAAAAATTAAAATTCAAACGTCAGTAAGATTGAAAAATATTTTAAAATCAGCTGCATTTCCATGCCTACCTCCCTAATAATTAGTTAGAAAAAAAATGAGAAAGATCCAAATAGTAATGCAATAAAAATATAATATGCCTACAAATAAACCTTCAAATTGAGATGTTAGACCCTAATGATGAAAATTATAGCATTTAATTGAGAAAATAAAAGAAAATCCAAACAAATAGATTTACAATATTTTTAGATCAAATACTTCTAATTCAATACTATAAAGATATAATCTCCCCACATAAATCTCTATTTCCCACAAGCTAAATACCAATGGGATTTTAAAAACTGAACAAAAGTGTTCTAAAGGACATCTAAAAAAATAAAAGTAGAAAAATAACCAGCACTATTTTGAAAAAGAGTAATAACATTGCATTAGTATACATAGTAAGAAAAATTTCAAAATATATTAACTTGTTTATGGCAATGGCAATTACATCTACAATGTGGCAGATTACAAAATGTTATGAGTATAGTCTGTTAAAAAATAATGCATAAAGTAGACATAGCAAATATTGTTAGTGGTCTCTGGGTGACAGAATAATGTGCAATTATTTTTTAGATCATTTGCATTTCCTAAGTTTTCTATAACAAACATATAGATACCATAAAGAGGAAAATGTAACATTTATTTTAGCAAAGCTCAGATCACATCTTTACTCTTATTTAACCCCAGCTCTCCTGATCTCTGCTAGGCAGCTTCACATTGTTATTTTTATTTATAGATACAGTGTATCATGGGCTTCCCTGGTGGCTCCCGGGTAAAGAATGTGTCTGCAATGCAGGAGTCTCAGGAGACTTGGGTTCGATCTCTGGGTCAAGAAGATCCCCTGGAAAAGGGAAGGGCAACCCACTCCAGTATTCTTGCCTGGAGAATTCCCATGGACAGGGGAGCCTGGCAGGCTACAGTCCATAGGGTCACAAAGAGACACAACTGAAGTGACTTAGAGCACACAAGCACACAGTGTGTGTGTGTATCCTAATACTTTGGCTTTCTGTCTTCCACCCTTGTGAGATTTTTAGAAATGAAACTGTCCTTAATTTGTTCATCCCTAACACAGAACCTAATATATAGCAGATCCTCCTTAAGTATTTGTTGACTGAATGAGTAAATGACGGGAAAAAAAGAAATAACAGTAAAGAAAATTTGCAACTCTCTCTACCACCACTAGAGGGAACCACATCCCTGTCAAGATTATTCCTGGAGCTAATGGATTTTTTTTTTTTTCTTTAATAAACAAAGCTGTTCAAATCTGAGAAATCTTCCAGACCGCATTATCGAACCCACCCAAGGGGACTGAATTTAAACCATTCCTAACAGTGAAATGTGTCTTCTGTGATTAGACAGTCCCAAGATACCCCATCTTATTCAAATTCACTGTACTTAATATCTGCTCCATTCAATCTGACACTGATCAAAAGCAGGCTTATTTGTTACCAAATTGTATTCTGTGTCTGTGTCTTGCCTTCACAACAGGCAAGTAAGCTCATGTTTAAGCTCATTTCTCTCTAATTAGCCAGCTCAGTTCTAATCAGTAAAGGAGTGTGAAAATATTTAATTGAATGAAAAGGTTGACATTCTCCCTTGAATCATGCTATGCTAAGAAAACCTAATATGCAAAAATTCAAATATATAAAACACAAAAGTTATGTGCTTATAAGAATGTTCTCAGATTTATAGACGATTTCAACACAAACGTACAATAGAAAGCCTCTCCTGATACACTTAAAATATGATCTTGTTTGTAGAATTAAGGGGGCAGCCACTTTTCCAAGGGACAGTTATGATTTAAATAGTGACAGGCTTTTGCAAATGAGACCTAAGGGGCAGACAAGCCCACTCAAGATGCACAGAGCTGCTTCCAGAGGAAGGCGTGACTGGAATGTGTTTGATGTTTAAAATAAAAAAAGGAAGGAAGAAAAAACAACAATGGTGAGAGAGCTACTTAGTTGCAGAGCTGCTATGTCACAGGGGCTGTGATACATAAGAAAGAAAGTCAGGAATGGCACTTCTCAGCCTCCAGCGGTACCCACAAGAGGCACAGTGGCTGCTAGAACTCAAATCTCAGTTCTGCCGCTCGAGGTGTGACCTTGAATAAGTTACGCAACCTCTCAATGTCTCTGCTGCTTCATGTGCAAAGTGGGGATGCTAATTAGGACCACCTGCTAATGAGACAATACATGAAAAGTGGCTGAAATAGTACCTGGCACACGGAAAAGAAACAAAACAGTCACCATTACTCATAAGCTCATTCAACAAATTACACCCAAAATTGTCAACAAATTGCGAGCACAGAGTAGATACTAGGGAAGCGTAGGCTGTTACCATATGAGAGTAGGGCCCCCGACAGCCCATTAGTGTTTTGATCCTCATGGAAAGTGTGTTCCCATTACACGTAAGTGGTCATGACCTACACTACAGCTTGAAAACACCAGCTGGGATGATTACACTGGTTCCTCTATTCTGATTCGTTTCAGTAAGTAACCTTTTGATAGTAAGTTGGCATCCTATGCAAACATTTTGCTAAGGAGAAAATGCACTGGTGAGCTGATACCAATGTAACTAACGTGCCACCCCTTATCAGTTTAGGCTGGAGAAGGAAATGGCGACCCACTCCAGTACTCTTGCCTGGAAAATCCCCTGGACGGAGGAGCCTGGCAGGCTACAGTCCGTGGGGTGGCAAAGAGTTGGACACGACTGAGCGACTAACACTATCAGTTTAGGATACAGAATAAGGGTATATTTCCTTTAATGTTCAATTTGGGACCCAAGTCCCTACCTGACCAATTTAACAGGAATTAAGCCCTTCCAGGGATCTTTTCCCGTAAGTATTTGTAATGAAACAGAGTTCTTTCAGTTCAATCAACAAGTATTTATTAAGCACCTTCTATGTGGTAGGCACCGCTGGACACTAGTTGAATACTGAAGTGAACAAAAGAGTGCTTCAGAAACCCTGCATTCATGAGGCTCACATTCTGGTGGAGGAGACAAATGGAAATCAGGGCATGAGTTAAATAACATCACAGCTGGATAGGGATGTACCAAGGAGGAAAAAGAAGGCAAGAGGGATCTGTGGGGAAGGGGGGGTGATGTAAATTTCGGTAGAGAAGGAAAGTCTGGACCCGAAGGAGCTGAGGGTGGCATCTGTTGGTCTAACAGCCAGTTGACCTTACCCACTGAGAGTTTTAGGAATTCAGATGTTCCCCAGTCTGGGTCTCCACAACTGCTCACCCCAAGCCATCACTCCTGCTGAACTCACAGACATCGGGGTACCCCATGACTGCCAGGACCACGTCCCCCATGCACAGGTACATCCGCCTCATCCCAGAGCTCCTCATGCCCTGTATCCCCCGCTACTGCTACCTGTGACAAAGATGAAGGCTGGGCCTGTCTTCCATATCCTCTACCCACACCTTTCTTCCTCCCCATCTCTCTCAGTTGGTCCCAGCAACCACAGAGCATCCCTCCCTCTCCTGCTTTTGATCACAGAATCAGCCACCTCCTAAGATGACTGGCAGAAAGGTCTTTGTGGCCCAAAGAGATAACCTCCAAATCAAATACTTTGACACTGATCTGATGCCTACGGTCTGGGGCAGTACATTTCAGCCACAGGCCCCTTCTTATAAAACAATTCTGATTTGGAGGTCAGTCAACATTTTCTGTAAAGGGCCAAATAGGAGACTTCCCTGGTAGTCCAGTGGTTAAGATTTTGCCTTCCAATACAGGGGGTTCAGTCCCTGATTGGGGAGCTAAGATCCCTCCCACATGCCTTGTGGACAAAAAACAAAACATAAATCATACTATAGCAAATTCAATAAAGACTTTAAAAATCTTCCACACCAAAAAAGAAAATAAAAAACTTAGAAAAAAAAATAAAGGGCCTAAATATTTTAGGTCTGTGAGTCACATAGGTTTCTATCTTATATTCTTACTTTTGTTTTACAAATCCATTAAAAACAATTTAAGGGTTCTAGCTCATGGATTGTACACAGATCACAGGTCTTCGTTTTGCAATCCTTGTTCCAATCTCTTTGTTGGTTATCAACAATAATAGATTTTCCCCTTGGTTTATAAGTCTGTCTTTCGTTGACTTATTTTTGTTGGTTTAACATTAACAATGTTAATTAACATTAACAATGATCTGCTGCATCAGATAATGTATCAGTTGTAAAACCTGGCACATAATAGGCATTTACTTTGTTGCAGGGTGAAAAAAAAATGTATTATTTGAATGTCAGGTACCAAGGTTCCTCTTGAGGAGGCAATGGTCTTCTTTGAGAAGACCTTGATAGACTGATGACCTTGGATGTGGAGGGTGACACTTCACGGGTGTGGCTGGGATACAGAGTTACACTGTAGGAGACATCAGTGAGCAAATGAACACTGGGGGGGGAAGCAGACGGGCGGAGAGGGTAAGGGGAAGATGGGTGTTGGACACCCATGGAAGGTGACTGAAGCCCATGAAGAAACGTGGACAGAGACACAGTCCTGTGGCCGAGTGGCCAAAAGACTGTTTTATTTCAAGGCTGAATAACATCTCATCTCAAGCTATTTGTATTGCTGTAATACAAACTCTTTCCAGATCCCAGACTTCCAGTTTGTGTTTTTTCTTCACCAGTAGGAATGTGGGTAGCTTCAAAACAGGATTTATGTAAAGATATAGAACAAGATCAAAGATCTGGGCTTAGAAGGCAGCTCTGCGGATCTGGCCGGCCTGCCCCTCCTGAGATCAGCTGCAGCTGCTTCACTTGATTGGAAGGCCAGGGAGCCAGCTTCTGCCTGGCCTGGCTCAACAGGATACCGACACAGCCCCATGGTTTCTGCACTAGGGGAGGGGTAATTCCCCTCAAGCAGATGAGGGTACTCTGACCAGGAAGATGGGGACGCAAAACAACAGATGCCTCCTACGCCCGCATCTCCCGTGAGTGGTATGTGAAGAACGAGGGAAAGAAGCAGGGACCCACATTCTGGTCGTGTGCAGTGAGTGAGAAGGGAACAGCCGCCAAAGATGAGAGTTCAGAGGAGATAGGACGTCAAGAACCACAGGTGGTCCTGAGAAATGAGTCCCTAAAATGTACATAAGTCCTAGGAGAGGTCACTGCGATTTCCCCAGGATGTTGAAGGGGCTTGGGAGCCAATTTTACAAAAATTCTAGATTGTCTATTATTTCCCCTCACCCACTATCCCTTAATTTGCGGCTCTACTGATCTTGGCAGATTAGGGAACAGGCTTGAGCACAGTGGTAGAGAATCCGCCTGCCATGCAGGAGATGCAGGTTCAATCCCTGAGTCAGGAAGATCCCCTGGAGGAGGAAATGGCAACCCACTCCAGTATTCTTGCCTGGAAGATGGACAGAGGAGCCTGGTGGGCTACAGTCCACAGGGTCGCAAACTGAGCACAAGTATACTTGATATATACCTCAGGGTCAGGAACAGCACCTCTGAGGTCACTGCCTGAGCAGCCAACCAGCTTCTCCCACTTAAATGTAAAAAAGGAGTCCATTATTTAATAACTCTTGTATCAGAAAGTCCTTCAATACATGAATCCTAGAATTTTGAAATTAAGAAAGGGTCTTTTCAGATCTTCCATTCACCCACTTTATTTGCCTGCCCATTGGGATTCTAAACCAGAGTTTCTGTTTAGAGTGTGATTCTCAGAGCAGCAGGAGCAGCATCAACCTGGGAACTTGTTAACAATGCTAATTCTAAGGCCCATCCCTGATATACTGAGTCAGAAATCTGAAGGGGAAGAGAAGCAGTCTTTTTTTTCACAAGCCTTCCAGACACTTCTTGTGCAGGCTTAACTTTGAAAACCACCAGTCTATGGGATTTGTCCAAAGTTATGGAATTCGTGAAAGCGCCAGGAGAAGATTTTCAGCTCTTGTATCTTTTATGTCTCATTCAAATCTCTCCGCTGAAATCTGGTCATTTCCTTGCTTTCTGCACAAGCAGTAATATTTTGTTTCAGTCAATCCTGTATCTGTGCCCCCAGAGTTAGTAGATTTCTACACTCAGCCCCTAGAATTTTATCACCATTGCAAAGATTTATTTTTCCTTGTTTCCACAAAGTCAACCCTGACTTATTTCCTCTGAGGTTATGAGGGAGGACACAGTCAGTGTCCAGTTTCTTCCCCAAACATTTTCTTCCAAGTAACTTCAATTACCCTGTCCCAAGTGGCTAGAGTTCTAAGACACCTCTTAAATTTCAGTGCTTCAGGGTCATTCAGCAAAGGATCTAGGGACATTTTCTGGCCTCACAATGCTGCCCAGAATCATGGAAGAGGCAATGTACCACCTCGAGCTTAGCCCAAAGAAGTGCACACTCACTTAGGCTTATATCAATTGAGTCATTCCTTCCATTGCAATATCTTCTCAATTTTCTCTGAGTTTATTCCCTTCCCAGCATCATAACACCCAATTTCCTGTGAGCAGCTGTGGAGATGTTATAGGAGAGGTGGAGAGAATAAGCATTCCAACAAGACCTCTGGTACTAACATAGATACTTGTCCTCAAAGGAACCCACAGTCATCTTGTTCTTGTTGTTGGATTTGGCCACCTTGTGACATATAGCACTTTCCTATGACCATTTAAATGTTTCCACTGAAGCGGGATCTTAATCTGGCCTCGCCTAATATCTTGGCACCCCTCAGGGGATATCCCACCACATCAATAATGGAGTTAAATATCAAAGTCACACAAGTCACAGGGGAAGAGTGATGGCTCGCTATGGTAGCTACCAGTTTCAGGAAAAGTGATTACAAGCTATCACCAGGCACCCCTGTTAAGGGCCTTAATCAAGAAATCCAGGCTGCTGGAAAGCTGAGAAACAAAGGGAAGAGACATATTGGCTAAAGCTGATTTAAAGACAGAGCTGTGCAACCCCAGGCAGAACACCGGCTCACATCCTTCGAATGGTCAAGTGTCCTGTTTCAGGACGGCTTCACAGCTTGTTTGTCCCTCCTCCACACCACATTTGCAAGGGACAGCCCTGACGCTGTGACGCCAGTCCTTTTCCTCCTTTTTACAAAAGTTTAAACAAATCTGAGCTCATACAGTATTTACAGAATATCTTCTTCCCTTCACAGTGTATCTATAACATATTTTGGGGTCATCGTGTATTTTTTATTGTCCATGTAGAGTCTCATGGTAAATAAATAGGTATCATAATGTAACCAACCTGTTCTCTATTTGGAGGCATTTACATTCTTGACTGTATTGCCTTTGCAGCGCATTCAATCATTTATCAGTATAAAATTAATTACGTTTGATGCATTTAATATTCTGGTCCTGAATCCTACTTTGTATGGTTTTAATCTTAGTACATATGGACGTGTTCCCTTTGATTGCATTTGTCTCTGACATTTCTGCCCATCCCATTACTTCTCAAGTTTCTCTGTCATCTTCACTTTCTGTTTATTCATTTATTCATATTCATTATATGATATCTAGCTGATATATTCAATTTATAAACAGCTTAGGGACCAAACTTCTTTTTATCCCCACTTCATCTGAGCGTCTTCTGTCTCCTGATAGAGATGTTAAAGCCATTCATATCTATCACATCGTGACAACAGTTTCACCTGATTTTTGTTCTGCCGATTTATTTTAGAATTTTATTTGTAATGCTTCCTGGTTTTTTCCCTTTTATTTCTCACTGCAGTAAATAAGTTTACTCTTTTTTCCCCACTCATGACTCGGAAACTGCATACTTCTGTGTTTTTCATTTGAACTTAATTTAAAATGTATAGATAGAGTTGAATTATACATTTTTCATTAATTTAAAAAACTATATAAGTAAAACATAAATATATTTGCATTTAAAAGTTCAAGTAAGACCAAAGTATGTTCATAATGGAAAGGAATATTTTTTAAAAGCAGGTATATATAACTGAATCACTTTGCTGTACACACTGTAAATCAACTATGCTTCAATTAAAATAAATAAACAAAAAAGGAAAAAGACCAAAGTATGTAAAGTAAAAATCGAGTTCCCCAGTCTCATGGCTCTTCCTACAGAGAATCTGATGCATAATTCTCCAGTTTCTCTGTGCGTGTGTGAGTGTGTTTATGTGAACAGATTTGCAGACTTTTAAAACACACAAATAGGAACAACATACATTGATTACTACTTGCTTTTTTCATTTAATACTGTATTTCTTTGTAAATAAATATACAGTGCTATGTCAGTACTTACATATGTGTCATTTGTCATAAAAGTCCATTATACAAAAAAATTTTTTTAACTTTCAAAGGCCATATTTAAAAAAAATCTTTATTTGGCTGAACTAGGTCTTAGTCTCTTCAATCTTTGCTGCGTAGTTGCAACATGTGAACTCTTAATGGTGGCATGTGGGGTCTAGTTCCCTGACTGGGGATTGAACCTAGGCTCTCTGTATTGGGAGCCTGGAATCTAAACCACTGGACCACCAGGGGAAGTCCCATTCTATGGACTACTCTCATTTATTTAACCATTTTTCTACCCATAGACATTGATATTGATTCCTATCTTTCACTACTACAAACAAGGAGCTAATAAAGAAATTCTTTTATATACATCTCTGTGCACCTGTGGAAGTATTACTACAGTGTTAATACCTAGAAGTGAAACTACTTAGTCAAAAAGTATACACATTGAAGCTTTTAATATGTGTGTGTGTTAGTTGCTCAGTTGTGTCCGACTCTTTGCAACCCCATGGACTGTAGCCCACCAGGCTCCTTTGTCCATGAAATTCTCCAGGCAAGAATACTGCAGTGGGTTGCCATTTCCTTCTCCAGAGGATCTTCCCGACTCAGGGATCGAACCCGGGTCTCCTGCACTGCAGGCAGATGGTTTACTGTCTGAACTAGAAGAGAAGTTTTTGATAGCTCTGACCAAATCATCCTTCAAACTGTACCATTATATATTCTTAAAAACTCCATGGAATTACCTGTAGCCTCACATCCTTACTAATTCTGGGTTTTAACAATCTTTAAAAGATCTGCTTATCTGATGTCTAAAAATGCTATTACAGCATTGCTTTAATTCCTAGCTCACTGAGTGACAGTGAGGTATGACTCTTTTCATGTTTACTGACCATTTGGTTCTTTCTATGAACTCTCTGTACTTTGTCTGAACTCCATGTTCTTTGCCCACTTGTTACATTATTCATCTTTTTTTCATATTGATCTGTAGGTATTAATCCTTGGTCTGCTATATGTGTGGAAAATATATATTCTCAAAGTCTGTGGCTTGACTTTTAACTTTGTTTATGATGATGCTTGTCCTACAGAAGTTTAATATTTTGTAGTAATCGTATCTGTGAGCCTTTTCCTTCAAAGCTTGCCTCCCTATTGCACAGAAGTTTAAACAGATTCATACAGCCAAGTAACCACCACCAGAAAAAACGATATGGAATGGTTCTATAAACCCCCGAATTCATTCATTCCCTTCTTCCCACACCCAGCCCCATGGCAACCATCGATGCGTTTTCAAACATTTTTCATATAAACAGAATCATAACTTATGTAGCCTCTTACCTGACTTCATTCACTGAGCATAGTGCACATGGAATTCATCCGTGTTCTGTGTATTAGCTATTTGTTCTGGGGTTTTGTTTTTTTTTTACTGAATAGTACTCTCTTGTATGGAATCATCCCTCAGTAACAGTGGGGGATTGGTTCCAGGATGGTCCCCCATACCAAAATCCAGGGATGCTCAAGAACCTCATAAAATGCTGCACTATTTGCATATAATCTACATACACCCTCTCCAACACTTTAAATACCTCTAGATTGTGCATAAAACCTAATACAAGGTCAATGCTGTGTATATAGTTACCAGCACATGGCAATTCAGGCTCCACTTTTTGAAATTTTCTGGAATCTTTTTCTCGAATGTTTTTGATCCTCAGTTGAATCTGCCAGTGTAGAACTCCACAGATACATAGGGCCAACTGTACTACAGTTTATTGATCCATTCACCAGCCAAAGGATATGTGAGTTGTTTCTGGGTTTGGGCCATTATGAATAAAAACATTATGAACATTATGAAAGGTTCTGAAGTCAATATAAGTTTTCATCTCTCTTGGCTAAATACCAGGAAACGGACTGCTGGATCATATGATATGTATGGGCTTCCTTGGTGCCTCAGTGATAAAAATCTGCCTGCAATGCAGGAGCCTCAGGAGATGTGGGTTCGATCTCTGGCCTGGGAAGAAGCCCTGGAGGAGAGCATGGCAACCCACTCCAGTATTCTTGCCTGGAGAATCCCATAGACAAAGGAGCCTGGTGGGCTACAGTCCGTAGGGTCACAAAGAGTCGGACACAACTGAAGTGACTCAGCACACATGCACTCATGGTATGTGTAGGCTTAACTTTGTAAGTTATCAAACTGTCTTCCAAAACGACTATTTTGCACTCTCACCTGCAGTGTATGAGGAGAGTTCCAGTTGCTCTGCCCTTAGTATTGTCAGGTTTTTAAAAAAACATTCTAATAAATATATAGGGGCTTCCCTGGTGGCTCAGACAGTAAAGCGTCTGCCTGCAATGCGGGAGACCCGGGTTCGATTCCTAGGTCGGGACAATCCCCTGGAGAAGGAAATGGCAATCCACTCCAGCACTCTTGCCTGGAAAATCCCATGGACAGAGGAGCCTGATAGGCTACAGTCCATGGGGTCACAAAGAGTCGGACACAACTGAGCAACTTCTTTCTTTTTCTTTCAATAAATATATAATGGTACCTCATTGTAGCTTTAATTTGCATTTCCCTAACAATGACGCTGAGCATCTTTGTTATATTTGTCTTCTTTGGTGAAATGTCTCCTTAAATCTTTTGTCTATTTAAAATATTGGGTTGCTTATTTTTTAGTATTGAATTTCAAAAGTTCTTTATATTTTTTCAATACAGGCCCTTTGTGAGATATGTAATATGCAAATATTTCTCCCAGTCTGTGGCTTGCTTTCTCATTCTTTTCATTGTGTCTTCTGCAAAGATTTCATTTTGATGAAGTCTAATTTACAATTTTTTTCCTCATGGCTTATGCTTTTGGTTATTGATTGTATCTAAGAAATCTTTGCCTAACCCAAAGTTCACAAAGATTTTGCTTTTCCAGAAATCTTATGGTTTTGAATTTTACATTTGGGTCTATAATCCATTTTTTATTAATTTTGTATCAAGTGAAAGGTCTGGATTGAGTTTTTGTATATGGATTTTAATTGTTTGATCACCAACCATCGAAAATACTATTATTTCTCTATTGTTTTGTGTTTGCTGCTGCTGCTACTGCTAAGTCACTTCAATCGTGTCTGACTCTGTGCGACCCCATAGACGGCAGCCCACCAGGCTCCCCCGTCCCTGGGATTCTCCAGGCAAGAACACTGGAGTGGGTTGCCATTTCCTTCTCCAATGCATGAAAGTGAAAAGTGAAAGTGAAGTCACTCAGTCGTGTCCAACTCTTTGCAACCCCATGGACTGCAGCCTACCAGGCTCCTCCATCCATGGGATTTTCCAGGCAAGAGTACTGGAGTGGGGTGCCATTGCACCCCTGTCAAAAACTCAATTGGCCAATTTGATCTATTTCTAGAATCTCTCTTCTGTTCCATTAATCCTGGATCTATCTTTTCATCACATTCTCCCAATCACTGTAGTTTTATAACTCTTGGAATCAGATAGTGTGAACCCTCCCACTTTGCTCTTCTTTACCAAAACCATCTTGGTTATTTTAGTTTCTTTGTCTTTCTGTAACAGTTTTATATACAGTATCTAACAAAAATAATAATCCTACTAGGATTTTGATTAGGCTTGTATTAAATCTATTAATCAGTTTTGGAAGAATTAACATCCTCCCAATATTGAGTCCCCCAATCCATGTAGAAAGTATGTCTCTCTCTTTATTTATATATTTGCTGTCTTTCATCACCATTTTATAGTTTTAAGTATACAGAAAATGCATATTTTTTTAACGTATACTAAATATTTCACTGGCGGATACTAAAATGGTAATTTTTTGGTGGTAAATAATAATTTTTAAATTTTTTATTTTTAATTGTTGATTGTTAGTATATAAAACTATTGATTTTTGTGTCCTGCAACCTTACCAAAATTACTCATTAGTTCAAGTGACTTTTCGGTAGATTCCTTTGACTTTTCTAAATAGACAATCATGTCTGAAAATAGTTTTATTTCTTCCTGCCCAAGCTGTATGGCTTTTCCTTGCCTTATTACACTAAGTCCTCCAGTATAATGCTGAATAGAATTAAGAGAGTAAACATCCTTGGCTTGTTTTCAATCTCAGGAAAATCATTTGGTCTTCCATCATCAAGTCCAATGTAGGGTTTTTTGTTAGGTGCCCTTTATCAAATTAAGGACATTCCTTACTATTGCCAGTTTTTAAAGAGTTTTTAATCACCAGTGGATTTTTACTTTTGTTAAGAATTTATTCTACATCTATTGAGATGTTTATCCCAGCAACTTAAATTTTATTTTTATGCTGAGATCTCTAATCCACCTAGTATTTATTTTTTATACTGTATGTGGAAGTGACTGAACTTTATTTTGCTCCAAACAACTAATTATTGAAACAATTATTGAAATTGCCTATAATTTCCCCACTCATTTGAAATGTCACTTTTATCATACATTGAACTCTCATAAATACCTCTGGACCATCTCTTTTGTTTCATCAATTTATTGGTCTACGCTTATGCCAGTCTACACTGAATTAATTACTAAATTTGATACATTTTCATATCTGCTAGAAAAATGTTATTCCTGCCATTTTATTTTACTCTTCCAATGAATCTCAATCAGTTTGCCAAATTACGTCAGAAACTTGTTGATATATTGTTTGGGATAGCATTAAATTTATAAATTTGGTGGAATAATTACCTTATAGCACTGAGATTTTCTGATAAGAAACAGATGTATTTCCCCATTTATTCAGGCCTTCATTTGTGAACTTTATTCTTTTATATACTTTCCTTCATGAAGATCTTTATATACTCACCTTACCGATATCTTACTATCTGTAGTTTCTGACATTTTTTGATTTTTCCAAGTAGATGGAAATATTTGCCAAAAGTAATAGTTTTGTATCTTCCTTTCCAATATTTATATATCTTATTTCTGGCCCCATCTCTTTTTCATTACTGCATTGAATGGGGACCTCAAGTTCAATGCTACATAGTAATGGCAGGGGCTACACTTGGATTCTTCCTCATTTTGATGGGCATGCTTCTATTATTTCATGAATTAAGCATTATGTTTGTTGTAGATTTTTAGTAGAGACACCTTTTCAAATATAGGACATTTTCCTCTATGACCTGTTTACTAAGATCTCCATTTTAAACTACATGTATTCCATTTTATCAACTACTCTTTTTTTGGGCACTTGTTGAGATAGTCATCTTCTTTTTCTCCTCATCGAATACAATGATTTCTATTAATGTAGTTTTTACTTTCTAACTATTCTTCCTCCCCTGGTGGTGCTCAGTCACTCAGTCGGGTCCGACTCTTTGCAGCCCCATGGACTATAGCCTGCCTGGTTCCTCCGTTCATGGAATTTTCCAGGCAAGAATACTGGAGTGGGTTGCCATTTCCTACTCCAGGGGATCTTCCCAACCAGGATCAAACCTGAGTCTCCTGCACTGGCATACAGATTCTTTACCGCTACTGCCACCTGGGAAGCTCTCGTTCTCTCCTGGGGTAGCTCAATTTGGACAAGATGCAATGTTGGTCACTCAGTTATGTCTGACTCTTTGTGATCCCATGGAGTGTAGCCTGCCAGGCTCCTCTGTCCATGGAATTTTCCAGGCAAGAACACTGGAGTGGGTAGCCATTCCCTTCCCCAGGGGATCTTCCTGACCCAGGGATCAAACCCAGGTCTCCCATATTGCAAGCAGATTCTTTACTATCTGAGCCACGAGGGAAGCAGTACTAGAAAAGACACAGTAGACAGTAAATCTGTCTGTGTCTACCCTGCTAGATTTGAAATGCTAACAATTTATTTAGAAAAGTTGTATTTATGTTCATAAGTGAGATCAACTTTTTTTAGAGCTATGTTCATCTGATTTCAGAACTGGGATAGTACCCCTCTCTTAAATAAACTGGAAAGCTTCCAATCTGTTCAATGGACTAGAATCATATACATACAACATGGGAAATATCTGCTTTTTCGTTTTAGTAGCTCTAGATTGCAAAACTGCTTGGGTCTGGTGCTTTTTTGGTGGAGGAAGGGGTAAATTTTAAATTACTTTTCTATTTATTTTAGGTGATAGTCCACAAATTTTCTCTTTCTTGTTGAACCAGCTTTAGTGATTTGTACTTTCATGGATCAAAAATGTCATCTTAATTTTACATTGTATTTGTTTAAAATTATACATAGCAATTAGTTTTTTCCACATTTCTTGTTCCTTACATTATTTATATCTGTCTTCACAAAGAGTGGTAATGGGCTTTCGTAGTGAAGTCCAATTATTTAAAAATTCCATTAATTTCTATTTCTATTCTTATTCTCTTTTGTTTTACTTCTTGGGGTTTATTTTTCCTGTTCTTTTTCTAGCTCTTGAGTTAAATGCTTAGTTTGTTTATTTTCACAATTTCTTTTTTCTACAAACACTTGAAGCTGCAAATCTTTCCATTTGGACCACTTTGGCAGCACTCACAGATCTCGAAATGTAATGTGCTCATTTGTTCATTTCCAAGTAGTCTGTAATTTCAATTTTAATTCCTCTTTAATCCAAGTTAATTAGAAGTGTGCTTTCTCATTTTTACGGGGATTGTGTTTTGTCTGTCATGTTTACTATTTTTGTTGTTGTTAAACAATAATTTTATATATATGTTTAAGTCTGAATGCTTAACATAAAATGTTAAGCTGAATGACTTCTACTTTTTTGAATCTACTGCAATTTTCTTTGTAAATATTCCATGAAGTTTTTAAAATGTGTCTATCTCCCCATTATTTCTTAAGTATAAAGCTTCTTAAAAATTGAGCCTCCCAATTCTTTTTTTTCATACTTGAAATGTAAATTTGGTTTTCTGTGTTGCATCTATTACTCAATCTAAATTCTTGGGTCATTTTGTTTTAGGTGTTTTAGGTAGGCAGCATATAGGTCTTTAGGGCTTGAGGTCTTTTCTTTCTTTTCCAATCTGAGGGACTCTGTCTTTTCACACGGTTACTAAATCCATTCACATTGTGATTATGGACTAATTTGTGCATCTTCTGTGTATTCTGTTTATAATACTTTGTTATTATTTCTCCTTTTTTTCTCATTTCCCCTTCTGTTGAAAGGATGATGTTTTCCTTTTTAATATTTTTTAATGGCTAGGAAGTTAGACATCCTGTTTCAACTTTTCCAGCGGTTACTCTATTTTTGAAGCATATATTAAACTTATTTTATAAAATCAATATTTTCAATTACTGGGTATAACTAGCTTCTCTCCAAACAAGTCAAGAGCCTCTTCATGCTTTTACTTCTCTCCTTTGCCCTGCTACCTCCCAAGTAAAGGTTATTAGGGATTTTAATTCCAGATTATGCACTCATTCTCTTTCCTCACTCTCCTCGATCAACAGTGATTTTAAACAAGTTTTGCCGTATTTTGTCACCAGATTTTGTGTTCACCACACCTTCCCCTTTGATTTGTTTTTCATTTTCCCAGAAATACACTATTTAACTATTTTTCCAGAGAGGGTACTTGAATGGCATATTTTCTGAACCCTTCCATTCCTGAAAGTGTTTTTATTGTGCTCTCACACTTGAATGGTAGGTTTACCCGCATACAGAATTCTCAGTTGAAAATCATTTTCCCTCAGAACCTTGAAAGCTTTGCTCTACTGTCTCACTGTTGCTGGAGAGAAGCTTTGACTCGGTGGCCACATACCCACTGTCCTCCTCCTCAGGGACTAGAAAGTACACCACAAGGGGAGTTCACCTGAATGCTCTCTGGGCCGCTTCGCCGCCCACTTCTCAACCACTCACTCGTTCAGCAAGAAGTTTTTGTGCATGTCATGTCCCAGGCTCTCTACTGGGATTTTTTGAAATGGAATATTTCATGCACATAGAAAAGTATAGAGGATAAATAACACAGCAAACACGATTGTACCCACCATCCATACTGACAGATCTTACCATTTTGCCTTACTTAAGTTTCTTAAAAAGTAAATAAAACACTAAAGAATCTGTTGAAATCTCATTCCCTTTCCTTTCACACCAGAGATGTGTTTAATGTGTTTATCTAAAATGTGTTTATCATACCCATTCACGGATTTTATTTTTGATATATGGATATATATGATGGCTAATACGTGAATTAAAAAATTAATAACTTATATAGTGCTTACTATCTGCCTATGGATGGTCTGATCACCTTACATATAATAACTTGTTGTCACTACAGCCCAAGGTAGCAGGTACTATTATTATCTCCTTTTTATAAATGAGAAGTAATTTAATTAAGTCTCATAGCTGATCAGCTAAGCGACAGCAACCAATGCCTGAGAGCCTGGCCGCAGTTTGTGCTATTAACAGCTGTAATCTGCTAATTTAATAATAAGTCCCATGTACTTAATCTTCACACATGTGTCAATTGCTCAGTCGTGTCTGACTCTGTAACCCCATGGGCTGTAGCCCCCAGGCCACGTACATGCTATCATATTAGACAAATTCTTCTAAAATCTTGGGGGTTTTTTTCCTGCCCTATTTACTGAGCATAAAACATTATCTGTGAGCTAGCTGGGGTTTTTTTTGTTGTTGTTCATCATTTATTTTTACTAGTGTATAGTACTGTCTTGCATTTTTATCAATATTTAGATTGCTTCAAAAATTTGTGGCAAATGTTCCACTGAATATATCTGTAGCCATCTTCTAAGGCTAACAATCAGAGTTTCTCTAAATATCTACCAAGGCATGATATTTCTAAGTTACAGGGTATGTACAGTGTCATCTTTACAAATTATTGTTAAATAGCTGCACCAACTTATATTCCTCCATGTGAAAAGGGAAGGTCCTGTGCTGAGATTTGAATTTGACTTGTTCGACCCCCCACATATTGCTGAACTGCTGGGCCATCATATTATAAAACCTTCACCTACTTTTTTCTGTCTCAATATAGACAACTCAGTCAAGCCTTTGCTCTCAGTCTCATTATGTAAAAATATTTACTGATAATTTACCATGTGCTAACTCTTCCTGTCAATAATTATTTTTGAAAGCCCGTAACAGTACAGGCACTGAAAAGTATTTGAAATTAGTCAAATAAAGGCTCACTCGATTTTCATAAGGTCATGAATACTTTGCTTAGGCTTGTAAATTAACATGAACCTGAATGTAGCATGAGAGAAGTTCAGCTGGATCCAAAAGAAACTGACAGCTAGGAACATAGGAGTTTTATTCAGAATTGAAATTGAATCTGAAGAATTATATTTAAATTATGAGATTATATGAAATAGAAAGTATTCAATGTTTATAGATTAATATAAACTGTAAATTTAAAAATATTTAGATAATGAATTATCATTATACTAAAATATTAAACAAAAGAATTATATATGGCATTTGAGAAACTCTACCAAAAGTTAGAATCCCTATCCTCCAAAAACATCCACATAAAAATATATGCTTGCATGCATAAGTTGCTTCAGTCGTGCCCAATTCTCAGTGACCCCATGGACTGTAGCCCACCAGGCTCCTCTGTCCATGAAATTCTCCAGGCAAAAATACTGGAGCGGGTAGCCATTCCCTTCTCTGGGGGAATCTTCCTGACTCAGTGATTGAACCCAGGTCTCCTGCATTTCAGGAGGATTCTTTGCCATCTGAGCCACCAGGGAAGCCCATAAAAAATACGTAGCACTTTAAAAAAGACCCTTTTAATCCTGTTGCCCAGTCAGGCACGCAGAACAAACTGCAAACTGCAAAAGCATCAGACTCATAGATCCAAATGCCTGCTCAGCATCCCCAGCATGTCTACAAGGCACGTCAAAGTCTCTAAATACAGACTCCCTTTCCACCTCCTACATCTTGCTTCCTCTAAAGTCTTCCTCATCTCAAAATACAAAGTATATTCTTCCCGCTGCTGGACTGAAATCTTAAAGAGTCGTTTGTGAGTCCTCAGTGTCTCTCCTGCCCTATATCCAACAGGTCAGCAAGCACACATCTTGCACTGTTCTGCAGACGACATCCAGACTCAGGCCACATCTCACCACCTTCACTGCCCCACTCTGGTGGCACGTCACCTTTGGCTTGGGTTTCTATAGTGGCTAACGAACCCATCACCTGCTTCCACTCTAGTCTGTTCTCCACATAGCAAACAGGGTAAACCTCTAAAGAGTAATTCAAATTATATCACTGCTCAAAATCCTCCCTAAAACTTTCCATATCATTCTTTATATTGGTTTTCAAGGTTCTACATGATCAGCCTTCCCACTCACCCAGATCTCTGAACTCATTTAACTCTTCCAATGCTCTTACTATCTCTTCCTCTTCATTTACTCTGCAACAGTCTTGTATTGGCAGGATAAGGGCGCCCCTAACCCCCAGAACCCACGAATATGTTACACTATTACAGTAATTAGACCAAAAGATGACAGTGGTTTGGATTAGGGCACTGGCAGGGAAAACAGAAAAGTGAATGGTCAAGATACATTTTGAAGACAGAATTAACTAAACATGAAGATGAATTAAATGGGGGAGAGGTGATGGAGAGGAAGGTGTCAAGAATAACACCCAGTTTCCTGGCTTGAGGCACAGGATGTATGAAATGGCTATTTGCTGAGACAGGGAAAAACACAGGAAGATTAGATTTAGGGGTAAGAAGAAGTCAGCTTTTGAATATATTAAGTTTGAGACATCACAGGAGGGTTGGGGCGTTATCAAGTAGTCACATGGATATAAAACTACCTGACATCTCTGGAAAATATATCTGGTGTAAAGATTATAATTTCATAAACTGTCAGTATACAGGTGTACTTAAGTCGTGGAAAATGTTAACAAGTACCTAGAGAATGTGTAGAATTAACAGACGAGGGATTTGTATAGAATTCTGTAGAAATTTAAATTTTAAAGCTTAAGTAAAGGAAGATAAATGAATAAATAACACTGGAAAGGAACAGTTAGAAAGACAGAAGAAAGCCCCCAAAAGTGAAGTGCCACAGAAGCCGAACAAGACTGTCTCCAGGGTGACTCAACTGCTCTGAAAGATCTGTTAACCTGACGATTCGATTTAGCAATGAGGAGGTCAATGTTGATCTTGTTTTCTCTTTGAGAGAAGCACTTTTTATTGTGGTAAAACAAACATAACAGGAAATGTACCATTTTTAACCACTCTTTGGTGTTCAGCTCCGTGGCATGAAGTACATTCACACCGTCGTCCATCAGTATTGATCTTAACAAGAAGAATTTCTATGGCAAAGTAAGGGCTAAATATTGGAGTGATTTGAATAATAACACATGAGGGTGTGGAAATGGTGCAAGAGAACAGATAAGCTATCCATCTCTTGAGAAATTTGGCTTTAGAGGGGAATGTGGCTATGTGACAGCAGCTAGAGGAGATGGAGAGTTGAGGGGGGAGTTTTTTTTAATTGGAGCTATTATAATGGCTCATTATTGAATGTTGATTGAAATTATTTGGCAGAGAAGGAGAGAGAGAATGTGATGGAGAGAGAGAAGGTACGTTGTGGACTGTAGACCTTGAGAAACAAGAAGTCATGGGGCTAGAATTAATGAGAATGGACTGGACTTTGCCAAAAGGCGGGAAGGAGACCAGCACAGATGCAAATGGGTTTGCAATATTTCTGGGAATGTTAAATGTCTACTTGAGACTGGTAAGCATGAATGAATAGCGATACTAATCTGTCAGTTTATATATTCCTATTCATTTGTTCCATATATATTTAGAGGATGCCTACTATGTGCCTCCTTTGAATCACTTATCACCAAAGGGCTGGGCAGGTCAATCTCTCTAGGCTTTCAGGAACATCTTTTTGATGTTGCTCTTGGAAGCTTCTGAATAAGCTTGGGAGAGAGATCATCTTTGTAACATTTATTTCAAGTCACAGTAAACACTACATTGAGAAATTACTCTTATTCTACTTTCCATTTCAAATAATCCTCCATTATGCATCCAGAGTGAATTCTTAAGAGGCTACACAAGATGCACTGGTTACAGATTAGCTCAAGAGACAGAACACCAGTTACACCAAAACCCCAAGTTTTCTCATCAACTTAAACAACCGCTGCCCTGTCCATTGTTCAGAGAAACAACCAGAGTCAATCAATCCCAAGAAACAAACTCAAACAACTCAGTCCCAAGAAACAACCAGAAAACTCCCCTCTCTATCCAGAGAAACTATCTACGTATAAAGCGTCTCTTCCCTGTAATTTCCTCCAATTCTGCTTCTTTTCATACAAAGAAATCTTTTAGGAGACCCTTCCCAGCACTTGAAGACTGTGTGTTTTCCACTGGAACTGGAAGAGCTCCTTCAGCAACCTCTAAACCAGTACTGGCGCCCCAGCCCCAAGACCCTCGTTTGTACCTCTTTTCCAAAATCCAAGAGCGCCACCTAGACAAACTGCAATATCAGCACCACATCCACAAACGAAGAAAAAACATGAGCAAATACTTACCTTCAACACAGAGGCACCTCCTTTTTGTTCCAGAAAGAGCTTCCCTTAGGTGATCACCTACACAAAAGTAAATGTTACTTTTTCTGCACTGTTGGTAGGAAGGATCCTGTCATCTACAGAAAGCACCCTTCTGAAAATTCAACAGCTAAGAAATCACAACAGAATTATGATGTAAAACTGAATGTCAATGAAAGCACTATTTTGAAACCTGTGGAGTAAAGACAAGACATAAGAAACTTCTCTTCAATGGAAATTTATAGCCATAAGTTATGTTTTCGAAAATAAGAAAGATTGGAAATTAATGTGTTAGGTATTTCAGTTGAAACACTTTTTATTTTTTTAAAAAAGAAGATGTAATATGCTAAACTAGACAAAAAGAATGAGAGATTAATAAAAATAAACACAGCAATTAAACAAATATATATTTTAAAAGAAACAGATATGATCAGCAAAAGCTGGCAATTTTTTAAAAGACTACAGACAAACTTGTACAGGTTTGTCTTAAAGTGTAGACAAACCCTCTGCTGAGACAAAAAAGAACAGAGAATTCACAAATATATATCAGGAATGAAAAGGAGGATATAACTACAGATACCATAGAGAATTTTTCAATAATGAGGGAATGTTATGAATCACATACCAAAATTTTAGAGGCTTGATTGTAATATCTAATTTTTAAAGGAAAGATGTGAATTTCCAAAGTTGACTCAAGAAGATACTGAAAATCCAAATAAACTAATAATCATGAGAGAAACTTAACTAAATTTTCAAAATATGATGGTTTCACAGATGAGATGTACCAAACATTCAAGAAACAAATAGAACCTATTATATACAAATTGTTACAGATAACAGAAAAACATCTAAATGCATTTCATGAGAGTAGTATAAACACGGACAAAGGTAGCACAGGAAAAGAAAATTATAAGCCAGCATCAGTTATGAACATAGATGCTAAAATAAAAAAGCACTTGCAAACTGCATAAGTAGTATATTAAAAAATAACAGTACATCATGGCAAAGCAAGATTTATGTCAATGAATGCAAGGATAAATCCATGGTAGAAAAACCTATCAAAGTTATCCATTACTTTAATATATCAGACAAAACCAATTATCATCTCAAAAGTTTTAGAAAAAGCACTTAATAATATTCAATATTCATTTCATTGTTTAAAAATATTCCTTCTTTAAACTCAGCTGGGAGAGAAAAGGACTCCCTAACCTGATAAAGAGTTTCTATTCAAAACTTACAGCAACTATCATAAATAATGATGACACACTAGAAACATTCTCAATGAGATAGAAATAGGAAAATCCTGCTTACTATTTGATATTATATTGGAGGTCCCCGTCCATTCAGTGAGATAAGAAAAGGAGAAAGTATTATGAGTATTATTCAGAGATAATATTATCTACATAAAAATAAAAGAGAATTTGCAAATAAACTTTAATAAGAAAGTTAAGCATATTTGCTGAAACAATCCAGAGATTAGGATGCCACCCTCTCACTGCCAAGGGCTGGGGTTCAATCCCTGGTTGGAGAATTAAGATCCCACCAGCCACGCAGCATGGCAAAAAAAAAAAAAAAGAGGATTATTCTAAAATCAGTAACAATTCCCAGTAGCAGCAGTAACCCATTAAAAAAATTTTAAAGGATCCCACTTCTAAAAGCAACAAAATAGTAAGATACCTAGGAATAAATCTAATAAGTACAAGAGTTTTAAACACAAAAGTATAAAATGTTACAGAAGGATATGAGGAAATCAGAATAATATTAATATACTGGATGACTCAATTTTATAAAAATGTCATATCTCTCAAAATTTAACCTGAAAATTTAACTGACCAAAATACCAGAAAGGTTTGTCAACAGAAATTGATCAACTGATACTAAAGTTAGTATAGGAAAGCAGAGGTCCAAAAATACCTGTTACAGCTTTTTTTAATGAACAAATAGGTAAATGCACTTCTACAGGTGAAGATTTATTATAAAACCATAATAATTAAAAATATGTGGTACTGGCTCAGAATTGGTTTGGCCAATAGAAAAGGACAAAGTAGAAATCTATCCATGAATATACAGAAATTTAATTTATAATCACAGTGGCATTACCCATTAGGGAAGGAATGAAAGACTGTTTAGTAAATCAAGTCATGATAACAGTTTTCCATATGGAAACAGGGAGAAGAAAATTAAATTCCTACTTTACACCATTCAAAAAATAAATCCCTGATGGATCCATTTTACAAGTGTGGAAAACAAAACTTAAAACATTAAGGGAAAAAATTTAGGAGGGTATCTTTGTAGCATCACCTGTGGAGAGGTGTCTTTAACACGACACAAATGACACAAACTCTAAAGATCAGTGACTATGACCACATTTTAAATTTTCTATAGTTCAAAAGTTATCAAATGTTAAATGAGTCACAGAATGAGGCAATATAATGTTGTATATGTGAACTGCTACAAACCAAGAGCCGGGAAGATGAAAACATTCACAGCCCATTGGATAAATAGATGAGGACTGTGAAAAAACAAACCACACACTCAGAAACCTTAATAGCCAGTAAATATCTGAAAAAATACTCAACCTCATTGGCAGTGAGGGAAATTTAAATTAACAATAAGATTCTGAGTTTTAAAAAAAATATCTAATTGTCAGAAATAAGAAAAGTCTGAATTTAAAAAGTGTTGAAGGTCATGTGAGGGAAACAGGAACTCTCATAGACTGCTGATACTTGTGTAAATTGAAAAAATATTTGGCAGTCTCTAATAAACTGAAAATGTGTGTGTAACCTAGCAATTCCCCATTAGAAAGACACAGAAATTCTCGCAGGTATGCAAGGGACACAGGAACATATGTTCATAAGAGCATTGCTGTTAATACCAAAATATTTGCAGCAGTTTCAATATTCATTAATAGGGGAATGAATAAACCCAACATATTCATATACATGGATCTATAATATAGCAACTAAAATGAATTAACAGGATTTATATTTATCAACATGGTGAGAAAGGATGAAAACATACCACGAAGGAAAAACAAAACAAGTCACAGAATATGTACACTCTAACACCACACATGTGCATTTTAAAAATCAAAGCAATACTCTGTGCTTGTATGGGTTCATATATAGTGAAAGTATAAACCTAGAGGAAAGTTACCAAATTCATGGTAGTACTTGCCTTGGAGAAAAGGGTGTAGAATGGTTTTGGGGAAGAGTACAAAGGGACTTCAATTTTATCAGAAATGATGAACAGCTCAATTAAAAACAGACCTGAAGCAGGTATGGCAAAATGCTGACATATACTAGTTATATGAGACAGGTACATGGGTGCCTGTAATATCTCTCTGCATTTTAAAAATGTTTTAGATTTTTTTCTAAATAATAATATTTTTTTAAAAACAGCTAGTGAAGAATTCTCTGATACAATCTTAATATGTGTAGAGTGAGAGTTAATTGTCTAAAATTTTAAAGCAAGCAGCTTTATAATAATTATCTGTTTTAGAACAGAATCTCCATAAAAATAATAAAGCTGACAGGATCATAAAACTACTGAAATGAATAAAGTAGATTCTGTAAGTGTCAACATGGATAGTTTTCAAAATCATATTGAGGAGGAAAAGTAAGTTGCAAAATAATATGTACATTTTGCTGTGCCATTTATAAAGAAAACTTAAAACATATAAGCATAGACATATATATTTACATGTAGATATATAGAGATAATTAGGTAATAAAGAATAATAACAGTACTGCAAGCATACACACTTTATGACACTGATTACCTAGGCAAGTAAGAAGAGAGAAAGGTGAATGAAACTGGGGAGGGAAATAAGGTGACAGTCAGCTCTATCTGGAATCTTTAATCTAAATAAAAAGCCTGAAGCAAATGTGACAAATATTTCACGTTTGATTATCCTTAGGAAGTATATACATTAATGTTTGTTATTCTTGAGGTATCTGCATTTTTAATTTTCAAAAGAAAAAGAAAAGTATTAAAGAACTGCAAATAAACTGCACATAATTCAAATATATATAAGTAAAGCTTGTATACATCAAAAACCACGCTATGGCTATTTTTAGAAATTATCCTGTTTGCTTTTCTGTGTGTTTTTAATTTTTTTTTAAGTCAAAGGAGGAAAAAAATGAAAGCAGCGAAGAAATGTAAACATACACACACACATATATCTGACTATATAAAAAGAAAAAGCTCTACAATCACAAAACACCATATGAGCAATTCTATATCATTTGCTGCGTTTTCTTATTTTTAATTTTTGTCAAGAGAAAAATAAAAGACGCTGCCTAATTGGAAACGTGACTTTCTATTATTAAAATTGTGGGAGTCCATTTTAATGTGTTTATCTCGCTGCTAGTCTATAATTTATATTTCAGCGTGGAAATTTGTTTGTATGCCTGTGACAGGTTAATGCAGTTTAAACATGCATTTTTCTTTCGTTGGCTGAATGGTTAAATCGTTACTCAAAGGATTTTAAGTTTCAATTTCAACCATGAGAGGATTCTTTGCTTTTTTCAAGGTTAAAAATGTTTCTGGTTCGAAAATTAATTAATGGCTACGTAGCGGCTCTATTTAGGGAATTGGTACGGACCCTGGGTTGACAGCGGGACTGTTAGATGAGAAAACTTTTTTTTTTTTGGTGAAGACTCGGGGATATTTTAAATCTGATCGGAGAGCGGTAACAGAAGTGAAACGTAATCCCAGCCCGCTTTACTAACAATCGTAATTATGAATCGAAAGACATGTCAGGTATAAGCATTTTTTCCCCTTAAAAAAAAAGTTTCGCGGACTCCGCCGGACACCCAGCTGGCGGAGGACCAGCGGGCGAAGGGGGGGCGAAGCCGGCAGGCTGCCCAGAAGTTACGATCGGGGAGTTTTCTCTTTATTAAAATTACCTGGCTCGCCGGCAGAGGCAAGAATGCGAAGACAAGATAATTTCTTAGGCTGTTAGGAATGACTTAGCCCCGGTGGGTCGCGCGTTCCGAGGGGTGTCCTGCCGGCCGGGGCGGGTCCCGCCACCCCCGCGGGCTCCGGTGCGTCAGGGGCGCGTCAGGCGGGGCGGGCTCCGCGCGGGCGGCCGCGGCGGCTGCTGCTGCTGCGGCGGCGGCGGCGGCGGCGGCGGCGGCAGCGGCGGCGGCGGCGGGTGGCGGGCGGCGCGCACCGGGCCTCCTGCTTCTCGCTCCGAGGCAGCGGGGACGGACGCTCCCGAGAACTCTCTCGCCCGCGGCCGGCCGCGCTCGGACGGCGCGCGCCGGCGGCCCGGCGGTGCCAGCATGTCGGCTGCCGTGGCGTGCCTGGACTACTTCGCCGCCGAGTGCTTGGTGTCCATGTCCGCGGGTGCTGTGGTTCACCGCCGCCCGCCGGACCCCGAGGGCGCGGGCGGAGCGGCCAGCTCGGAGGTGGGTGCGGCGCCGCCGGAGTCCTCTCTGCCGGGTCCGGGGCCACCGGGGCCCGCGTCTGTCCCCCCGCTCCCCCAGGTCCCCGCCCCTAGCCCCGGCGCGGGCGGCGCCGCGCCCCACCTGCTGGCTGCAAGCGTCTTGGCTGACTTGCGCGGCGGCTCTGGTGGGGGCTTCGGAGAGTACTCCGGGGAAGTTCTGCGCGACTCGTCCGGCTCCTCCGACCCGACCCCGTGCTCCGGCCCGACCCTGGGCTCCCAGCCAGCCCCGGCCTCCAGCGCAGCCGAGGTCTCGGGACCCATGCACTCCTCCGGCGCGCTCGAGGTCCCTGGCGCGCCAGCCGTCCCGGGAGCGTCTGCCCACCCTGGCGCGGTGTCTGGCGTGGCCCCTGGGGCCGGCCCCGCCCCCGCCACGGGTCCAGGCCCCCGTCGGAGGCCAGTAACACCTGCTGCCAAGCGCCATCGCTGCCCCTTCCCGGGCTGCAACAAAGCCTATTACAAGTCATCACATCTGAAGTCCCACCAGCGCACCCACACGGGTGAGCGCCCGTTCTCCTGCGACTGGCTCGACTGCGACAAGAAGTTTACGCGCTCCGACGAGCTGGCCCGCCACTACAGGACGCACACGGGCGAGAAACGCTTCTCCTGCCCACTCTGCCCCAAGCAGTTCTCTCGGAGCGACCACCTGACCAAGCACGCCCGCCGCCACCCATCCTACCATCCTGATATGATCGAGTACAGGGGGCGCCGTCGCACGCCCCGCGTCGACCCGCAACCCGCCAACCTGGTGGACAGCTCCGGCTCCGTCCCCGGGCAGGTGCCCAGCTTCACCACCAGCTTGTCTGACAGTCACTGCTGTTAGTCGTTCCCTCAAGGATGATTCCCCAGGCCACTGTCCTTGCTTTTTCTCTGCCCATCCCTCTTTCCCTGAGTGATGATACCAAGGCACAGACTGGCTTCTCCGCTCTGGCGGGTGGCGGTTGGAGGGGGTCAAGGCAGGCATGTTGGACTCTGGGGAGGGACTGGGGGCCCGAAAATAGCAGGAATTCTTACAACACGTATATCATCCAAAAGTGGGGGATTGCCTCAAGACAGACCCCCGGAACTGATAAGAAGGGATGAACCCCCGTACTCTCCAGAGTCCTGAAGATTCTCCCTTCCATGGGAACCAGAGATGTGAAACTGGAATTCTCAGGTGCCTGAGGAGCTCTCAGTCTCAAAAGACTCTGGTGTCTTACCCACCCTCCAGGGCGGACCTTGGAGAGGGTGTCAGGGGTGGCAGTCTTGGGAATGTCCAGGACTGGGATGGTGAGAGGCCTTTGGAAACAGAAATGATTTCTATTTCTGTAAACAGTGATGTTTACTAATGTATTTTTAGTATCTTTTAAACAGGGATCCCAGGTTGATAGGAGGTCGATGTCCTCCGCACCCCAGTTGCCCCAGCTACCTCTGCTAGGAGAGGCCATGTAAGAATCCATGTGGATGGATGGCTGGGAGATGCTTCTTGGTGTTTGGGGAGTGGCACGCGTCTGTTTGCAGGTCCTGTTGCAAGGGCTGAAACCCTGCACTTGCGTCGTTGTCCTAGCTTTTCCTGTCATTTGGAGTCCTACTTGGGGAGGTAACTTCCTGGCTCACTCACAATGAGGTTGGTCTAAAAATTTGGAAACAATCATAAATGCACCAGAAATAAAAGGGTGGCCCAGGTGAGTTCCCACTTCACCAAGAGGGCAAACCCAAGTGACTGTGGTTGGGACAGGTCCAAATGAAGACCTTTCAGAGTCATTGTTAACGTTCAGGGAAATAAGGGCTTTTGGTCCCAGCTGCCACTCCCAGGTAACCTTAGGTGTGGTAGATTCTATTCATTTCTAGCTGGCTAGTGGGTTATTTCCCTTGGGATCTGTGCATTTTTGTTTCTGCAATAGGTGAGTTGGTGATTTTAAGGAAGGGCAGTGGGAGTGGCTTCTTTCAAAAAGTCAGCTGCTCTGGATTTGGGGAAGGGACAGAAAAGTGCAAGTTATTGTCATATGGAAGGACCCTTCTCCTCTGACCTTGGAGCCCCTCCGTGTTGCTCCCTTAGTGCAGGAATTGAGCTTCACCAGTATGTATTTTTCTCTGTGTTTCTGCTGCTATGATGAATTGTCGGCCGCTCTGCTTATGTATGTGTGAATGTGACCCTTTCATTAGAGATGAGGCTGAAAGGCATTTCCTGCTCTGGTAAAGTCCCCTTTGGCCCCCGCTCCTGAATATCTTGTAATAGTCCATCAATCATACCTGTGAAGGATGCCATACTATCAAAGGACCATAAAAGGCATCTAGTTAGATTGCTTTCCCCTATTTTGCAGATGAAGATACTGAAGGCTAGATAAGCTCAAAGTCACATGCTGAGTTGCTGGCAAAAGTCCTAACTAAAATTTGGTTATCTGGCCTTCTATCTGACTCTTTCCGTCATGCTTAGTTACCCAATCTGGGCTCTTAGTCAAAGGGCACCACTCTTACTTACTGCCACCAGGATCCCCTTCTTCCCTATTCACTATCATTTCCATGTTCCTTCAGCTGTCCAGTTCCCGCTAAACCCTTTGCCTGTTGTGTTTAACCCGAAAGCTGTTTTCTAAGCAGGTTGAGTACATTCCCTCCTTCCATACAATATGGACTTAAAGTGGGAATGCCTTTATCTTTTAATCTGGTAGATTATTTTTCAATGCTGGTTTCTAGTCGGGGGCACTCTAGCTTCCTTGAGAGAGTAAGTGATATGAACGCAGGGACTCTACTAAGTGCTCACTACACTAAGTGAAGGAAAGGTATTTAGGAAGGACCCAAAGGGTATAAAGAAGTACAATGTTTCCCTGTTGAGGACTAAGCAGGGTGAGTGGAGCTCTCCTTGAGTTACATGTGGGAAGAGGAGGCCCCCAGTTGTGAAGGCGGTTTTGGTGGTGGGAAGTTCTTCGTTTGCTTGTTTTGTCTCCTCAGCTGGGACTTGATAAGAAGGGCACTCTGGGGGCCCCTTGAGGACTATGATTTCTCCTTTGTCCCCTTCAGTAGAAGAGCTGCCATTGGGTAGGTGGACCAATGAAGTTAACGTGAAAGAAACTCCCACTGACCATTCTGGAATTGAGCTCAAGAAAGCGTGATGTTTCCTATCACCATATGATAAATAATGTTTGATTTTCAATCTCCCCAGTAGTGTCCTTATTTGAGTTCTTGTACTTTGGGGACTTTTGTCTGGGATTGGCTTCTGACAGTCTAAATGCGGCGTGTTTTTCACTGACTTCTCCAAGGACTTGGGGTGGTGGGAAGGGAGACAGATAATGGGAGCAATATTTGTAGGCTGGTCTTTCTTGGCCTTGGGTATTGTTTTACCCTTTTCACTCTAGCAGCCAGAGAGCTCTTGAGGACTTTATTAGTGAAATGCCTTGAAAGGAAGGGCCTTCCTAGTTTTATTAGTGTTTCTTTTGCTTCTTTTTGCTAGTCAGATGGACCTTAGCAAGTGAATATGTCTGGAGTTTGGTGGAGTCAATCTGAATCTCTGGCCCTTGCCCTACTCCCACCATCCTGAGTTTTGATATAGGAATGACCTAGTAACAGAATCTATTTATCAAATTCTTTCTGAAATATAGGTTGGGGGCTGGGTGTGAATTCCATGTCAGCCCTTGGGCATGAGGGAATGGGATCCCCTGTCCCTGCTGGAAGGGAATGAAGAGTACAGGCTTTGTCCCACCTATGGGGACAGGAATCTTTATTTGTCCTTATTTTCCTATTCTCCTCCAAGTAGACAATTGTGTTGGAATTCACTCTTGGCCCCTGTCTGCACCTCTTACTCACTTGTCTCCAAAGGAAGATTGTATTCTCTGATCGAGACATAAAGAAGAGGATCATCATGAACACACACTCACTCACTCACTCTAAGCTCTCTTCTCTTTTTTGAACTTCTTGGCTTGCTATATGTACCCACACCACTCAGATTCCAGCTTTCATATGGTAAGCACACCTTCTGTGGGCCAGGCCTGCCTCTTGTACTTCTTTGCCTGCTATCTGTACCCACACCACTCAAATCCCAGCTTTCATATGGTAAGCACACCTGCTGAGGCCCAGCCCTGCCTTCCAGAGGCAAGTCTGAAGAGTACTTCTCTCTGTCTCCACTTTTGGAACAGCCATGCCCCCTTGCAATTCCCAGGTAAGTGTTTCCTTTGTATATTCTATGGGTGAATAATCCCAGTAGAGGAATCAGGAAGGGTGTGAAAGGCAGTGGAGGGGTGGCTTTGGAAAGCCCAATTTGGCTATAGGTACAGCCTTGTCAACAAAATACTGATATTTTGATCTTCATTGGTCTGATTCTTATATCTATTACCTAGTTGGTTGAGAACTTAGAAAGGAAATGGATGCAATTGTTCTCCTAAGCCCTAACACATGCAAATATGCATTGGCTACTAAGTCGTGAGAAATAGGCAATCTGACTGGAACTAGGGGACCAAAATAAGATGGAAATGGAACATCTGGTTTGCCAGGGCACAGACTTTAGTGCTGCAGTGATTTGGGGCCTTTTAGTTCTTTGACCTTTTCAAGTTCTAGCAGCTTATGGTAGCTAGTGTCCACAGGCAAGTCATTATTTTTTTAGAGGTACTAGATGTAGGGCTTTGCAAAAGTAGGCTGTACAGGTCACTGTGTCTGATCTTGATTCACATAGATATAGTTGAGGCTTCACATAGATATTCACAAGAATAGGCTTGCTACAGAAGGGAGAGGCACTATTGAATAGAAAAATCTGTGCTGCCTTTTATTCTCTGCCAGAATTCCAGATGAGGAATTTAGGAAACTTAATGGCAGAAGTTCCATGTGTACTCCAAACAAACTTGGGAGAGTCTAGCCCTTCAGTTTTCCTGGGGATTAACAGGTGGCATTAGAATAGTTTCACCCAATTTGGGCTAATCTTGATTTGCATTGCATCCTTTTATAGGGTCTATGGAGAGACTCCTGGAAGGGGTAAAGTTCTTTAAGTCATATGGGTATTCAGAGCCACCTTCCATTTATGTCCCAAGTTGGTGCCTCATGTGTTGACTATATGAGCCCTGATGGGAATTTCAAGGACTCAAGTTGTATGTTCAATCACAGAGGAATGGTGGATTTTAATCATAAATATAAAAAGAAATGCATATGTTTGTTATATGGGGATTTAACGTAGAGAGAAGCAATGCTATTTAATTCCAAAGGCTAGGAAGAGTGTTAAAAAGGGTTGTGCCTGGATTCTTCTCTCCCTAGGAAGCAGGTCTATTTAGGATATCAAGTAGGAACTATATTTGTTTCAAGTATATGTTCAGGCCTGGAAGTCAAAATGGAAGCACTGGGAGGGTGAAAAGTGAATAAAGAAAGAGAGACCAATTGATCTGGAGAAAGAAAAGGATTTCTTTAAAACAAATGTTGTGTTCTTAAAGGACACAAAAACATTGATAATACAAATTGGAAAATAAAAATGGCAAAGAGCCAAATGGTCTTAAGATGAGACTATAGAAGAGGGTGGTAATTTATTCATTACCAAAGTAGAGGAGGTAATTGGAGCCCAAAGAGATATAACAGAAGAATGGAAGTAAGTTCTCAGAGAGGAAACAGAAATGTGCATTTCCACCAGGGATCTCAGATCCAGGGAAATACTGAGAGGTACCTACCTGAATCTGCAGAGGAAGCAATAGGAAATCATCCCATTAACACTGAGACAAGTATATTAGAAGCTTACAGAAAATATAGATGTACCTTCAACATTTTTAGCTTAGTCTTAGTGATATTACCGTTGTAAATAGGATCACAAATGTGTACATTCTCCATTCTCTGTATGGAGAATGTACAGAGTTAGGCCTTTAAGGGAAAGCATAGGGTAGATGAGACACATGAAATGTATTAAAGTAGTTAAGTTAATAGAAATTAAGAAGGAAAAAGCAAAATCATCTCTGGTTCCAATGTAAATATTTGTTAAAACTCAATACCAGGATTTCCCTGGTGGTTCAGTAGTTAAGATCCTGTGCTTCCAATGTAGCGGGCATGGGTTGGATCCTTGGTTAGGAAAGATCCCACATGCCACATGGCACTGTCAAAAAAAATAAAAACAAAAAACAGACAAAAGAAACTCAACACCAATTTGTAATTTAATATAAAAACACCTTAGCATGCTATGTAGCAGTAATTAACACAATACTGTTAATAACTATACTTCAATTTAAAAAATAAAAATTTTTAAATAAAAAGTAAAAACACCTTAGCAAACTAGTAACAAAAATAAATTTTAAATCGATGAAAAGTATCTACAAAAAGTCTACAGAAAACATCAAGCTTTGAAAGATTGCAGGAATTTTAGTTGACCATATGGTAAGATAGCATGTCTCAACAAACTCCAGATAGGGAGTCACATAAAAATATGATAGAAACCTAACCCCAAATCCACATATTGGGAAATGTAAAAGCAAGCTTCTACATAACTCAAGTAAAAGTGGCAATTACAAAAATTTTGATCTGAATGGAAACAAAAAATACAAAATAGCAAAACTTCAGTAATGTAAGCAAACAGCACTGGGGGAAAAAGTACAGCTTATAGCCTTAAATTTCTTATTTTAAAAAAATGGAAGTAGATGAACTAAGCTTTTAACTCCAGAAGAAAAGGAAAATAAACCCAAAGAAAATAGAAAAAGACATTACAATGGGTAATGCATTCTCAATAGGGAAAATATTGCCACTTAGGAAGTAAAAATTAGTTCTTGAGGGCTGAAAAAAATATTAGATATTGCAGTTATTATGGCTTTTCACAAGACTATACTATAGAGACACATATATACTGTATGTGTGGTTTAATATTGGGAGTATGAAGAAAGTAGTGATTAAGGGGAAAAAAGGTCCCAAAAGTTCCCTAGTGGGGTAGTAATGAAAAAAAGTTGAAAAAACACTGCAGTAGATAAAAGCAGAAATTAGTGAAACAAGAAAAAAAATGAGAATAGAGTTGTCCAAAACTCTGTTTTTAAGAGCCCAATAAAAACAGATTTCTTTGGCAAATATTAAGACAGAGATGAGAAGGCATAAAAAATTATCAGGTATAACAAGGGATATAAAATCATAATACATGAGCAGATTTTTAAATTATAAGATAATACAAATAACTTTATATCAATAGAGTTGAAAATATATATGGATCATTTTACAGGAAAATATAAAATTTCAAAATAGTTGAAGAAAATGTAGAAAATCTGAAACCAAAATAGTAGTAAAAGATTTATTTCCAAAAAAGGCACGTGGTCTAGGCGGTTATATAGGCAAGTTCTCTAAACCTTCAAGAAGCAGATAACTTCCATATTTTATAAATCATTTTAAATCATAGGAAGAGAAAGTTATCCAGTTTATTTCATGTTATATAGTTAAGCTGACCTTGATGCCAAAACAAGATATATAAAAGATGAGGGAAAAAAGCACACCACTATTGATTTGTAAAGATTATGCAAAAATCCCAAATAAAATATCATAAATTGTTTTTCAGCAGCAGTGAAAATAATAATGCAACATGATAATGTTAAATTTATCTCAGAAATGCAAGATGAATTCACTAATTGAGCTCTATTGATAATAATTTATATAAACAAATTTTAGGGCTTCCCAGGTGGCTCAGTGGTAAAGAATCTGCCTGCCAATGCAGTGGACACAACAGACATGGATTCAGTCCCTTGGTCAGGAAGATGCCCTGGAGAAGGAAATGGCAACCCATTTCAGTATTCTTGCTGGGAAATCCCATGGACAGAGGAGCCTGGTGGGCTACAGTTCATGGGGCTACAAAAGAGTCAGACAAGACTTAGTGGCTAAACAACAATAACAACATTGATATAATTTACTACATTAATTGAATAAAAGAGAAAACCATTGACTTTTCTATATGTCAACAATCATTAATCAGAAAATACAATAAACTAATTGATTCCATATGCAGTAGCAATGAATAACATAAAAAATCTTGTGTAAACAAGACTATAAAACTTTTACTGAATGATGTAAAAGAAAATATGACTAAATAGGGATAATGTTCCTAAAATTCAATACTATAAAGATATCTGCCCTTTCCTCAAATTTATATGTTTAATGCAATTTCAGTCAAAACCCCCAATAGATTTTTCATGAAGCTTTTTCAAGGAAATATTACAGAAGAACATGGGAGGTGAGAGGGAGAGTTGATTTATCAGATACCAAAATATTACAAAGCTATGGTCATTAAAACAGTGTGGTATAGTACAGGAATAGACAAATTAGTGGGCTGAATAAAGAACTCATTGTGACTATAGAATTTGGCATATAGCAGATGTATTACTTCACATCAGTGTGGAAAAGACAAACTAAATAAATTTCATTGAGAAACTGGCTATTCATGAGAAAATAAAACAACAAAATGTAACATTACATTCTATCCCAAATCTTTCAGAAAAATAAATCCCAGATGTTAGATGGTAAAGATCTAAACATTTTTAAGCCATAAAATTTATTTAAAAACTTGAAGATATCATCATTGGGTTAAAGTCCTTCTAGTTAAGGATACAAATTTTTTATTTTATTTTTTTTTAATTTTATTTTTAAACTTTACATAATTGTATTAGTTTTGCCAAATATCAAAATGAACAAAAATTTTAAAAACAAAAATTTAAAGAAGGAAATGACAGGTTTGACTGCATCCAAATTCTAAAATGATTTACATCTGAAAACATGTTGTTCAGTTGCCAAGTTGTGTCCAGCTCTTTGTGACCCCATGGACTGCAGCAGGCCAGGCCTCCCTGTCCCTCACCATTTTCCAGAGTTTGCCCAAGGTCATGTCCATTGAGTTGCTGATGCCATCCAACCATCTCACCCTCTGTCACCCTCTTCTCCTGCCTTCATTCTTTCCAAGCATCAGGGTCTTTTCCAGTGTGTTGGCTGTTCACAACAGGTAGCCAAAGTATTGGAACTTTAGCTTCAGCATCAGTCCTTCAATGAGTATTCAGAGTTGTTTTCCTTTAGGATTCACTGGATTGATCTCCTTGCTGTCCGAGGGACTCTCGAGTCTTCTCCAGCACCATTTGAAAGCATCAATTCTTAGCACTCTGCCTTCTTCTGAAAACATAATCAAAATTAAATAGCATGCTACACTCTGAAAAAAAAATTAACAGGCACAATATTAATATCCAGAAAATATAAAGAATCCACAATTTAAGATATACAGACCAAAAAAAAGTCAAAGGATAGTAGCAGGCAGTTAAAGAAAGAACCAGGATTGAGAGACAATAATATAATGTTTTTGCTCTTTTAAAATGTGAATATCTCCATGTATTGCTTGCATGCATTTTTTAAAAATTAAAAAATATTTTAAAGGAGGGGAAAAATGCTATTGATTAAAAAACAAAAGCAGATGGTAAGGTAGGATAGGATATACCAGGCAAATGTTAATACAAGCAAGCAGGTATGACAAGATTAATATCAGAGTCAAAATAAAATTCAAAGTATAAAACATTAGTGGGGCAAAAATAGATCATTTTATACTGGGAAAGTATAGTACTTCAAGAATCTAAAGGAATCAACATCCTTTTTGCCCATATATTAATGTTAGAGATGTCAGCTCAGAAGTGCTAATGTCTATTCTAGAATTTGAACAGGGCTTTCTTTGTTCATTCATCCTTTTCTAGAAACTCAGAGACTCTTTCCCATTTTCTAAGCTCATTGCAGGAGTAGGCACATAAGGGGGGGAGTGCCAACAAAAGTTAAATCACATAGAAACTGAGCCCAAACTAAGTTCCCTCAGGAAAATCTCTCCCCCTTCCTAGGTCTTCCTTCCTTTCTCCTTCTCTAGAATACTCGTTGTCCCTCTCATTTTATTTTTTACAAAAACTCTTGATGATTCAGAGCTTGACCCGTTTCTCATTTCTCTGCTGGAGCTAATGGTCCTGCTGTAGCATTTATTTACAAGGTCTCTGTGGAATGTAACTTTCTCATCCCAGTTGGGAGACTTCTGGGTATTGAGTTCTCTCAGCATTTTGGCACCCTCTTGCCAAGACATGAAAAATGTCACACCACATCACACCAAGGGAATAGGAAACTGGGGTACAGGTCCATCTGTCTAGATATCTCAGCCACTGCAGAATTACTTCTTGACAGCACCATGTTCTCATTGCACCACATTGAACTTGCAGTGGAAGTAAAAGGCTAGCCCAGAAGATCAGATTCTACCTCATCTTATTTGAGTTCCTGACGTCATGTCCTCCTTCCTTTTTCTGGGCCAACACCCAGGTGATGAGGGGGTTGATGGGTTCCCTCTCAGGGATCTAAGCACCAGGTAAGTTTCGTCTCAACCCCACTGACCCTCCACTTAGCCTAGGCTCTTTTGGCTGGAAGAACACTGCACTTCCCCCTCAGTAGGTGACAACTTCCTACTGTCATTCTCCAAGTTTACTTTGCCTTCTGATTTATAGTAAGACTTTTTGTCCAGGCTTTGCGCTTTGCTCAGTATTTAAGGGTGTCTGAAATTTGGAGCTTCTTTTACTTTCCCAACAAAGCTTTAAAGATTAGTATTTAGTTGTAGGCTTCAAAAGCTGAACTAGAGTCATTATTTACCTTTTCATTCCTGCTATAATTATCTTTTTTTTTTTTTTTTTTGAGGCAAATAGATGCCTTTGGTTACAAAGGTAATGGTCACATGGAAGAAAAGCATATCTCCCTCCCACCAATTTTTAGTCTGGTTAAAGATAAAGTTATTAGTTCTTGGGAATTCCCTAGCAGTTCAGTGGTTAGGACTCTGCACTTACACGGCCAAGGACCTGAGTTCAATCTCTGGTTGGGGACCAAGATCCCACAAGCCCTCAGGCACAGCCAAAAGAAGAGAAAGAAAAAAAGGATTAAGTTACTAGTTCTGAAGGTAAAACTAAGAGCAGCCTCCCCATCCCCAACTAATGGAGTCCTTACTAAAGAACAAACATCAAATATAAATAAAACAAAAGCAAACTTTAAGTCTATCTTCTGCAGACCCCTAGAATCAGGAAAAGTCCAAGGGAAAGGAAAGATTATAGTTATTACTGCTCTGAATGTTTGTGTAAACACAGTAGGTGGCAGAAAAGAGTATCCGCAGCATCCTGTGACCCATGAAATTTTGGGTCCATTCCTGCAGTCAAGGGTAGGATAGCAACTTGCTCAGTGGGTTCCAGCAGGGGTCAGCAATAGACTAGAATGCATCTAGCAGCCCCAGAGACAGTGCCAGAGGCTTTCCTTCTGGGGCTGTGTGTGGCTTTTACCTAAAAGAACCAGGCTTTCATGGACTGGGACATACATGTCAACAAATATTTATTGAGCACTTAGAATGTGTCCGGTACTGTTACAGGCCCTTAGGATACAAAGTGACTAAAACAGATTCCTGCCCTTATGCTCTCATATTTTAGAGGAAGGGATATAGAACACAGTGACTTCTCTGGTGGTCCAGTGGTTAAGACTCTGTGCTTCCAATTCAGGGGGCGCGGGTTCGATCCCTGGTGGAGGAACTAAGATCCCACATGCTGTGTGGTATGGCCAGAAAGAGAAAAGAAAGCAATAAGTATGTAGTATTTTAAGTAATAAAAGATAATGAGTTAATAAAAAGTACAGCAGGCTAAGTGAGATTAGGAGTGCTGGGTGGGAATACAGGTTAGACTGAGGTTATAAACAGGGTGATCTGGATAGGCTTCATTGTACATTAAAATATGAGCAAAGACTTGAAGGAGGTGAAAGAATTAGCCAGGAACTACCTGGCAAGATATTGTTCAGGCAGAGGGAACAGTTATACAAACAACCATAGAGGATAAGATCAAGAAAGAGAAAGGAGACCAGGGTGGCTGGAGAAATTTGATTAGAAGGAAGAGGAGATGCCATATCATATGGGTCTTATAGCCTACAATTTAGCTTTTTCTCTGGATAAAATGTTGAGCTACTGAGGACCTTGAGCAGAAGCATGATATGATCTGCCTTATGCTTCAGTTCAGTTCAATTCAGTTCAGTCACTCAATCGTGTCCTACTCTTTGTGACCCCATGAATCGTAGCACGCCAGGCCTCCCTGTCCATCACCAACTCCCGGAGTTCACTCAGACTCACGTCCATCGAGTCGGTGATGCCATCCAGCCATCTCATCCTCTGTTGTCCCCTTCTCCTCCTTGCCCCCAATCCCTCCCAGCATCAGAGTCTTTTCCAGTGAGTCAACTCTTCACATGAGGTGGCCAAAGTACTGGAGTTTCAGCTTTAGCATCATTCCTTCCAAAGAACACCCAGGACTGATCTCCTGTAGAATGCACTGATTGGATCTCCTTGCAGTCCAGGGGACTCTCAAGAGTCTTCTCCAACACCACAGTTCAAAAGCATCAATTCTTTGGTGCTCAGCTTTCTTCACAGTCCAATTCTCACATCCATACATGACCACTGGAAAAACCATAGCCTTGACTAGACGAGCCTTTGTTGGCAAAGTAATGTCTCTGCTTTTGAATATGCTATCTAGGTTGGTCATAACTTTCCTTCCAAGGAGTAAGCGTCTTTTAATTTCATGGCTGCAGTCACCATCTGCAGTGATTTTGGAGCCCAGAAAAATAAAGTCTGACACTGTTTCCACTGTTTCCCCATCTATTTCCCATGAAGTGATGGGCCAGATGCCATAATCTTCGTTTTCTGAATGTTGAGCTTTAAGCCAACTTTTTCACTCTCCTCTTTCACTTTCATCAAGAGGCTTTTGAGTTCCTCTTCACTTTCTGCCATAAGGGTGGTGTCATCTGCATATCTGAGGTTATTGAGATTTCTCCCAGCAATCTTGAGTCCAGCTTGTGCTTCTTCCAGCCCAGCGTTTCTCATGATGTACTCTGCATGTAAGTTAAATAAGCAGGGTGACAATATACAGTCTTGACGTACTCCTTTTCCTATTTGGAACCAGTCTGTTGTTCCATGTCCAGTTCTAACTGTTGCTTCCTGACCTGCATATAGGTTTCTCAAGAGGCAGGTCAGGTGCTCTGGTGTTCCCATCTCTTTCACAATTTTCCCACAGTTTATTGTGATCACACAGTCAAAGGCTTCGGCATAGTCAATAAAGCAGAAATAGATGTTTTTCTGGAACTCTCTTGCTTTTTCCATGATCCAGCAGATGTTGGCAATTGGATCTCTGGTTCTTCTGCCTTTTCTAAAACCAGCTTGAACATCTGGAAGTTCACGGTTCATGTATTGCTGAAGCCTGGCTTGGAGAATTTTGAGCATTACTTTACTAGCGTGTGAGATGAGTGCAATTGTGTGGTAGTTTGAGCATTTTTTGGCATTGCCTTTCTTTGGGATTGAAATGAAAATACCTTTCCCAGTCCTGTGGCCACTGCTGAGTTTTCCCAATTTGCTGACATATTGAGTGCAGCACTTTCACAGCATCATCTTTCAGGATTTGAAATAGCTCAACTGGAATTCCATCACCTCCACTAGCTTTGTTCATAGTGATGCTTTCTAAGGCCCACTTGACTTCACATTCCAGGATATCTGGCTCTAGGTGAGTGATCACACCATCGTGATTATCTTGGTTGTGAGGATCTTTTTTGTACAGTTCTTCTGTGTATTCTTGCCACCTCTTAATATCTTCTGCTTCTGTTAGGTCCATACCATTTCTGTCCTTTATAGAGCCCATCTTTGCATGAAATGTTCCCTTGGTATCTCTAATTTTCTTGAAGAGATCTCTAGTTTATCCTATTCTGTTGCTTAGATCATTCTAATATGTTGTGCTGTGCTTAGTAGCTCAGTCATGTCTGACTCATTGCAACCCCGTGGACTGTAGCCCTTCAGGCTCCTCTGTTCAGGGAGATTCTCCAGGCAAGAATACTAGAGTAGATTGCCATGCCCTCCTCCTGGGGATCTTCCCAACCCAGGGATCAAACCCAGGTCTTTGACACTGTAGGCAGATTCTTTACCATCTGAGCCACCAGGGAAGCCACCAGGAAGACTGTTAGTTAAAGGGACTTAAATAAGATGATATGTCAGGAGGCAGTCTCATTAATCTAGATGATGATGGCTTGGACCAGAGTGATGGTGGAGGAGGTAGTGAGAAGTGATCGGATTCTAATACATTTTAGAGGAAAAACCAATAGACTTTACTAAAGATTGGTTATAGTAAGTGAGAGAATGAGAAGAGTCAGAATGATTCAAAGTGCGTAGGCCTGAGCAGCTGGGAGGATGGAGTCGTCATCAATTAAGTTGAGGAAGTCTAGAAGTAGGGTCTGGAAAAGGAAATGGCAACCCACTTCAGTACTCTTAATTAAAGAACCCCATAGACATTATGAAATGGCATAAAGATATGACACTGAAAGATGAATTCCCCCAGGTCAGAAAGTGTGGGGAAGAATGGAGAGCAATTACTGATAGTTCCAGAAAGAATGAAGCAACTGGGCCAAAGCAGAAACTACACTCAGTTGTTGATATGCCTGGTGCTGAAAGTAAAGTCAGATGCTATAAAGAACAATGTTGCATAGGAACCTGGAATGTCAGATCCATGAATCAAGGTAAATTGGATGTGGTCAAGCAGGAGATGACAAGATTGAACATCAACATCTGAGGAGTCAGTGAACTAAAATGGATGGGAATGGGTAAATTTAACTCAGATGACCTTTATATCTACTACTGTAGGCAAGAATCCCTTAGAAGAAATGGAGTAGCCCTCGTAATCAACAAGAGTCTGAAGTGCAGTACTTGGGTGCAGTCTCAAAAATGATAGTGAACTTGGTTCATTTCTAAGACGAACCATTCAGTACTAGAGTAATCCAAGTCTGTGCCCCAACCACTGATGCCAAAGAAGCTGAAGTTGACCAGTTCTATGAAGACCTACAAAACCTTCTAGAACTAACACCAAAAAAAAAAAAAAGGATGTTCTTTTCATCATAGGGGACAGAAATACAAAAGTAGGAAGTCAAAAGATAGCCAGAATAACAGGCAAGTTTGTCCTTCAAAATGAAGCAGAGCAAAAGCAAACTCTTGACAGAGTTTTGTCAAGAGAACATGCTATTCATAGAAAACACCCTTTTGCAACAACCCAAGAGACAGCTGTACACATAGATATCACCAGATCGTCAATACTAAAATCAGATTGATTATGCTCTTTGCAACCAAAGATGGAGAAGCTCTATACAGTCAATAAAAGCAAGACCTGAAGCTGATTGTGGCTCAGCCCCATATTGCAAAATTCAGAAAAGTTGAAGAAAGTAGAGAAAACCGCTAGGCCATTCAGGTATGACCTAAATCAAATCCCTTATGATTATGCAGTAGAGGTTATGAATAGATTCAAGGGATTAGATCTGGTAGACACTGCCTGAAGAACTAAGGATGGAGTTTCACAACATTGTACAAGAGGCAGTGACCAAAACCATCCCCAAGAAAAAGAAATCCAAGAAGGCAAAATGCTAGTCTGAGGAGGCCTTACAAATAGCTGAGGAGAGAAGAGAAGCAAAAGGCAAGGGAGAAAGGGAAATATATACCCAACTGAATGCAGAGTTCCAGAGAATAGCAAGGAAAGATAAGAAAGTCTTCTTAAGCAAACAATGCAAAGAAATAGAGGAAAACAATAGAATGAGAAAGATTAGGGTGCTCTTCAAGAAAATTAGAGATACCAAGGAAACATTTCATGCAAAGATGGGCACAATTAAGGACAGAAATGGTAAGGACCTAACAGAAGAAGAGATTAAGAAGAGGTGTCAAGAAATCACAGAAGAATTGTACCCCCCCCCCAAAAAAAAAAGTCTTAATGAACCAAATAACCATGATGGTGTGGTCACTCACCCAGATCAGGATTTCCTGGAGTGTGAAGTCAAGTGGGCCTTAGGAACCAGGACTATGAACAAAGCTAGTAGAGGTGACAGAATTCCAGCTGAGCTATTTCAAATTCTTAAAGATGGTGGTGTTAAAGTGCTACACTCAATATGCCAGCAAATTTGGAAACCTCAGGAGTCACCACAGGACAGGAAAAAGTCAGTTTACATTCCAATCCCAAAGAAGGGCAATACCAAAGAATGTTCAAACTACCACACAGTTACACTCATTTCACATGCTAGCAATCTTGTGATTGCTAGCATAAATCCTTCACAAAATCCAATGCACAAAATCCTTCAAGCTAAGCTTCAAAAGTATTTGAACAGAAAACTTCCAGATGTGCAAGGTGGATATAGAAAAGGCAGAGGAATCAGAGATCAAATTGCCAACATCCATTGGATCGTAGAGAAAGCAAAGGAATTCCAGAAAAACATCTGCTTCATTGACTACACTAAAGCCTTTGACTGTATGGATCACAACAAACTGTGGAAAATTCTTAAAGATATGGGACTACCCAAACACTTTAGTCTCCTGAGAAACCTATACGCAGGTCAAGAAGCAACAGTTAGAACCGGACATGGAACAACTGACTGGTTCAGAATTGGGAAAGGAGTTCATCAAGGCTGTATATTATCACCATGCTTATTATATCATGCAAAATGCCGGGCTGGATGAATCACAAGCTGGAATCAAGATTGCAGGGAGAAATAACAACCTCAGATATGCAGATGATGCCACTCTAATGGCAGAAAGTGAAGAGAAACTAAAGAGTCTCTTGGTTAAACTGAAAGAGGAGAGTGAAAAAGCTGGCTTAAAACTCAACATTCAAAAAACTGAGATCATGGCATCCAGTCCCATCACTTTATGGCAAAAAGAAGGGGAAAAAATGGAAACATTGACAGATTTCTTGGGCTCCAAAATCACTAAGGACTGTGACTGCAGCCATGATATTAAATGACGCTTGCTCCCTGGAAGGAAAGCTATGACAAACCTAGACAGTATATTAAAAAACAGAGACATCCCTTTGCCAGCAAAGGTCCATATATTCAAAGCTGTGGTTTTTCCAGTAATCATATACAGATGTGAGAATTGAACCATAAAGAAGTCTGAGTGCCGAAGAATTGATGCTTTTGAACTGTTGTGCTGAAGAAGACTCTTGAGAGTCCCTTGGACAACAAGGAGATTAAACCAGTCAATCCTAAAGGAAATCAACCCTGAATATTCTTTGAAAGGACTGATGCTGAAGCTCCAATAATTTGGCCACCTGATGTGAAGAGCTGACTCATTTGAAAAGACTCTGAAGCTAGGAAAGATTGAGAGCAGGAAGAGAAGTGGGTAGCAGAGGATGAGGTGGTTAGATAGCATCACCAACTCAGTGGGCATGAATTGGAGCAAACTCCAGGAGACAGTGGAGGACAGAGGAGCCTGGTGTGCTATATCCCATGGGGTCACAAAAAGTCAGATGCAAGTTAGCAACTGAACATAACAAGTCGAGGCACATGTGTAGGGGAAGAACAAGTGTTCAGTTTTGGACAAGTTGAGTTTGAGTTGTATGTTATAAAAACAGTGGAAATTGTGCATAGGCAATGAAAGAAGTCTGGAGTTTGGGAGAAAGGTCTTGGACTGGAGGTTAAAAACTTAGGAGTTAATAGCATATTTTAAGCTCATAATCTGAATCAGATCAATGAGAGTGAGTGTACAGGGAGAAGAGAAGAAAGGCTAACAGTGATTCCTGGGACCTATGTGAAGAACTGAGGGACTTGAGGAGGAACCAGAAAAGGAGCTGAAAAGGTGTGACCAGTGAGTAGGAAAAAAGTCAACAGCATGATGTTCTAATAAATAGCATGAAGCCTAATAAATAAAGTATCCAGAAAGGGAGTGGTCCACTTTATCAGATGATTGTGCTAAGTCAAGTAGAATGAAGACTGGGGAGCTGGACCTTGGCTCTCACCATTCAGCAGTCATTGGTGATCTTGATAAGAGCAGTCATTATGGATTGGTAGGAGTCAATGCCAGATTGCCATGGATTTAGGCAAGAACAGGAGGAAAGAACCTGGAGACTATGAGTACAGGGCACTACTTGAGACATTTTTCTGTAACTGGAAGTGAAGAAATGGAGTGGAAGTTGGTAGGGAAAAATGAGCTCAAGAGAATTGATTTTTTTTAAAGATGGGGGAGGGGGTACCCAGTCATTTATATGCTAATAAAAATGATCCAAGAAGGAATGAAAAATTGTTAATGCAAGACAGAGTTTGGGGAGAATTGCCGGAGTGATATCCTTGAGGAGGCAAGGGCAGTGGGATTTAGTGCACAAGTAGAGGGACTGATTTTAGCTAGGAACATGAATATGTCATCTGTGAAGTAGTTGGATATTCAGATCTCTTCCCTAGTAAGGCATGATCCACATTATAGTGACCCTTTAATTACTCAATTACTGGTACAAAACCCATGATGAGGCATTTGCTTCCCTGATGAATTGTCAGGTTGCACAGCAAAAGAAAAGGATCCACCTAGAGTTACGAGGTATTAAATTCTTAATTTAAAATCATACATACCTTTTCACTTAGATTGCTAATATCTCATAATTTTTTTATCTCAGCACCATTTTTAAGGCTGATGGGGGCATATTGATCTCTATAACTAGAATGACTGAGATAGATGAGGTCTTCTAGTCCATTTTTGTGACATGTTGGCCATTAGCTATTATTGGGTTAGCCAAGAAGTTCACTCAGGCTTTTCAATAAGATGGTACGGAAAAACCTGAATGAACTTTTTGGCCAACCAAATATATTAATGTTTTTGCAAAAGGGAATCTTGCGTTATTGTCCAAGAGGCCCTGAACATGTATTCAATCCCATTCAGAGGACCACCGTGATTGTGCTCAGCATCTGGCCTATCCTGATGTAGTTCCTACGGGAAAGAGGTATTTCTTGTTCTGGAGTCCTAGAAAATATTAATAGACCTACATTCCCATCTTCACAGTATTTGCATAGCTAATACAAAACACTTTTCTTAGACAACCAGCAGCTTAATGGATTTGGAGTCATAGACAATGTCACAGTGGTATTCTCCTGTTATATAAGATTTTCCCTAGCCCCTCACTGTGGGTGTTTCAGGTCTAGGATTAAAGAGTCTTAAGATCCGCTCTTAAAACTTAGGTAGAGATATAAGGCACTTTGTTGAGTAGGGAATGGTATGTCACCTTCCTTATATTGCCTAGAATATAAAATTCAGTTTAATAAGAACCAAAAGTTGCTTTTCTCCAGGGCTTTAATAGGAACTGGTGGTGGCAATATGTATGTCTAGAAGTTCAGAGACTCTTTTTCAAGACTCCACATTCTGCTAGAGTTCTTGGAGGCACATCATCCAACAAGGAAGCCACAAGAAAAAGTAACAGTCACTCCAATTACAGTAACAGAGACCTCAAGGCCAGAATGACTGTCCTCTCCTGTGTACTGATTTGAACCCCTCCTGCTTCTTGGGTTTTCCATTCAAGAGAGCCCTGGGGTAAAAGACTAATAGGTGACTCTACATAAATTGGAATAAGATGCAGGTCACTAGACAAGTTGACAAGACACCGAGTCTCCTTGGAAAAAGACACCTTCGGGGGAAAATATGTGACAACAGACTTTTAATGCTCAGAAGTCAGGCACTGACATTCTAGACCTTGTTGTTGTTTAGTCACTAAGTCAGGTCTGACTCTTGGCAGCCCCCACAGACCACAGCATGCCAGGCTTCCTTGTCCTACACTATCTCCCGGAGTTTGTTCAAACTCATGTTCATTGATGCTATCAGCCATCTCATCCTCTATCTCCCCCTTCTCTTCCTGCCTTCCATCTTTCCCAGCATCAGGGTCTTTTCCAATGAGTCAGCTCTTGGCATCCGGTGGCTGGCCAAAGTATTGAATCTTCAACTTGAGAATCAGTCCTTCCAATGAATATTTGGACTGATTTCCTTTAGGATGACCTGGTTGCATCTCCTGGCAGTCCAAGGGACTCTAAAGAGTCTTCTCCAGCACAACAATTCAAAAGCATCAGTTCTTTGGCACTCTGCCTTCTTTACATCCAATCCTCATATCTGTACAGAACTACTGGAAAAATCATAGCTTTGACTATACGGACCTTTGTTGGCAAAGTGATGTTTCTGATTTTTACACACTGTCTTAGGTTTGTCATAGCTTTTCTTCCAGGGAGCAAGCTTCTTTTAATTTAAAGTCACTCTCAACAATGCTTTTGGAGCCCAAGAAAATAAAATCTGCTACTGTTTCCATTTTGTCTCCTATATGCTGTGAAGTGATGGGACCAGATGCTATGATCTTAGTTTCTTGAATGTTGAGTTTTAAGCCAGGTTTTACACTCTTGTCTTTCACCTTCATCAAGAGGCCCTTTAGTTCCTCTTCAGTGAGGTTGTTATTTCTCCCAACAATCCTGATTCCAGCTTGTGAGTCAACCAGCCCAGCATTTTACATGATGTACACTACACATAAGTTAAATAAGCAGAGTGATAATATACAGCCTTGTTATACTCCTTTCCCAATTTTGAACTAGTCCATTTTCCCATGTCTGGTTCTAACTGTTGCTTCTTCACCTGCATACAGATTTCTCAGAAGGAAAAAGTAAGGCGGTCTGGTGTTCCCATCTCTTTAAGAATTTTCCAGTTTGTTGTGATCCATGCAGTCAAAGGTTTTAGCATAGTCAATGAAGAAGCTGCTGCTGCTACTAAGTCGCTTCAGTCATGTCCGACTCTGTGCGACCCTCTGGACTGCAGCCTGCCAGGCTCCTCTGTCCATGGGATTCTCTAGGCAAGAGTACTAGTGGGTTTCCATGCCCTCCTCCAGGGGATCTTCTGACCTAGGGATTGAACCCAGGTCTCCTGCATTGCAGGCAGATTCTTTATTGCTGAGGCACGAGGGAAGCCCCCAATGAACCGGAAGTGGATGTTTTTCTGGAATTCCATTGCTTTCTCTATGATTCAACGGATGTTGGCAATTTGGTCTTTGGTTCCTTTGCCTTTTCTAAATCCAACCTGTACGTCTCAAAGTTCTCAGCTCATGTACTGTTGAAGCCTAGCTTGAAGGATTTTGAACATTACCTTACTAGCATGTGAAATTAGTGCAATTCTATGGTAGTTTGAACATCGTTTGGCATTGCCCTTCTTTGGGATTAGAATGAAAACTGACCTTTTCCAATCCTGTGGCCACTGCTGAGGTTTCTGAATTTGCTGACATGTTGATTACAGCACTTTAATAGCTGTAATCATCTTTCACAATTTGAAATAGCTCAGCTGGAATTCTGTCACCTCCACTAGCTTTGTTTGCAGTAATGCTTCCTAAGGCCCACTTGAGTTCACACTCCGAGAAATCCCACTCTGGGTGAGTGACCACACCGTCATGGTTATCCAGGTCATTAAAACCTTATTTGTATAATTCTTCTGTGTATGCTTGCCACCTTCTCTTAATCTCTTCTGCTTCTGTTATGTCCATACTGTTTCTGTCCTTTATTGTGCCCATCTTTGCATGAAATATTCCCTTGGTATCTCCAATTATTTTGAAAAGATCTCTAGTCTTTCCCATTCTATTGTTTTCCTCTATTTCTTTGCATTATTCATTTAAGAAGGGTCTCTTATCTCTCTTTGCTATTCTTTGGAACTCTGCATTCAGTTGGCTATATCTTTCCCTTTCTCCTTTGCCTTTTGCTTCTCTTCTTTCTCAGCTGTTTCTCAGACAATCATTGTGCCTTCTTGCATTTCTTTTTCTTTAAGATGGCTTTGGAGCTTGGATATGTGCATATATCTCTAAATGGACTCTAGATAAGGACATCATTGATTAAATCTGTCAAAAAATTCATAGGGAGAAGTGAACACTAAGAAAATGGTATTGCCACACCATAGAGTAAAACCAGTCAAGAGAACTAATGGAACCATAGTTAAATATGCTGAGAGTGTGTCACTGAATATCACAAGTGAAGGGAATGCTGCTGGTTGGAGTGGATAGAGATCTAAAGAAAAGCATGGTCTGTATCAATGGCAACAAATAATTGTGGTAGATGTTATATCTGAGTCAAGCTAAAGACCCATGCAACAATTCTATGACTCGTCTGTGGCCAATCTTTTAAGAGGCTATATGAGAGAATCCGGAGAAGGCAATGGCACCCCACCCCAGTACTCTTGCCTGGAAAATCCCATGGACGGAGGAGCCTGGTGGGCTGTGGTCCGTGGGGTTGCTATGAGTCGGGCACGACTGAGAAACTTCACTTTCACTTTTCACTTTCCTGCATTGGAAAAGGAAATGGCAACCCACTCCAGTGTTCTTGCCTGGAGAATCCCAGGGACGGGGGAGCCTGGTGGGCTTCCGTCTATGGGGTCTCGCAGAGTCGGACACGACTGAAGCGACTTAGCAGCAGCAGTAGCTGCTGCTAACATTATTGGATATGTTTCTTAAGTTTCTTAATCATACCTTGCATATATGTTTGCAAATTTTTTAGCTCTTTTATGTTTTATTTTTAATTGAGATATGGTTGCTTTATAAGCAGTGTTAGTTTCTGCTGTACAATAAAGTGAATCAGCTATGTATGTACATTTTACATTGACATAATTTTAGACAAAGAAGTTGCAGTAACAATACATAAAATTGTCATATACCCTTCACTGCTGCTGCTGCTAAGTCGCTTCAATCGTGTCCGACTCTGTGCGACCCCATAGACAGCAGCCCACTAGGCTCCTCTGTCCCTGGGATTCTCCAGGCAAGAACACTGGAGTGGCTTGCCATTTCCTTCTCCAACGCATGAAAGTGAAAAGTGAAAGGGAAGTCGCTCAGTCGTGCCTGACTCTTAGCGACCCCATGGACTGCAGCCTACCAGGCTCCTCTGTCCATGGCATTTTCCAGGCAAGAGTACTGGAATGGGGTGCCATACCCTTCACAGTGATTATTTAAATGTTAACTTTTAACCACATTTGCTTCATTCATCTCTCTTTCTGTGTGTGTGTGTGTGCATATAATATATATATATATATATATATATATATATTATACACACATACATTTTTTCCTGATTATTTGATAGTAATCAAATGTAAAATCTAACAGAGGCAAGTTATGCCAATAACCTCTAAGCCATCAGTATCCCCAAGTATAAGGGGAAATCCTCAAAATTAAATAAAAGAATAATAATGGTAGCAGAACCCTTATCAAGGAATTTCCATCAGATCAGAATAGACTTATCCAGTAATTGAACACCCTCAGACATTTGTAAATACTCTGGGGCCGGGCTGTAAAGGGTCCTGTGTGACAGATACCCAGCCATGACCCTACTTATGGGGCTGAGACTCTAAATCAGTAAACCCAAGAAATATTAGAGGGCTCAGAGAGGGACCTGAGAAAGTCACCTTTGAGCTAGATCATGGATAGTCAGGCAAATGATGCTTCAGTTCCAACAATCTGGTTGCTGGCATTCCATCTCATTTAGGGTGAAACATATCATTGTGGAGAAGTCAGTTCCAGGTGTCCAGTTTAAACGTTTAGTATAGAAGACAGAGAAATCAGTCATTTCTGCCAGGACATAAACAACCTCCCCAACAGTGGAACCACTCAGGAAAGAAGAGAAATTACCTTCTGTTTCCGTTCAGGTGCTTATTTAAGCAGGATAATATGTTGGGACTTGGTGAAATAATTTTTTCCCAGCATAGCACATCACCTTGAGAATTGGCATAAAACAGCTCCAGATGCTAAAACGCCTTCCTGGGTTGTTTTCTAGACTTGAGTCTATTCCCCTGAGGTATACAGTTGAGGATATCAGATGGTCCAGTCTTCTAAAAACCAAACAGCAGGAAACTTAGCAACAGGGTCAAAGCCCAGAATGTCAGAACAGCACTGAACTGGACGTCAGTTGACAGGAGCCAAGAGTGTCCAACTTAGGCTTATCAAGGAGCAGCACCTTCCTATCTGGTCCCAGACTTTACCTTGATTTAGAAAAGAAATTGCTTTGTTTTCCTTGTAAACCAATACAAGTTTCAACTAATTTAGGAGACTGTTTCTTGACCAAAAAAGAAAAAGATGATTTAAACATAGTAATTCCTTGCAGAGTGACTTTCCCGAGGATACCTGCCAGAGTCCTGTAAGGGAGGCTGGCAATTGGTAGTACAGGTGAATGTCTTCTTAGGCAAAGGACTGTCAAGGGTCCAGCCCTATTTTTTGAGATCAGGAGGGAAAAATGGAGGACAGATGGTATAAAAGGATTAACAAGGAAAAGAGAAATCCAGGACTACTCCCTCACCAAGTTCTCAATTCCTAAAAAGAACAGCACCTGAATCCCCCAAATGCCTGTGGGTCCAAGAGTTAGCTGCAGAGGGTGAATGAGATTGGCTGCTACACTTTTCAGTGGGACAAAGATTCACACGTATAAAGTGAATGTGATGGAAGGACTCCAGTTGGAAGGTAGCCAAGGGGAGAGCTTGAGAACAAATCTTCTCTCAGTGCAGCCTGTTGAAACTACAGCCTTGTCCATACCATACCCACAGACAGTCAGCCAAAGAGAGACATAAACAACTTCTTTGTGGGCAACCCACCTTTGTTATCCTTACTGCCCACTCCATCATCAGAAGGACATGTGCCAGGGAGAGAGGGGTGAGGGTCACACCTCCCTCCAATCTAAGCCGTTAGAAATTAGGGTGAATAAGGGGTTTAGAGGAGACCTTAAAATCACATAGAAGGTTGAAGTTATGAAATGAACAGCAAGGAGTCATAAGAACTGGAAATGACTGTTCTAAAAATGAATAGCTGGGAATCAATAGGAAAAGGAAGTTTCTGAAAAGTGATTATAGCGCCTGCTAGGAGGAAAATTAATTCTATACCCAACAGTTGAGGTTTTTCTCTAAGACAGCTCCATTAAGCATTCAGACACTACACCCTCCCTCTCCTATGACCCCTAGATTCTACCACACTCCTCATTCATATTTGCCCTCTTATGACAGCAGCAATCTCATCAAGGATCAGAGGCACAGTAACCAACATCATAACCTTCCTTTTAATCTATTTTCCCAGTGAAATGAAGAGCCCCAGATGGTCAAGAGGTAGCCTCAGTTTCTAATTCAATGGGACCATTCTGAGACCCTTGGTATTAGGAGCTTTAAGCAAGCAAAGCCCAAAGCAGTGGAGAAGGGAAATAAAAACCTTGTAAGTGATATGAGAATCCTACTCCAACATTTGGCCTGATCCATGTGTTCTGTGCTTGGGAGAAACAGCCCCATATATAGTCCTGGCTCTGAATATATGCCCTGACAAGCATCCCGATCCTATAAGTGCACCCAGTTTTATATGTTCTCCCTGCTGATAACAAAAACGAATCTCCAAAAGCCTTTCCACCCAGTGACTCATGATGATGGTAAAACCAGGAGATCCCAGGGGCATAATCAAACTTTTGCTCTATTACTTTGATGAAAGAGTGAATTTCTTGGTCCAAAACAAAGTGATACAAAATATTGTGTTAGCAAATCAACACTAAGTCCAAAAATGATGCTCATGAGAGGGAAAGGGCAGGCATGGAAAACAGAATTCTTATCCAGAATGAGTGATTATTTCGATACAGGGAAAGAGAAAGTCCCTTCCATGACTGAAGGAATTCAGTGTAACTTATTCATCACCACTACCTTGAGTGTGAAGTTTCAGGGATCATTACTGTTCACAGGTTGATAACCTGAAAAGAAAGAAGTAATCAAGTTATTGAGTCTATGTAAAAACTTGAAATCTGCCACTATTTCACTCTTTTCATGAGCTGTAAAGAAACGGATTGATATCTACAGGAGGTCATTTTATCTATCTGATAATTCAGCCTTCTCTGCAGTAAGAGTTTTTTGTTGACTATGCCAAAGCCTTTGACTGTGTGGATCACAACACATTGTGGAAAATTCTTAAAGAGGTGAGAATTCCAGACCACCTGACCTGCCTCCAAAGAAATCCGTATGCAAGTCAAGAAGCAACAGTTAGAAATGGACATGGAACAACAGACTGATTCCAAATCGGGAAAGGAGTACATCAAGGCTGTATATTGTCACCCTGCTTATTTAACTTATATGCAGAGTACATCATGAGAAATGCTGGACTGGATGAAGCACAAGCTGGAATCAAGATTGCTGAGAGAGATATCAATAACCTCAGATATGTAGATGATACCACACTTGTGGCAGAAAGCAAAGAAGAACTAAAGAGCCTCTTGATGAAAGTGAAAGAGAAGAGTGAAAAAGTTGGCTTAAAGCTCAACATTCAGAAAACTAAGATCATGGCATCTGGTTCCTTCACTTATGGGCAAATAGACAGGGAAACAATGGAAACAGTGACAGACTTTATTTTGGGGGGCTCCAAAATCACTGCAGATGGTGACTGCAGCCATGAAATTAAAAGATGCTCCTTGGAACAAAAGTTATGAGCAACCTAGACAGCATATTAAAAAGCAGAGACGTTACTTTGCCAACAAAGGTCCGTCTAGTCAAAGCTATGGTTTTTTCAGTAGTCATGTATGGATGTGAGAGTTGGACTATAAAGAAAGCTGAAGGCCGAAGAATTGGTGCTTTTGAACTGTGGTGTTGGAGAAGACTCTTGAGAGTCCCTTGGACTGGCAAGGAAATCCAACCAGTCCATCCTAAAGGAAATCAGTCCTGAGTATTCATTGGAAAGACTGATGCTGAAGCTGAAGCTCCAATACTTTGGCCACCTGATGTGAAAAACTGACTCATTGGAAAAGTCCCTGATGCTAGGAAAGATGAACGTAGGAGGAGAAGGGAACGACAGAGGATGAGATGGTTGGATGGCATCACTAACTCAATGGACATGTGTTTGAGCAAGCTCCAGGGGTTGATGATGGACAGAGAAGCCTGGCGTACTGCAGTCCATGGAGTTGCAGAGTCGGACATGACTGAGCGACTGAACTGAACTGAACACTCTGAGTTCATTCTGAGCTGTTCTTTCATTCATTCTCTATAACTCAGGGTCCCAGTAGGAACAAAGGGTACATGCAAATTAAGGTATTTGAAGGAGGTAACGAGGGTTGTTTACAAATGCTTAGGCAGCATGTAGCACAAAGAATAGCATAGTGCCCTAGTGCCATTACCACTGCTGCTGCTAAGTCGCTTCAGTCGTGTCCGACTCTGTGCGACCCCACAGACAGCAGCCCACCAGGCTCCGCCATCCCTGGGATTCTCCAGGCAAGAACACTGGAGTGGGTTGCCATTTCCTTAGACCCAAAAGCCAAGGGAAAAAGGAAAACCCAGAAGTCATACAGAGAGGTCTACCTGAAGGAAAGCTGGGACATTTGTTTGTGATAATCCAGTAGGCAGAGAGTCATATCATTTGATTTAAATGACCCTCCCTTTCAACTCTGCTAGGGTTCCTGTTTACTGAACCTAACCAGAAGCCAGAAGTCAAAGAATGTAGACCAAACAGGTCAGCCTCCTAGGTCAGAGAATAAGAACTAGGCAGAGAGGTAGAAAAGAGTGAAGAGTGGATCTAGAAAGGTACACAGGAGATATCCAGCACACATCAGTTCAAAAATTATTTATCAAGGTCACCTATTATGTGCCAAGTGTTATTCCAGATGTTGGGAATAGAATAGTCAAAAAAGCTCTTAACTCATGGAGCTCATAAAGTACGTACATAAATATATGTAGTATATAAAATATGCACAAGTAATAATGAGAAAATAAAGCAAAGAAAGGATATACAGAATAATGGCTGGGGAGGATTATCACAATCTTAAATAAGATGATAGAGAGGGCTTCAGGGAAAATCCAAAGGAGGTCAGGAATTCAAATCCGTAGATATCTTGAAAAGCAGACCATACATAGGGAATAGCAAGTGGAAAGGCTCTGAGATGTGAGTAGTATGCAGCATATCTGAGGAACAGAGAGAAGTCTACTAGGTGAGGTAGACTTGAGCAAGAGGGGTACAGTATTAAGAGACGATATCAGAGAGCAGGGTAGAGACCATACCAGGTCAGTAAGGCTTTGTAGGATATTGACAGAAACTTGGCTTTTACTCTGAGGGAGATGGGAAACCATTGGAGGGTTTTGAACAGAGGAGCAGTGTGATCTGACATGTGCTTACGTCATCAATTCTGGCTACTATGTTGAGATAGATTGATGTGGAGAGTTGGATCCAGGCTAAAAGAACAGGAGGCCAGTTAGGATAGGAGGATATTGCAATAATGCAGTCAAGGGACAATGATGGCTTAGATCATGATGGTAGTAGGCATAGTGGATGGCAAAGGTAACAGGATTTGCTGAAGGATTGGATATGCATGTAAGAGAAAAGGAGGAGATTGACTCCAGGGTTTTAGGTTACTGGGGAAAAAAAGCAATTGCTATTTACTGAGATAGAGGTTACAAGAAGTCCAAATTCGGTGTATTTTTCTCTGGGTGAATTTTAGGAGCTCAGTTTTGGACGTGTGAAATAGAATAGAGAACTTAGAAACAAATACTTGTCAGAATCAAGTGTATAGTAAAGAAGGCACAAAAAACTCACTGAGAAATGAAGATTGCTCGCTTGCTTGCTTGCTTGATTGATTTGTAGGTGATTTTGAGGAAACTGGCTCCCTCTGTGGAGCAATATAAACTGAATTATTCCTTAACATCATCACTATGTTGAGAAATAAAAATTGGATACTTACCTAACATCAAATACAAAGGGAGATTCTAGATGGGTTAAAGACAAATGTGTGATGGGGAGCATGGGGGGAGTCCTAGAAGAAAAATTCAGTGAATACATTTATGTCCTAGGAGCAGGGACAGACTTTTAAACAAAATTTAGAAAACTCAAACCATGATGCAAAAATGTTGATTACATCAAAATAAAAGTTTTCCAAAACTATGATGAGGTACCGTTTCACATCCACTAGAAAGACTGCAATGTTAAAAAGTGGAAAATAACAAACAAAGAGGTGAAGAAATTGAAACTCTGGTACATTGCTGTTGAGGATATAAAATGGTTCAGTCATCATGGAAAATAGTGGTTCTTCAAAAAGTTAAACACAGAATTGCCATGTGCCCCCACAGTTCTACTCCTAGCTATATGCTCCAAAGAATTAAAAACAAGTACTCAGACAAGTACATGGACATGAATGTTCATAGTAGCCCTCTTCTTAATGGCCAAAAGGTAGAAACAGCACAAATGTCTATCAATGGAAGAATGAGTAGACACAGTGTGGTCTATCCATACAATGGAATATTATTCAGCCATTTAAAAAAAATGAAAAAATAATACATGCTGTAACATTTATGACCCTCCAAAACATTATGCTAAGCAAAATAAATCAGACACAAAATCACATATTGTATGGTTCCATTTACATGACCTATCAAGAATAGAAACATTCATAGAGATTGAACAGATTGGTGGTTGCCAGGGCTGTTGGGGAGGCAGGGTTGGGAGAAACTGCTTAATGCATCAGGGTTTTACTTTGGAGGGATGCTTCAGAACTAAACAGAAGTGGTGGTTGCACAACATTGTGAATGAACATGGCACTGCACTGTTCACTTTAAAATGGTTCATAAAAGTCTTGGTTGAAGTACTAAAAAAAAAAAAGCTTTCTATCCAGGGGAAAAATTAATAGACAAATAATAGAATTAAGGAAGATTACTTGTACTCGTTAAAACTGACAATGGATTGAAATCTAGAATACACCAAAAAAATCTTCTAAATGAACAAGAAAAAGACAGAAATCCAGGGACTTCCCTGGTGGTCCAGTGGCTGAGACTGAGTTTCCAGTGTAGGGGGCCCAGGTTTGATCCCTGTTGAGGGAACTAGATCCCACATGCTGCAACAAAGATCAAAGATCCCATGTGCCACAGATAAGACCTGGTTTAGACAAAGAAAATAAAAAACAGCAATCTCAATAAAACAACGGGCAGAAGAAACCAAAAATTGATAAAGATGAAGAAATGTTCACACTAGTGAATAATCAGAGAAATGCAAATTCAAACAACAATGAGATATTAATTTGCATCGATTAGGAAAAAATTAGAAAGTTGAATAGTACTAAATATATATGTGGAGAGGAGGGAGATACATCTTAGATCATGTTCTTCAAATGCCGACCTTGAGATATGGATTTACTTGCTGGTGATTTACTAAAGAAGTCATCACAGGATAAACTGGTAAGGGAATAAGGGATGCAGGACAGAAAAACAGAAGAAACTTAAAAATGATGTGTATCGGACAGAGTCCTAGCCTCAACCCAATCCTGTGGGAGAGTTCTGGAGAGGAAATTACACCCTCAGTCTGAGCCATTTGATGGCAAAGGAGCTGGGCTTTAATACTTAATACTACAGTTACCCATTGCCTACAGGATTCCCTGGGGTGACCCAAACTGCCAGGCACTTCCTATTCTCTGGAGTAAGTGGCTCCAACAGCCCAAGGGTAATCCTCTAAAGATTTTGACTGGCTAGAAGTAAATCACATAGGGAGATGAGCCAACAGAGGTAGAAAAAGGGATCCATGAGGGGCTTCCCTAGTGGTCTAGTGGTTAACAATCTGCCTTGGAATGTAGGGGATGCAGATTGGGTCCCTGGACTGGGAAGATCCCCCATGCCTCAGAGCAATAAAGCCTGTAAGCCACAATCAGAGAGTCCATGCACCGCAACAAAAAGATTCCACATAATGCAAGGAAGATCTGATGTCTTAGCTGTAGCACTCAGATCTTCATTGCAACTAAGACCCGATGCAGCCAAATAAATATTAATAAATATCATAAAAAAGAAAAAGGGATCTATGAGTTTCTGAGCATTGCAGGAAAAAATGTCTGCAGTAAGATGTGATAATATAAGAACCTCCAGGACTACGGGTGGAAAAATAGACTGGAAGCCATTGTGGAGAGCAATCTAGCCTTTCTCAGATAAACTATATTATTAGATAGATATGTGTATCATATGACACAGTGTTTTTATTTTGGATACATATTCTAAAGAAACTATAACTTGGGTTCATAAGGAGAATAGTTACTTGGACATGTCCACAAGGACACTGCTTTTTTTTTCCCCCCAAAGCCCTAGGAGTCACTAATGTGATCTTATTACCAACACGTCACACAGGCACCTTTCATCATCCTGACCCTTTAGTATCCTGAGATCTAATGAATCGTAAGAGCCAAGTGACAGAACTGCTTGTCTGCGGCATGAGCCAGCTGAAGAAACTTTTCTTGCTCCACTCAAATTTGGCAGTTTTTCAAGAGTCATCTGTTTTGTCAATGCAACACATCCAGATGTGTTATTTTTTTGCCTCCAAGCATTGTGCTTTTTTCTTAGTGTAAGGCAGGTTAAAAGTCCTCATATTTCCCCACTTCCTGGCATACATGTGTATTACCAAGGCTTTTAGAGTACTTCCTGTGCAAGCATGATTTTCTCTGAGATGATAAGAAGATCGATGTTATTACCTCAGTTAGGGTCCAGTGAAAACAGTGGAAACTATCTTCAGTGTTTCAAATGAGGCATGTTTAATAAAAGGAACTGCTTACACAGTTGTTGGAACGCCAAACATGTGAAAGAGAGGTTGGGGTAACTCAGAGATTAATATCTGTAGGAAGAAGCTACAATTCCTAGAGCTGGGTAACAGAATGGAAGATACGATGTTACCAGAACCTAGGGAAGAAGAGGATTTACTACTGCAGAGTGTAGACTGCTAAGGGAGTACAGCCCAGATCACTTAATGAGATATGGCCAAATGGATAAAAGAGAATGGTGGACTTGGCTGCTACTGGTATCTTGATTGGGCATGGTGAGGTTATTACTGGAAATTCTTGAAGAAGCTGGAGGCTAGACCTGGAGGGTATGTAGACTCAAACTGGAAACTAGAAAAGACTGCTTCCTTCCTCCACTTTCCAGTTTCTGAAAGTGTCTCCAGTTGACAGTACCTCCTAGCTTGCAAGGGAATCTGGAAAATGAAATTTGTAGAATCCAGTCCCAGCATCATAGATACATGTCTGACACACTTATAGCAAGATGGTAAGAGTGTACTGCTGGCCCTGCCAGATGAAATCAAACAGTTTCCAGTTGTTTTTGTTTTTGTTTTTTTTTTAATCCTAGCCAGGATCACACAATACCTGCCTAAATTCACCAGTGAAAGTCGCTCAGTCCCGTCCGACTCTTTGCGAACCCATGGACTATACAGTCCATGGAATTCTCTAGGCCAGAATACTGGAGTGGGTAGCCTTTCCCTTCTCCAGGGGATCTTCCCAACCCAGGGATCAAACTCAGGTCTCCTGCATTGCAGGCGGATTCTTTACCAGCTGAGCCACAAGGGAAGCCCAAGAATACTGGAGCAGGTAGCCTATCCCTTCTCCAGTGGATCTTCGCAACCCAGGAATTGAACCTGGGTTCTCCTGCTCTTTCTCCTGCATTGCAGGTGGATTATTTACTAACTGAGCTATTCACCAGGGCTACTGTCATTGGTCACTAAGCTGCCGTTATTGGTTCTGTTCCGGGGGCGACTCTCGGACACCACCTGTGACACAAAGATATGATGGCATAGGAGACAAAGTAGATAGAGGTGGAGGAGACCTAAGAAGGCAGTGAAGAATATTCTGTCCACACACTACATTCCATTGTTTACAGCCATTCTGTGTTGCTATATTTTAGATGTGTCTAGGTAAACAGTATATGACCGGATTTTTAAAATCCAATCTGAAAATGTCTATCTCACAGGTAACCTTAATCCACTTTGTTTATTGTGATTATTGATTTATTTGGACTTATTTCTACTAACCCATTTTTTTAACTTTTAATTTTATTTTGGAGTAGAGTTGATGAACAATTTTGTGATAGTTTCAGGTGTATAGCAAAGTGATTTAGTTACACATGTACATGTATCTCTTCTTTTGCACGTTCTCTGTCAACATTTTTTGTGTTTTTCCAATTTACCACATTTGTCTTTGCTTTTATTCTTTTTGCTTTTATTATTTTTCTTTTCCTGATTTATATTGCATTGGTTTTTCTTTATTCCCTTCCATTCATCTGAAGATTATAAATTTGTTTTCAGACATCTCCTACTTAAGTGAATAATCCTTTCCTGAAAATCAGATGTTCTGTATAAAAATGTTAAGCAGGAGTATATTTTCTATCATTTTAAGTGGAAATATTATAATGGATTATATGTCAATAAAAAATCTCCCAATCAGGTCTTAAAACATAACTAAAACAACTATCTATCATTAACAAATCATCAGTTTAAGAAGAAAAATACTTTAAAATTGCCTTCTGATTAGAAGCAATTAATATAATTGTAAAGCAGTTGATTTGATGTAAAACTTGGTTTCTCAGTACCAGCAATATCTGAAACGCATGTTCCTTTGTCAATATGTGTGTTTTATAAGATCGCTACATAGGATTTTGACATTCTGCTAATTGTATTTGAAATGTAAATCAAATCATTAGTTGTACAATTTTTTTTAAAGCAATGGGTTTCCCTAGTGGCTCAGAGGTTAAAGTGTTGCCTGCAATGGGAGAGACCTGGGTTCAATCCCTGGGTTGGGAAGATCCCCTGGAGAAGGAAATGGCAACCCACTCCAGTATTCTTGCCTAGAGAATCCCATGGATGGAGGAGCCTGGTGGCCTACAGTCCATGGGGTGGCAAAGAGTCAGACACGACTGAGGGAGTTAACTTTCCCTTTCACTTTCAGACATGAAAGTGGCCATGCTGTGCTCCAGTAAGATTTTTGGTAAACAGTAGGCTGGATTAGGCCTAGAAGCTATAGTTCACTGACCTTTTAAATATCTATAGCATCTCTTGTGGTTATCTGCTTTTTCATTACCGTTAAAATAGTTGTATATACTGATCTTTTCAAAGAAATGGTTTTTGGTTTCATTGATTATTGTTTTTATTTTGTTGGTTGTTGCCTCCATTTAATTTATTTCCTTCTGTTCACTTAGTGTTTAGTTTGCTCTGCATATTTTAGTTTTTTAGGGTTGAAGTTTACATCATTGTTTTGGAATCTTTCTTCTTTTCTAACACAATCACCTAATAATACAAGTATTCCTGTAAGAACAGCCTTACCTGCATCTCAGAAGTCTTAATGCATACATTTTAATTTATTTCAAAACATTTAAAAATGTTTCCTTTATTTCCTTTATGACCAATGCATCCTTTAGAAGTACATTGTTATTTCCCACTGTTTGGTGACTTTGTGTCTTTCTATTGATTTCTCATTTAATTTCAAAATGGTTAGGAGACATACTCATTTTTTTAATACTTTAGAAATTGAGACTTATTTTGTAACCCAGAATGTGATCTTGATCAATGTCCTGTGGGCATTTGAGATTTTTTTTTTGCTGTTTTGCATATGATTCCATGATAATTATATGGGTGTTGTTGCTTCCTTGCGTCCCTCACAAGTTCTGTCATTATCTGTCTAATTATGAAGATGCTGTAATTTTTTTTGAGTTATTTTGAGTTATTTTGTTATTTTGAGTTATTTTGTTCTCCTTATACTTCAATTAGATTTTCTCTGCATGTTTAACCTTATTTTGCATATATTAGTAGGATCTTTATATCTTTGTAACTGACTAGTTTATGAGATATTCCTCCTTATCCTTGGTAATATTTCTCCTTCTGAAATCTACTTAATCTGATAAAAAGTGATTGGTATGACTATGTTATATTTAAACTTTTCTATTTAACCAATCTGTATCTTTATAAGATAAGTATGTGGGAGATAGCACATAACTGGTTCTTGCTTTTTAATCCAGTTTAACATCTGTCTTTCAGTTGGTCTGATAGGTTATTTAAATATTTAATTTATATAGTTGTCTTTAAAACAATCTTGCTTGTTCTCTATTTTTTACCACTATTTTTTGTACATCTTTCTCTTTTCCACCTTCTTGTAGACTGTAATTTTAGTTTAGTTTTGTTTTATTTTGGCCATGTCATGCAGCTTGTGGGATCTTAGTTCCCTGACCAGGGACTGATCCTGGGCCCTGGACTGCCAGGGAATTCCCTAGATGAAGTAATTTTAGAATTTTTTTAATATCCACTAGAACAGAGGCAAAAGGGACTGGTTTTGTGGAAGACAATTTTTCAGTGCATCGAGGGTTAGGGGAGCCATGGTTCCAGGATGATTCAAGCACCTGACATTTCTTGTGCACTTTACTTCTGTAGCTGTAAAGTAGGCCACTAGACCATCAGGTATGACCTTAACCAAATCCCTTATGATTACACAGTGCAAGTGAGAAATAGATTTAAGGGCCTAGATCTGATAGATAGAGTGCCTGATGAACTATGGAATGAGGTTCATGACATTATACAGGAGACAGGGATCAAGACCATCCCCATGGAAATGAAATGCAAAAAAGCAAAATGGCTGTCTGAAGCAAAATGGCTGTCTGGGGAGGCCTTACAAATAGCTGTGAAAAGAAGAGAAGCGAAAAGCAAAGGAGAAAAGGAAAGATATAAAGCATCTGAATGCAGAGTTCCAAAGAATAGTAGGAAGAGATAAGAAAGCCTTCCTCAGTGATCAATGCAAAGAAATAGAGGAAAACAACAGAATGGGAAAGACTAGAGATCTCTTCAAGAAAATTAGAGATACCAAGGGAACATTTCATGCAAAGATGGGTTCGATAAAGGACAGAAATGGTATGGACCTAACAGAAGCAGAAGATATTAAGAAGAGGTGGCAAGAATACACAGAAGAACTGTACAAAAAAGATCTTCACAACCCAGATAATCACGATGATTTGATCACTGACCTAGAGCCAGACATCCTGGAATGTGAAGTCAAGTGGGCCTTAGAAAGCATCACTATGAACAAAGCTAGTGGAGGTGATGGAATCCCAGTTGAGCTATTTCAAATCCTGAAAGATGATGCTGTGAAAGTGCTGCACTCAATATGCCAGCAAATTGGGAAAACTCAGCAGTGGCTACAGGACTGGAAAAGGTCAGTTTTCATTCCAATCCCAAAGAAAGGCAATGCCAAAGAATGCTCAAACGACCGCACAACTGCACTCATCTCACATGCTAGTAATTGTAATGCTAGTAAAGTAATGCTCAAAATTCTCCAAGACAGGCTTCAGCAATATGTGAACCGTGAACTTCCTGATGTTCAAGCTGGTTTTAGAAAAGGCAGAAGAACCAGAGACCAAGTTGCCAACATCCACTGGATCATCGAAAAAGCAAGAGAGTTCCAGAAAAACATCTATTTCTGCTTTATTGACTATGCCAAAGCCTTTGACTGTGTGGATCACAATGAACTGTGGAAAATTCTTCAAGAGATGGGAGTACCAGACCACCTGACATGCCTCTTGAGAAATCTGTATGCAGGTCAGGAAGCAACAGTTAGAACTGGACATGGAAAAACAGACTGGTTCCAAATCGGAAAAGGAGTACGTCAAGACTGTAAATTGTCACCCTGCTTATTTAACTTATATGCAGAGTACATCATGAGAAACACTGGGCTGGAAGAAGCACAAGCTGGAATCAAGATTGCCAGGAGAAATATCAATAACCTCAGATATGCAGATGACACCACCCTTATGGCAGAAAGTGAAGAGGAGCTAAAAAGCCTCTTGATGAAGGTGAAAGAGGAGAGTGAAAAAGTTGGCTTAAAACTGAACATTCAGAAAACGAAGATCATGGCATCTGGTGCCATCACTTCATGAGAAATAGATGGGGAAGGAGTGGAAACAGTGTCAGACTTTATTTTTTGGGGCTCCAAAATCACTGCAGATGGTGACTGCAGCCATGAAATTAAAAGACTCTTACTCCTTGGAAGAAAAGTTATGACCAACCTAGACAGCATATTGAAAAGCAGAGACATTACTTTGCCAACAAAGGTCCGTCTAGTCAAGGCTATGGTTTTTCCAGTGGTCATGTATGGATGTGAGAATTGGACTGTGAAGAAAGCTGAGCACCGAAGAATTGATACTTTTGAACTGTGGTGTTGGAAAAGACTCTTGAGGGTCCCTTGGACTGCAAGGAGATCCAAGAAGTCCATTCTGAAGGAGATCAGCCCTGGGTGTTCTTTGGAAGGAATGATGCTAAAGCTGAAACTCCAGTACTTTGGCCACCTCATGCGAAGAGTTGACTCATTGGAAAAGACTCTGATGCTGGCAGGGATTGGGGGCAGGAGGAGAAGGGGACGACAGAGGATGAGATGGCTGGATGGCATCACCAACTCGATGGATGTGAGTCTGAGTGAACTCTGGGAGTTGGTGATGGACAGGGAGGCCTGGCGTGCTACGATTCATGGGGTCGCAAAGAGTCGGACACGACTGAGCGACTGAACTGAACTGAACTGAATAGCAATATTGAGCATCTTTTCATATGCTTTTTGGCTATCTGTATGTCTTCTTTGAAAAAACTATACAACTTTAATACACATATTTTTAAAGTTAACTAAGGAGGTTAAAGACCTGTACTCTGAAAACTATAAAACATTGATGAAGGAAATTGAACATAATACAAAGAAATGGGAAGGTATCCATGCTCTTGGTTTGGAAGAATTAATATTGTACAAATGGCCATACTACCCAAAGCAATCTACAAATTTAATACAATCCTTATAAAAATATTCATGATCTTTTCCACAGAACTAGAACAAATAATCTTAAAATTCATTTGGAACCACAAAAGACCCAAAACTACCAAAGTAATATTGAGAAAAAAGAACAAAGCTAGAGGTATCACCCTCCTAGGCTTCAGACTAAACTACAGGGCTACGGTAATCACAAACAGCATGGAACTGACACAAAAGCAGACACATAGCTCAATGGAATAGAACAGAGAGCCCAGAAATAAGCCCACACACTTACAGCTGACTAATCTACAACAAAGGAGGCAAGAATATACAACGGAGATGGGACAATATCTTCAATAAGTGATGCTGGGGAAATGGGACAGCTACATGTAAAATACTGAGATTAGAGCATTTCCTAATACCATACACAAAAAAGAAACTCAAAATGGATTAAGGACGTAGGTGTAAGACCAGAAACCATAAAACTCTTAGAAGAGAATATAGGCAGAACATTCTTTGACATAAATTGTAGCATTATTTTTGGGTAAATCTCCTAAAGCAATAGAAATAAAAACAAAAATAAAGAAATGGGACTTAATTATCAATAAAAACTTTTGCATAGTAAAGGAAACCAGTGACAAAATGAAAAGGCAACTTATGAAATGGGAGACAATATTTTCAAATGCCATGACTGTTAAGGGGTTAATATCCAAAATATATAAACAGCTGATATAATTCAGCAGCAACAAACAGCCCAATCAAAAAATAGGCAGAATATCTGAATAGATATGTTTCCAAAGAAGGCACAGCGATGGCAAACAGGCACATGAAAAGATGCTCAACATCACAGAGAAATAACAAATAAAAACAATGAGATACCACCTCACATCTGTTGGAATGGCTATCATCAAAACGTCTACAAATAAGAAATGTTGGAGAGGATGTGGAGAAAAGGGAACTCTCGTACAACTGTTGGTGGGAATGTAAATTGGTACAGCCACTATGGAGGGTCATCAAAAACCTAAAATCAGATTTGCCATATGATCCTGGGTATATATCCAAAAAAAAAGGGAAAACACTAATTCAAAAAGATACATGCATCCTAGTGTTCATAGCAGCACTATTTACAATAGTTAAGATACAGAAACAACCTGAGTGTACATCAGTAGATAAATAGATAAAGAAGATGTGGTTTATACATACAATGAACTAATACTCAACTATGGAAAAGAATGGAATTCTTTGCAACAATGTAGATGGACTTAGAGATTATTACGCTTAGTAAAACAGAGAGAAAGAGAAATATTATATTACTTATAAGTGGAATCTAAAATATAATACAAATGAATGTATATGCAAAATAGATTCAGAAATATAGAAAACAAATTAGTGGTTATCAACGGGGAGGGAGAGGGGAGGGGGACACATTAGGGGTCGGGCATTAAGAAATACAAACTACTACATATAAAATTGATAAACTATAAGGATATATTGTATAGCACAGGAAATTATATTCTTTATCTTGTAAGAACTTTTTTGTTTTTGGCAATGCCATGCACAGGATTTTAGTTCCCTTGCAGGATCATAGTTCCCTCACTAGGACTTTAACATGGGCACTGGCAGTGAAAGCCCTGAGTCCTAACCACTGGACTGCCAGGAAAGTCTCAGCTTTTAATGGAATATAATCTGTAAAAATACTGAATCATTAGCCTGTATAGCTGAAACTAATATAATATTGTAAATAAACTATACTTCAATTAAAAAATAAAAGAGACCATTATTAATAAATTACAGCACCTTAAAAATAATAAAAAGACATTTTTAAGTTGTGTTGAGTTTTATGAAATGAATGTAAGTTTTTCTTAGGTTGGAAAATATTTTTTTTCTCTTTTGTATTTTTAAATTATGGAAGTATTATAACACATTTATTGGAGACTTGGAAAATATGGAACAAAGTTACATACAGTTTCACTATATATTGCAATATTTTTAAGTAGCTAAATTAAGAGTTTTTTTAGTTGGAGTTTCAATACCACACTCTCAAAATCAATAGAATAAATATACAGAAAAGTAGAGGATATAGTAGATATGAAAAGCACCTTCAACCAATTCAACATAATTAAGATTTATACACTTTTCACACATCAGTAGGATACAAATTCTATTCAAATTCCCATAGACTGTAAACTAGGAGACACTGGAACATATCCAGGGACATAAAACAAAGTGCAAAAATTTTATGGTCTAAAGGTAATTACAATTGCAAGCCATAATGGAAACATGATTAACCTAACAATATAAAATAATTACATACAATTTGAGGGGTTAGAGTGATGTGGTGAGTGGAAATGCATACATGCACATGTTTCCATCCATCCAGCCAGTCTATGTCTTTTGGTTGGTGTATTTAATCCATTTACATTTAAGATATTAATTGATATATATGATCCTACCAATATCTTAAATGTTTTGGCTTTATTTTCTGTAGGTCTTTTCCTTCTCTTGTGTTTCCTGCCTAGAGAAGTTCCTTTAGCATTTGTTGTAAAGCCAATTTGGTGATGCTAAATTCTCTTAACTTTTACTTGTCTGGAAAGATTTTGATTTCTCTGTCAAATCTGAATGAGAGTCTTGCTTGGTATTCTTAGTTGTAGATTCTTCGCTTTCATCACTTACAAATTTAAGAAATATTTCATCTTCCTGAACAGATGAAGTTAAAAAGGAAGACTGCTTACCTCTGAATTCTTCCCTACGACTTTTCCTACTAGCAACCAGTATTTTTGTTATATCTTGTTTTCTTGGTAACTATTCATTTTGATAGAATTTAAAACTTAAAAAAAATTTTTAACATAAAAAACTAAAAAATTAGAAAAAAAATTTAAACTTAGAGAAAAAAAAGTTGTTAGAATGGTATATACCCTTAACCCAGACCATACAATTATGTACCTTTTCCCCCCTTTGCTTTATTACAGGTTTTCAGAAATTTGAGCACACAGTGCCTCAGTGTCATTTTCTTTTTGTTTATTCTTTAGGTTTGCCAAGCTTCTTCAACCCAATGATTGAAATTTTTCTTCAAATTTGAAACTTTTTGGCTATCATGTCTTAAAATATTTGCCCTCCCCCACTTCCCAGGCCCTCCGAGTACACATAAGTTAGACCACTTGATACTGTGGTAGATCCCCTAAGGGTTATCTATTGGCCAACTCTAGCATCCCATCTATGGGGTTGCACAGAGTTGGACACGACTAAAGTGACTTAGCAGCAGCAGCATCCCGTTTAATAGCGTCTCTTCCCTGAAGGCAAAGGCTTAGGTCATGTGACTTTGTTTATTTTTCTTATGTATTTCATCTGCTCTCTATATGCTTCAGTTTGGATAGTTTCTCTTGTTAGTTATCAGATTTACTGAGATTTTCTTCTTTAGTGTCTAATTTGCTGGTAAGCCCTTTATGTAATTAGATTTCATATTTTTTCCTATGGAACCTGTTAGACTAATGGCATTCAGTCATGAAAAGCTATACAAGCATATTTAATATACCAAATATTCATAAAGTAGTGTTGTTAAATGTTTTAATTGTGTGAATTGAAGTACCGGACCAAATAGTTTTTGAATTGGATAATGTATTTCTCTTCTATATGTGGATATTTTCCCCTATATTAATTGAGGTTTTGATTAGATTATATTTTAATCTCATATTGTATGACTATGTGTGTGGTTTTTTTTTTTTTTAATAAATGGAGTTACGAAACTTCCTGGCTTCTGAGGTGGCATTAGTGGTAAAGAACCCACCTGCTAATGCAGGAGACCCAAGAGATGCAGGTTCGGTCCCTGGGTCAGAAAGGTCCCCTGGAGGAGGGCATGACAACCCACTTCAATTTTCTTGCCTGGACAATACTCATAGACAGAGGAGCCTGGCAGGCTACAGTCCACAGGACTAAGAAGAGTCAGACACGACTGAAGCAACTTAGCATGCACACATGAAACTTCCCAAGAGAATTTCCAAAAGTGCTCATAGACCAACATAGAATCTTCTAGATCCTGCAAGGGTTATCTATTGGCCAACTCTAGCATCCCATCAGTGTCTCTCCCCTGAAGGCAAAGGCTTAGGTAAAAGTTAGAGTGTATGCATTGAAGAGTTACCTTAGACTATGCAATAAGAAAGAAGGAAGACTATTCTTTGCTCTGACCTCCACCATATTGGTAACCACTCAAAGATTTCTGGACATATAAGAAGTAGAGAGGGCAGGTACTGGGGAAATAGATTGGATTCCTTGCATGTCCAATTACATAAAGTTCAAACATTGCTTTAGTCACTACTCAGAGGCTATACTCACATTCCAAATTATGAATTTGAATACCTGAAATGCATGTAACAATGTAATAAATATTAACTTGATCAGCTTTCCGATAACTATTTAGCTACATTGGTTTTCTCAAATCCAAACCAATATCTTTTCCCCTTGGCTTATATTTAAACTGGCCCTAAAGCCCCAGATCCTCTGTATCTGCTTATGGATTCCTAATTATTCTTTCCCAAAAATTTCTATTCCCAGGAATCATCAAAGTTCCCCAGTTGTTCTCACTAAGGACTTCCCATTTGTTACCATCAGAGGGCGACTTTCAATAATTTCCTGGATCCAGGCTCCCTCTTGGGGTATAATTCTAAATTGCTCCCTGATGTCTTTCCTTTACTCTTCCATTAAATCTCTCTAGAACACGGTCATTTCTCCAAACCTATTATCATCAAAAACTTCCCCTCCAGCCCTTTCCTAACATAGTCCCCAAGTGTAAAAGCAGTTACAGTTATAAAATCAGAGAGACACTCTTGTTTTCTTCTGTATAAGACTAGTTTTGATATTTCAGATCTCAGGTCTTCCCCTGAGTATCAATCTCTCTTCATTCATCCATCGATATACCACTAGTTTGCCTTCTATCATATCTAAAACTAACATTTTCAAGCCCTAGTTCTCTCTTCATTTGAAGCACGCAGTAGGTTGGCCCTGCCTGCTGATCTCCCACTGTTTCTGGACTGGCCTGTCTCCATAAGTAAAGGCATAGCAGATGCAGGCTCCCTATAGTGAACTCTCAGCCTATTCAATGCTGTTGTTTCATTCTTCTTGTAAGAATAGGCCTCTTCTTCTTCATCTAGTCATGGCTATGTGAAAGTTGATCAGTCGTGTCTGACTCTTTGTGACCTCACGGATTGTAGCCCGCCAGACTCCTCTGTCCTTGCAGTTTTCTAGGCAAGAATACTGGAATGGGTTGCCATTCCCTTCTCTAGGGGATCCTTCTGACCCAGGGATCAAATCCAGGTCTCTCGCATTGCAGGCAGATTCTTTACTGTCTGAGACACCAGGGAAGCCCAGTCATGGCTATCCTGCCATGTATTCACAAATGTGACCAGTTCAAAACTAATAGACATATCAGAGATAAACTAAGAGCACAGAACAGAGGTGTGTAGAGAGGTAAATGCCTCAAAGAGTCTTGGATAAGCCACATAAAACCCTTGATTCTGGTTCCATGATGTTTTTCCTTGTAACTACTTCTTCTTTAAGAACAAGATAAAAAGGAAGAAAGGTTGAGGATGGCTATTTTGTACCACCAACACCGCATTGTTGTTGTTGTTCAGTCGCTGATTCATGTCGAGCTCTTTGCAACCCCATGGACTGAAGCACGCCAGGCTTCCCGGTCCTTCACCATCTCCCTGAGCTTGCTCAAACTCATGTCCATTGAGTCAGTGATGCCATCCAACCATCTCCTCCTCCCTTCAATCTTTCCCAGCATTAGAGTCTTTTCCAATGTGTCAGCTCTTCCCATTAGGTGGCCAAAGTATTGGAGCTTCAGCCTCAGCGTCAGTCCTTCCAATGATTATTCAGGACTGATTTCCTTTAGGATATACTGGCTTGATCTCTTTGTAGTCCAAGGGACTCCTCTCAAGAGTATTCTCTAACACCACAGTTCAAAAGCATCAGTTCTTCAGCGCTCAGCTTTCTTTACAGTCCAACTCTCACATCCATCCATACTTTGACTACATAGACCTTTGTCAGCAGAGTAATGTCTCTGCTTTTTAATATGCTGTCTAGGTTTGTCATAGCTTTTCTTCCAAGGAGCAAGTGTCTTTTAATTTCATGGCTACAATGAAACATGGCAACAATGCGTAGCAGTTATAAATCAAGCTCCAAATCTCACATAGCCTATTTGTGATTTTTCAACTAGGCATTCAATTACTCATGTAACCTATTGATATAAATTTTTGTGTCTGCTTTGTACCAAGTACTACTGCTCCAGGCACTGGGGAGATAGTAGTGAACTAAGCATGCATAATCCATGCCACATTACAGTGTATGTTTTCCTAAAGGAGATGGATAAAAATTTTAAAGTATATAGATTCAGGTAAATCTAAGGGCTTTGAAGAATAATAAAGCACAAAAAAGAGATAGAATTTCAGTGGAAGAGGGTACCTATTTGGAAGGAAGACCTGCCTTATGAGGTGACACTTACCCAGAAAAATGAATGGAGTGAGAGTATAAGCCATTGGAAGTTTTTGGTGAAGAGTGTTCTAGAGACTAGAATTAACAAACCTTGAAAGGAAATGACCTTAGCCTGTTTAAGGAATAGCAAGAAGTCTAAGATGGCAAGAATTGCTGCTGCAATGGAGAGACTAACAGGAGATGGAGTTAGGGAGAAGGGTGATCTTGCATAACATAGTAAAGAGTTTGGACTTTATTTTTTTCATTTATTTATTTTAAAATTATCTACCTGCAATGCAGGAGACCTGGGTTCAGTTCCTGGGTTGGGAAGATCCCCTGGAGATGGGAATTTATTTGGCTGCATTGGGTCTTAGTTGCAGCCCTCGGGATCTTTTGATGTGGCACACAGACTCTCTAGTTGTAGAGTGCAGGCTCAGCAGTTGGGGCACACTGGCTTAGTTGCTCCACAGCATCTGGGATCTTAGTTGCCTAACCAGGGATTGAACTCATGTCCCCTGCATTGCAAGGCAGATTCTCAACCAGACAGGATTACCACCTCTCTCAGCCTTGCCCATCAGAGGAAAACAAACAAACAAACAAAAAAATCAGCACAAATCTCACCATATACAAGCTTACACAAACCACTGGATCAACCTTAGGAGGGCAGAAACCAAAAGGAAGAAAGAATTCAATCTTGAAGGCTTGGAAAAGGAGACCTCAAACACAATAGGTTAAAAAAAAAATAATGAAAAGGCAGAGAAACACTACACAAATGAAGGAACAAACTAGAAACACAGAAGTCCAAATAAATGAAGAGGAAATAAGCAACCTACCTGAAAAAGAATTCAGAATAATAATAGTAAAGATGATTAAAAACCTTGAAAACAAAATGGATAAAATGCAAGAATCAATTAACAATGACCTAGAAGAACTAAAGAATAAACATACAGAGACAAACAATACAATTACTGAAATTAAAAATACTCTAGGAGGAATCAATAGCTGAATATCTGAAGCAGAAGAATCAATCAGTGAGCTGGAAGATAAAATTGTGGAAATAACTTCTGAAGAGCAGAATAAAGTAAAAAGACTGAAGAGAACTGAGGATAGTCTCAGAGACCCCTGAAACAATATCAGATGCACCAACATTTGAATTCAAATGTTCAAATAGGGATCCCAGAAGAAGAGGGAAAGAAAGGGTTTGAGAAAATTTCTGAAGAGATTATAGTTGAAAATTTCCCCAACATGGAAAAGGAAAAGTCAATCAAGTCCAAGAGGCATAAAGAGTCCCATACAGGATAAACCAAAGGAGAAACACACAAAGACACATACTAATCAAACTAATAAAGACTAAACACAAAGAAAGAATATTAAAAGCAGCAAGGGATGAGCAACAAGTAGCATACAAGGGAAACCCCATACTCTTAACAACCAATCTTTCAGCAGAAACTCTGCAGGCCAGAAGGGAATGGCAGGATATATTTAAAGTACTGAAAGGGAAAAATCTATAACCAAGATTACCGTATCCGACAAGGATCTCATTTAAAATTGAGAAATAAAAAGATTTTTAGACAAGCAAAAGTTAAGAGAATTCAGTACCACCAAACTAGCTTTACAACAAATGTTAAACCAACTTATATAGTCAAGAAATACAACAGAAGAAAAAAGATCTACAAAATCAACCCCAAACAATTAAGAAAATGGCAATAGGAACATATATATCAATAATTACTTTAAATGTAAATGGATTAAATGCTCCAACCAAAAGACACAGACAGGCTGAATGGATACAAAAACAAGACCCATATATATGCTGTCTACAAGAAACCCACTTCAGACCTAAAGACACATATAGGCTGAAAGTGAGAGGATAGAAAAGTATATTCCATGCAAATGTGAAGCAAAAGAAAGCAGGAGTAGCAATCCTCATATCAGACCAAATAGACCTTAAAACAAAGAAGATTACAAGAGATAAGGAAGGACACTAACTAATGATCGAAGGATCAATTCAAGAGGAAGACATTACAATTGTAAATATCTATGTACTCAACATAGGAGCACCTCAATACATAAGACAAACACTAACAGACATAAAAGGAGAAATCGACAGTAACACAATAACAGTAGGAGAATTTAACACTCCATTGACACCAATGGACAGATCATCAAAACAGAAAATTAATAAGGAAGCACAAGTCTTAAATGATGCATTAGATGAGATGGATCTCATTGATATCTTCAGAACATTCCATCCAGATGCAGAAGAATGCAACTCCTTCTCAAGTGCACATGGAACATTCTCCAGGATAGACCACATCTTGGGTCACAAATCAAACCTCAGTAAATTTAAGAAAATTGAAATCATATATAGCACCTTCTCTGACCACAATGCTATGAGACTAGATATCAATTACAAGAAAAAAACTGTAAGAAACACAAACACATGGAGATTGAACAACACATTTCTAAATAACCAACAGGTTACTGAAGAATTCAAAAGGGAAATAAAAAAATTTCTAGAAACAAATGACAATGAAAATACGACAACTCAAAACCTATGGGATGCAGCCAAAGCAGTCCTAAGAGGGAAGTTTATAGCAATACAATCCTACCTTAAGAAACAAGAAAAACATCGAATAGACAGCCTAACTGTACACCTTAAATAACTGGAAAAAGAACAACAACAAAAAAAGCCTAAAATTAGTAGAAGGAAAGAAATCATAAAGATCTGAGCAGAAATAAATGAAAAAGAAATGAAAGAATAGTAAAGATTAATAAAACTAAAAGTTGGTTCTTTGAGAAGATAAACAAAATTGACAACCCTTTAGCCAGACTCATCAAGAAAAAAAGAGAGAAGAATCAAATCAGCAAAATTAGAAATGAAAAAGGAGAGGTTATAACAGACAATGCAGAAATACAAAGGATTATAAGAGACTATTATGAACAACTGTATGGCAATAAAATAGATAACCTGGAAGAAATGGACAGATTCTTAGAAAAGTTCAATCTTCCAAAACTGAACCAGGAAGAAATAGAAATTATGAACAACCCAATTACAAGAGCTGAAATTGAAGCTGTGATCAAAAATCTCCCAAAAAACAAAATCCCAGGACCATATGGCTTCACAGGAGATTTCTATCAAGCATTTAGAGAAGAGCTAATGCCTATCCTTCTAAAACTCTTTCAAAAAACTGCAGAGGAAGGAACATTTCCAAATTCATTCTGGGAGGCCATCATCACTCTGATACCAAAACCAGACAAAGACAACAGAAAAAAGGAAAATTACAGGCCAATATCACTAATAAACATAGATGAAAAAATCCTCAACAAAATTTTTAGCAAATTTTAGAATTAAGCAACACATCAAAAAGCTCATACACCATGATCAAGTTGAGTTTATTCCAGGAATGCAAGGATTCTTCAAGATATGCAAAACAATCAATGTGATACACTATATTAACAAATTGAAAGATAAAAGCCATCTGATAATCTCAATAGATGCAGAAAAAGCCTTTGACAAAATTCAGCACCCATTTATGATTAAAACTCTTCAAAAAATGTGCATAGAAGGAACCTACCTCAACATAGTAAAGGCCATGTATGATAAGTGTATAGCAAACATTATTCTCCTTGGTTAAAAACTGAAAGCATTATCCCTAAGATCAGGAACAAGACAAGGGTGTCCAATTTCACCACTATTATTCAACATAGTTCTGGAAGTCCTAGCTACAGCAATCAAAGAAGAAAAAGAAATAAAAGGAATATAGATTGGAAAAGAAGTAAAGCCCTCACTGTTTGCAGATGACATGATACTGTACATAGAAAATCCTAAAGATAGTATGAGAAAATTACTAGAGAAAGTTATGACCAACTTAGATAGCATATTCAAAAGCAGAGACATTACTTTGCCAACAAAGGTCCGTCTAGTCAAGGCTATGGTTTTTCCTGTGGTCACATATGGATGTGAGAGTTGGACTGTGAAGAAGGCTGAGCGCCGAAGAAGTGATGCTTTTGAACTGTGATGTTGGAGAAGACTCTTGAGAGTCCCTTGAACTGCAAGGAGATCCAACCAGTCCATTCTGAAGGAGATCAGCCCTGGGATTTCTTTGGAAGGAATGATGCTAAAGCTGAAACTCCAGTACTTTGGCCACCTCATGTGAAGAGTTGACTCATTGGAAAAGACTCTGATGCTGGGAGGGATTGCGGGCAGGAGGAGAAGGGGACGACAGAGGATGAGGTGGCTGGATGGCATCACTGACTCGATGGACGTGAGTCTGAGTGAACTCTGGGAGTTGGTGATGGACAGGGAGGCCTGGCGTGCTGCAATTCATGGGGTCGCAAACAATTAGACACGACTGAGCGACTGAACTGAACTGAATCAGTGAATTTAGCAAAGTTGCAGAATACAAAATCAATACACAGAAATCACTTGCATTTCTATATACTAACAATGAAAAATCAGAAAGAGAAAAGGAATCAATCCCATTCACCATTGCAACAAAAAGAATTAAATATCTAGGAATAAATTTACCTAAGGAGACAAAAGAACTGTACATAGAAAATTATAAGACACTGATGAAAGAAATCAAAGATGACATGAACAGATGGAGAGATATTCCATGTTCCTGGGTAGGAAGAATCAGTACTGTGAAAATGACTATACTACCAAATGCAATCTACAGATTCGATGTGATCCCTATCAAATTACCAGTGGCATTTTTCACAGAACTAGAACAAAAAATTTCGCAATTCATATGGAAACACAAAAGACCCTGAATAACCAAAGCAGTCTTGAGAAAAAAGAATGGAGCTGGAGGAATCAATCTTTGACTTCAGATTATACTACAAAGCTACAGTCATCAAGACACTACGGTACTGGCACAAAAACAGAAATATAAACTAATGGAACAATATAGAAAGCCCAGAAATAAACCCACGCACCTATGGATAACTTATTTTTGACCAAGGAGGCAAGAATATACAAAGGGGCAAAGGCAGCCTTTTCAATAAATGGTGATGGGAAAACTGAACAGCTACATGTTAAAGAATGAAATTAGAACACTTCCTAACACCATACACAAAGATAAACTCAAAATAGATTAAAGACCTAAATGTAAGACCAGAAACTATAAAACTCTTAGAGAAAAACATAGGCAGAACATTCCATGACATAAATCAAAGCAAGATCCTCTATGACCCACCTCCTAGAGTAATGGAAATAAAAACAAAAGTAAACAAGTGGGACCTGATTAAACTTAAATGCTTTTGCACAGCAAAGGAAACTATAAGCAAGGTGAAAAGACAACCCTCAGAATAGGAGAAAATAATAGCAAATGAAAAAACTGACAAAGGATTAATTTCCAAAATATACAAGCAGCTCATACAATTCAATGCCAGAAAAGCAAACAACCCAATCAAAAAGTGGGGGAAAGACCTAAAAGACATTTCTCCAAAGAAGACATACAGATGGCTAACCAACTCATGAAAAGATGCTCAACATCACTCATTATTAAAGAAATGCAAATCAAAACCACAATGAGATATCACCTCATACCAGTCAGAATGGCCATCATCAAAAAATCTACAAACAATACATGCTGGAGAGGGTGTGAAGAAAAGGGAATGCTCTTGCACTGTTGGTGGGAATGTAAATTGATACAGATACTATGGTAGATGGTATGGAGATTCCTTAAAAAACTAGGAATAAAACCACCATATGACCCAGCAATCCCACTCCTAGGCATGTACCCTGAGGAAACCCCATTGTTCATTGCAGCACTATTTAAAATAGCTGGAACATGGAAGCAATGTAGATGTCCATCGACAGATGAATGGATAAAGAAGTGTGGTACATATACACAATGGAATATTACTCAGCCATAAAAAGGAACACATTTGAGTCAGTTCTAATGAGGTGGATGAACCTAGAAGCTATTATACAGAGTGAAGTGAGTCAGAAAGAGAAAGATAAATATCATATTTTAACACACATATATAGAATCTAGAAAAATGATACTGAAGAATTTATTTACAGGGCAGCAATGGAGAAACAGACATAGAGAATAGACTTATGGACATGGGGAGAGGGGAGGAGGGGGTGAGATGTATGGAAAGAGAAACATGGAAACTTACATTACCATATGTGGAGTAGAGAGCCAACGGGAATTTGCTGTATGGCTCAGGAAACTCAAATAGGGGCTCTGTATCAACCTAGAGGGGTGGGGTGGGGAGGGAGATGGGAAGGAGGTTCAAAATGGAGGGGATATATGTATACCTATGGCTGATTCATGTTGAGGTTTGACAGAAAACAACAAAATTCTGTAAAGCAATTATCCTTCAATAAAAATATAAATTGAAAAAAAAAAAAGACTAAGGGAGGAATGACAGGGAAGGATGATCAAGGATTATTTTGAACTTGTCAGTCTGAAATGCCTGTTAGCATCCAAGAGCAGATGTAAACTGCTATTACATCTGGTCCCCAACCAGAATGTAAGCTCCAAGAGAATAGGGATTTTTGTCTATTTTGTTTACTACCATATTCTTGAAACCTAGATGAGGCCCTGGCACATAGCAGGTGCTTGATAAATATTTGCTGAGTGACTGGACAAATAAATGAATAAATATGAGTCTGAGACTTTTTAGTTTGAAGTCCTGACCTTTAGCCCTTGATGAACAAAATGATGAAAAGCAAATTGTGGCAACAAATACCATATATTAATATCTAAATTGGTGAGAGAAAGCCAAGTCCAAGGGGCCTCTTCCATCTATCTAAACTCAAATTCAGATTTCTGGATTGGCCTGCCACATGGAGAAAAGGCAGGCAAGGAGAATGGAGGGCCAGAGTCCACACAGAAGAGTGAGCCAATCCATTTATGTGATCTTTTTTAGGATTATTTTATTGTATCTAATTTTGGCTGCCGTGGGTCTTTGTTGCTGCAAACAGTCTTTCCCTAGTTGCAGCGAGTGGGGGCTAGTCTCTAGTTGTGGTGTGCCAGCCTCTCGTTGCAGTGGCTTCCCTTGTCGCAGAGCACCAGCGCTGCGTGAACAAGCTTCCAGAGTCTGGGCACACGGGCTCAGCTGCCCTGCAGCATATGGATCTTCCCAGACCAGGGGTCAAACCTGTGTCCCCTGCCTTGGCAGGCGGATTCTTTACCACTGGACCATGAGTGAAATGCTATGTGATCTTCTAATGTGTAAGACCTCTCCAAAAACAAAGAAAGCCTCAACAGTGATTTTAATTTCCTTCGTGAGGGAAAACAATGTGGGAATATGAAAAAGAAGAGACTCCCTCCCCATTTCCAGCCCCCTCACCCTAAGTCTACAATATAAAATATTGTTGTTTTTAAGGCTTTTGCCAGTATTGAAATTTGATACATGGTTTGGTGTGAAAAATGTACTATAGAGGAAGTATATATATATACATATAGTTTGGCATGATTATGTATCATCCTATATCACTGTTGCTAGCTATTGCATTATGAAAAGCCTGGTGTTATTTGAAATAACTGGAAGGATCAAGAATATAAAAAAGTAAGAGTGTGAGGGGGAAGCTTCTTAGTTTCAGCCTCCTGAGATGCCAATAAACCAGTGCTGATTACCAAGAGTCTACCTTTTGTGGGTGAACTCAATCTTGACTCTGTTGTGATACTCTGTCTCCCCTGTTGTGTGTGTGTGTGTGTGTGTGTGTGTGTGTGTGTGTGTGTTAGTTGCTCAATCATGTCCAACTCTTTGTGATCTCATGGTCTATAGCCTGCCAGGCTTCTCTGTTCATGGAATTCTCCAGGCAAGAATATTGGAGTGGGATACCATTCCCTTCTCCAGAGAATCTTCCTGACCAGGGATTGAATACGTTATTTCCCACATTGCAGGGGGATTCTTTACTCTCTGAGCTACCAGGGAAGCCCTATGTCTCCTCTATCAGGGCAGAATTCTAGAATACTATCAAATACTCTTCTCTCACGGAGAGAGGCATCTGAATTTATCACATCTATTTCCTAAACTGTTCTGTTTTACAGTTGGGTCTTTGATGTTGGGACTGACAAGTTAAGAATCTGCAACCTTGTTTTCTGGTGCCATTGAAATAGATCAGGAGAAAGGCTCTAAAGAGACAAGAAAATGAAGTGTGTCAGTGGGGTTGGGAAGGTGCCATGAATGGGAAAGCATGTGTTCTGCCTCTCCAAATAGCATCCTATCAAAACATTTAGAAACTTGCCATGGCAGGCAGCTTTAGTCCCAAGATTTTTCCTGAGACCACCTTCTGTCCCATACTGTTCATCTTGTATATTAAAAAAAAAAATTCCCCTTTTGTTTCTCTTTTGGTACCCATATCCCTGACACGTCTATGCTCAATTAAGTGAAAGCTCTGTGTAAAAAAAAAAAAGCTTCCACTCTGTCTTGTGAGTAGATATCCCCATATTTTAAATAGACAGACCTGCAAACAAATCTTATGGACTCTAATTTCTCAGGTTCCCAGTCTCCTGCTCGCATTCATGTGTCTCTATTTCTGGCAGTCTTTCTTAGCTCTGTATTTATTTCACAATGACTATTACATTCCTCTCCCCCTCCTGCTACATTCTCCTCCTCATAGAATTCATTAACTCTGAAAGTCATTTTCCATTCATTCATCACTGAATAATGCTAGTTCTATTCAGATTTGGTATTGATCAACAGATGACATGAATGAATGTTTCAACCCTGCTCCCACTCTGCCCACGAATGGAAGGCAGGTTGCTAAGCAAGGCTTTCTTTCCAGGCTCCAGTTTCTAGCAGGCTTTCATTTTTGCTTTGCTATGGGGATAATTTCTTGAAACCCCTATTTCCTTGTTCACTAGTATTTGAACTAATATAGAATGTTCAGACTCATCCTCAGCATTCACAGAAGCCAGCATGTTGAAGTATTTAAGGTAACAAACATATCTCCTCCCTTCACCGGTTCTAAAGCAACAGGGTAGGGGGTGGCGGGAGAGGGGCAGGGGGTAGGAGCAAGAATCAAATAAGTTCAAAGTATCTGTTTTGGCTGGAGGCTAATTTTGAGTCTGTGGTTGGGACCTGAATATAAATTCGGCTTTTTAATACATCCCTCTAGTCCCCAGGTAACTTACCACCTGTTGCCGGCAGGCTGTTTGAGAAAGCAAGAGCCAAAACTGAGATACCTATCCTTGCTCTGCACTATATGCCACTACTTTTTCTTTGCAGAAAAGGAGGGAGGGTGCTACCATGCTAATACTTCCAAAAGCATAGAAGTTTCTGTTTTATAACAGTTATTTTATTATTTTATTTTTGGCCATGCTGCAAGACATGTGGGATCTTGGTTCCCCAATTAGGGACCAAACCTGTGCCCCCTGCAGTGGAAGAGCAGAATCTTAATTACTAGACTGCCAGAGAAGTCCCTTATAAGCAGTTAGAAATAGGAAGAAAGGAAGAAAGTGGTTCCACAAAGAGTTCTCCCTGCCTGGTGCCCTCACCTAAACCTCTTTGTACTGAGGTGACATCTCCCAGAATGCACTTTGCCACCCCCAAGCACCCCATCCTCACCACCCAGCATTTACCAGGACTGTGAGGTCTCTGTCTAGACATGGAAAGCTGTGGAGGCAGGAGGGCTGAGGAGGAACCATTCTTAGTTCTCATCAGAGAGCAACAGCCAAGGGGTAATCAAAGGGATGACCGACTTGAGTTTTGGTTGACATAGTCCCTGTGTTTGGAAAGAAGACAGTCAGTGGGGAGTGTGGGATGCACTCACATTATCTTCTCTCAGATGGTCTCCGTTCAAGGACATCCTGGCTTTGCTGTGAATTCAAGTTTAGTAGGTTTTTTCGACCTGACTGATCTGCCTTGTAATTGGCCGCATGGGCTTATTTATTAAGCTTTGATACTTTTCATGAGTTCCTAATCTTTTTCTGTACCTTCAGAAGTTGCAGTTTAGGTATTTTAAGGTAGAATCTCTTCTCTCTTTTCTCATCTCTTGCCCTGATTTCTGGTGTTCCTTTCTCCTGGTTCTCCAGCCTCTGGTTGGCAAATCACTCCTGCTCAACCTTTTTGTTTGCTTGTTTTTTAACTCCATCCACTTGTTGTGCTCTTCCTTTGGTGTTTGCTTGGTCTGAGGCTCTGTCCTGTGCCTTAGCATCATTTCAGCCCACCATTCTTCTCTTGAGCTTGTCTACTCCAATATCTTCAACTAGCACATGTACATGAGGCTGATCCCCAAATGTGTAATTCTTTCCCAAACCTCTCTTTTGAGCCCCAGACCCATACTTTAAGCCATTTACTAGACACTGTCCCCACCTGCACCTTGTACTCAATTGACCAAAACTAAAATTCATCATTTATCCCCCAAACTGACTCCATTTCCTTTATTCCACATTTTGGTAAATTACACCTACATCACTCAGGCTAGCAATGTGACTATAGTATTCATGAGAGCATGGATCCAATTGGTTACTAAGTCCTATTGATATCACCTTTCTAATGTATTTCAGATCTTCTTTTATCCTTCTTCACTGCTACTGCCTTTCAGTTCAATCGCTCAGTTATGTCCAACTCTGAGACCCCATGGACTGCAGCACGCCAGGCTTCCCTGTCTATCACCAACTCCCAGAGCTTTCTCAAACTCATGTCCATAGAGTCGGTGATGCCATCCAACCATCTTATCCTCTATCGTCCCCTTCTCCTCCTGCCTTCAATCCTGCCTTTGGAACTTATATAAGTTCAGGGTTTTCTTGTTTGTTTCAAACAACAGAAATGAACTGATTAAGCAAAACAAGGGATTTATTTGAAAAGACATTAGGAAGGCTGACAGAGTTGAAGGGAGAACTGAATAACCCCACTTCATGGAGCATAGATCTGGGGCATCTCTGGGGGCCTTGGCAGGTGGAGTTCAGACTTTCTGTCTGTGACACTGCATTGGGTAACTCAGCTGCAATCATCTTTCATCTCTCTGTCTTTATCAAATGTTCAGATTCCTAGTAGAGAAAACCTGGTGGGCCATCTTTGAGTAAGTCATCCAGGGTTAGGCACAAGTGAGTGGCACAAGTTCGTGACTACTATAGACTCATATAACTTCTCAACCCTTCCTCAGTACTGTCACAGCCTTCTTAAAGTCCTCTTCATCTTTCCAATCTATAGTTCACACCACCGCCATTTTCATATTTTAAAAATATATCTTGTTCAAAGTATCCCTACTTAACATCCTTCTGTAGTGCTTCATTATTCAGAGAATAACCTGTAAGTTTCTTCTAGAGACTTCACTCTAGGATTTGGATCCTGGCTTTCTCTCCAGTCTCATCTCTTGCTACCTTTTCACGAAATCTCACCTTCCAGGAACACTGCGGTTACTGGCAATGCTCCTAAATGAGTCGTGCCTTGTTCTGTGTTCATGATTTGTGTGTGTTCCTCCCTCTTCTTTTCACCTGGTCAATACATTCATCTTTCCAGACTCAGTTTAGACATTAATTCCAAACCTCTTCCTGTCTCTTATCATCCAGGTTAAGTCCTCTTCCCCTCTACTCCACTAGCATCCTGAATCTATGTCTAACATACACACTGCAATATGTTGCATTCAGCCCTCTCCTTGTCTTCTTCTTGGTTAAAATGTGAGCTCCTTGAGGTTGAAGAGTACATCTAATTTATATTTGGTTTCCATTACCTAGGACAGTGCCTAACATGTCACAGATATTTGATAAGTATATTGAAATAAATAAATCTGATTTTGAATGCCTGATGTATAAAGCAGAGCTTACTGCCTAAGGGGCAAACACCCTACATATAAGAAAAGCACACACAAAACAACAATTTACTATGTAATTTCATGCACAAAAAAACAGAACCTGCAGGCTAGAGTGTGAGATTGGATTGATATGAAAACTTTTCTCCCAAGAAGAAAGATCTGAGAAGTAACATAAAGAGGAAGACTCAAATGGATTGAAGAGGTTGGGAAGAGAGTTTGGAGTTTGGAGAATGAGAGAAATAAATGCTTACTTTATAAATGTGTTTGAGGGATAGGCTAAAACCATCGGCTAGGCAGAGGCTGATTAAGATACAGTGAAAATATATCCTTACTGTATTGCACAGGGATATTGCACAGGATATTCAGTATCTTCCAAAATGGAATAGAATATGAAAAAGAATATATGTGTATAACTGAATCACTTTGCTATACAGTAGAAATTAGCACAACATTATAAATCTATGATACTTCAATAAAATTTTTCTAAAAATACAGTGAAAAAACCAGTATGTGGTATGTTGGGGAGTCATAGGTTAGAAAAACAAGTTGGAGCAGATTGTAGCAGATTTTGTTTAAAATCTCTGGGTTTTCCATTCTCTGACTCCAACATAGAACACCTCAGCATTCTAGATTGCCTTTTCATCACAAAACCCTGTGTCTCCTCTAGAATATTTTGAGAATGGACAGTTTCCAGGTCAAGAAATCCCCGCTTCCGCCCTGAGCTAAGATTTCCCTATACCCTTCAAGGTATTGTACACTAGATCTTTCTATTCTTATTTTAGATGAAGTGTTTGTGTTTGTGTGATGTTTTTCCCCACCCTGGGTTGCAGACAAGCAGCACAAGCCTTGCACCCCCACTCCCCTCCCCCAATTTGCTGGCTTCCTTTATTTTAGTTTCAATCTAAACATGAGCTAGACCCACAATTCCAGAAAAACTAGACGCAAGAAAAGGATGAAAAGCTTACTAGTCTGTTTTCCTTAAAGGGGATTTGCACAGTTTAGCTCAGTTTAGTTATCAACTCTGGACAGTATGTTTAGTGTTTATGTCTAGACAAACTGCAAACAATCACCTATGGACACTATTAATACAATCTTTCCTCCAAACTCATAGGCTTTATTGGAGCTTTGGCTAATAGGCCTTACCGCAAAGAGTCGGGCACGACTGAGCAACTGAACTGAACTGAACTGAAACCTCTACTTAATTGTCAGAAGGAAGTGAAGCCACTCAGTTGTGTCTGACTCTTTGCGACCCTTTGGTCTGTAGCCCATCAGGTTTCTCCATCCATGGGATTTTCCAGGCAAGAGTACTGGAGTGGGTTGCCATTTCCTTCTCCAACTTAATTGTCTGGGTCTCCTTAATTTGACCTCATTCTACCTCTCCACTTTTATATGTTATTACTTCAAACAATAATAGCAAAAAAAAAAAAACAGAGCAAAAACAAAATAACCTTCCAGTCAGGCCTAATAACTGGAAAAATATCATATTGAGAGGGGAGGTATATAGTACAGAACAGCTACTCCTCCAAATTTCACCCACAACTGACACATGAATTTTTTATTAAGGTCTTTATGTAGGTAAATTTCACCACTATCATGGAATTGGAATGTCACCTTTAAATCATTTTGTTAACTCCATTTTTCACAAATGAGGAAATTGAGGCCCCAAGAAATGAGTTGATTTACCTAATATGTTAGCATGTAGTTGTCATTATTTTTTCATATGTAACAATCACTTCCTCTTCCTTCCCTGCATTTACCAACTAAAGTTAAGTTCTTGAGGACAAGGATCATCACATCTCATGTATTTTCTGCACTCACAAGGGCACTGCTGTCTCCTCTTGTTTCCCATCCAGGATCAAGAAAGGGGCTGAGCACACAAAATGTGCTAAGAAGAGAATGTTTGCATTGAACTGAACCCCCTGCAGAACGTGGACGATTTAGAGGCACTGAGTGTGGCCTCTGGGTGACTACTTGCCTTAGCTGGTCCACTTAGCAGTGAACAGCAATGGGCCAAAGGAGACAGACCAAGTGTGTAGTCTTGTTTGCCCAGCTAAGTTATAAATACCTCCTTATACAGACCTATTTTGTAGCCCATATCACTTTGAACAGTACTAGTCACAGAGTAGATACTCAGTTAACAACATTTTAGAGACCTCTTTGGTGATCCAGTGGTTAAAACTCTGTGCTTCCACTGCAGGGAGCACAAGTTTCATCCCTAATCAGAGAACTAAGATCCTGCATGCTACGTGGCATGGTCAAAAAATAGAAAAATTTACAGTTCTCAGATCTTGGGCTGGGCTTCATGCAGCAACTAGAGTAACTTTACCAAAAAAGAAAGCACCGGTCTGTCAAAGATGGACACTGCTGGGTTGAAGGAGCATTTTTCACGTTGATCTATGCTTTAAATTGGCCTTGAACAAGAGCATCTGGGATCTTCTGCTGCCTTTTAGATACCAAAGAATCATTTTGAAAAGTGCTACAATAAAGCTGATAATATAGTGGGATTTTTGTTTTTCTAATTTTAGTTTTAATTGGAGAATAATTGCCTTACAAAGTTGTATTGGTTTTGCTGTATAACAATGTGAATCAGCCATAAGTGTGTGTATATATATATATATATACACATATATGCATATATCCACTCTCTCTTAAGCCTCCTTCCCACCACCACCCCCAAAGCTTATAATATAGTGTTAATTATTGGTTAATTAAGTTAATAGCTTAAAGCAATAGGACACATCAAAAGGGTACCAACTCTGCAATGATAAGGGGATGAATTTATTTTGGTCTGTCCACAGTGTGTCACCTGCTCTGCTGGGGACTGTTTTTAAGACCTTTGGCCTGAGTTGATGATGCAGCTTCTGGCCAGCAATAGATGGAAATGAGCCATCCTTGGATGGATTTGATCCTGGACTGAGGATTATTTGTACCATGCTATAGCCAGGTGACCTAGCAACAATATAGCTTGGCTTTTTCTACTTTTATTATTTTGGTCCTTACTCTGCCACCCTCATTTTTAAAGGGGAGAGGTTTAGTTGAGGTAGTTCCAGGATCCTACTTAATTTAAGCTAGTTTAAACTCCAAACAGAAACCAGGTTATTTATTTTCGTCATTAACCCAATCTTATTGATGTGCATCTTTCACTATATTTGAACAGTAAATGGACTTCCTAAGAATTAGTCAAGGAATCCAAAATACTTTGTTACTAAATATTGCAACTTTTGCACCCCCTCCCTTTTCCCCAGAGGGAACTGGTATCTGGGGGAGGGGAGGTGGGAAAGTAAGTGAAAGCATAGATTACGAGAATATTTGTAACTGATGATTATTTTTATTATCTTAATTCTAGGTAGGGAAACTTAGCTATGCTTAGGTACATGAGGGAACCAGTAATCCAAGCAGTCATTAAGAATTGGAAATTTAATTGTGACGTTTCACTAACTATATCCCTTCTGGTGGAATTATTGGCTAATTATTGGCAAAGACAGAATTGTTTCCATGTAGAGAAGAGTAGGCAAGTAGGTCTATAAAACAGTATTTGTAATTTAAGGATATTATCATGGTCCAGTTGCACAAAAGCATTTGCTTAAACAGTCAACTAGACCAGTTCCTTGAGTGGTCTAAAATCTCTATTTTTTTATTGAGGTATAGTTAATGTACAATATCATATATGTTTCCAGTGCACAACATGGTAATTCACAATTTTTAAATGTTATAACCCATTTAAACTTATTATAAAATATTGGCTGTATTCCCTGCGTTGTACAATATATCCCTGTATTTTATTTATCTTACACGTAGCAGTTTGTACCTCTTAATCTCCTTCTTCTGTCTTGCCCCTCCCCCTCCTCACTCCCCACTGGTGACCACTAGTTTGCTCACCATACCTGTAAGGATGCTTCTTTTTCATTACAGTCAGAGTTTTTTTTTTTAGATTCCATATAGAAGTGATATCATATAATATTTGTCTTTCTCTGTCTAACTTACTTCACTTTAACATAATACCCTCCCAGTCCATTCATGCTGTTGAAAATGCACCAATTTACATCCCCATAAAGAATATATGAGGGCTTCCTTTTTTCCACATCCTCTCCAGTAATTGTTATTTGTGTTCTTTTTTATTATAACCATTCTGACAGATGTGAGGTGATAGCCTATTGTGGTTTTAATTTTCATTTATTAAAACTGCTACTTTAGGAGAAATCAACTTATCAATTGTCACCATGTCTCTAAGAGATCCTGCTTGCTAAACTCTTCAAAATGAAGTTTGGTTTTCCCCTAGCATGCAGGCTGAATAATGAATCCTTTTCTTCGCTACCCATACATGTGTAATTCAGTTCAGTTTGGTCACTCAGTCATGTCCGACCCTTTGTGGCCCCATGGACTGCAGCATGCCAGGCCTCCCTGTCCATCACCAACTCCCAGAGATTACACAAACTCATGTCCATTGAGTCAGTGATGCCATCCAACCATCTCATCCTCTGTCATCCCCTTCTCCTCCCACCTTCAAACATATGCAATTAATGATCACCTAAATTGGCTCCTTTAAGTCACGTCCCCAAACTTCATTGAGGGAGGTCAAGAACGTGTAGAAGACCACACGTTTGGGTAAGAAAATATAACTGGGTATTCTGCCTCTTTTTTAGGTCTCAACATGCCAAACCAAGGACTTTCAGAACTAGCCCAGTTATGTTTGAGAAAGAAATATTTTTTGATAGTGATGAGGTAAGAAAGAATATTAGCAATGTTCATTTATAATCTTTCTTTGGAGTCGCTTAGAGTACTTTATAAGCTGGGTCTCACAAATTTCCTGTTGAAAAGCAAAAAGTAGTTAAGATTTATATAGAAAGCAGGTTAATTTATCTAATTTAATGAAAGAGAAACAGAGACATAGAAAAGGGAAGAAAGAAAGTGAAGTTGCTCGGTCGTGTCCAACTCTTTGTGACCTTGTGGACTGTAGGCTACCAGGCTCCCCCGTCCATGGGATTTTCCAGGCAAGAATATTGGAGTGGGTTGCCATTTCCTTCTCCAGGGGATCTTCCTGACCCAGGGATTGAACCTGGGTCCCCCGCATTTTAGGCAGATGCTTTACCATCTGAGCCACCAGGGAAGTGGAAAAAGAAAAGGGAAGAGAAAGGGACATATCAACAAAGAATCACGGCTCAAAACCCAGGGACCAGAAATCTATGTTAGGGCATGAGTGAGCATTAAACCCTGACTTAAACTAGATATTGTGATCACTTCTTAAAACAAAACTCCATTGGGTAGCTTGGTTACTTCCCTAGGTTTATCATATTCAGGTAAATTTTCTGGGTCAACTTTTATTTCATCAGCCAGAGATAGTGCAATTCAACGTAAAACTAAAAACATACTTCAATTTAGACATTCTTACGCGCGCGTGTGTGTGTGTGTGTGTGTGTGTGTGCTGAGTTGCTCAGTCATGATTGACTCTGTAGTCCCATGGACTGTAGCCTGCCAGGCTCCTCTGCCCATGGAAATTTCCACGCAAGAATACTGGAGTGGGGTACCATTTCCTACTCCAGGGGATCTTAGTTAACTGCTGGAGACTAATTTGGAAAAATATATAATACCTCATAAAAATTCCCAGAGGCTTTGCCCCCCAAAATTAATTTTAAATATACTGTAAAAGAAGTCTTTGCATCTTCTCCCCCCTCCAATTTTTTCCAAGATGTTTATGATTCTAAATATTATATATCACATCTGCGAAGCAGGATTTTCAAAAGTATTTTTGTTTTGAACCCAGGGACTCCAGTTTTACAAAAAGTAGTATAAATTAAATCAGTACATCTTTGGATTTGTCCCCTATTGATTCCCACCGTCCCTAAAGGAATGCATGGCATGGCTCTGCTAGTCCTTCTCCTAGTCCTCCTCCAACACCTGAAAATTGCCAGCTCCTGGCATTTTCCTCCTGGAGCATAAGACCTCCCCTCACCACACAGTTCTGTTGCTCCTTACTATCTCCCTCTTTTTCATTCACCTTCTTACTCTATTCGCCTGTGCAGTTCCCTTTCTTCTGAATCTCATCTTACCCTATCACCTTCTTGAGAACAGGCGATCTTTAGAAATGCTGATCCACACACAAGACTGTGCTCTTTATCTAATTTCTCATTAGACCAAGCCCAAAGGAGGTAACTCAGAGCTTTTTTTAATCTCCTTGTGCTCACATCCCTTTGACCCATTCTTAGATTATCTAGGGCCAGACAACAACCCTGGAGTCAGCAGGAGTTGGAGCAGGCCCAGCGACTCTACCACTAGGCATGACACTCAGACAATCCACCAGCACCACCACTGGTAGATAAATGCAAAGTGGCAGACAGAAGGGTTGGGGCTTCCCTGGTGGCTCAGATGGTAAAGAATCTGCCTGCAATGTGGTAGATGTTGGGTTTGGTTCCTGGATCAGGAAGATCCCCTGGAGAAGGGAATGACTTCCCACTCCAGTATTCTTGCCTGGAGAATTTCACGGCCAAAGGAGCCTAGCAGGCTACAGTCCATGAGATTGCAAACACTCAGACACAACTGAACAACTAACACTTCCACACTTTTCAGACAGAAGGGTTACCAAAATTCAATTACTCTTTGCTACATTTCTAGAAGAATCATAAATTGCAAAAATATTTTTAAAAAAATGCAAAGCGCACCGCTGTTCCTCCCTTCCTGTGTGCCACCCCCCCAGCCCAGCAAGCAGTTATCCCCAAGACTTCCTTCCACTCAAAACCCTTAAGTTATTGGCCTTCTGTAACTTGCTTTTCTCCTTAAAGATTGTCCTTCATTTTTTTCTTCTTTTTATCTGATTTCCTTCCTATAGAAATGGAAAAGGCAGAGGAAAGAGGTGTAACCCCTTGGGGTGATTTGTCTAAACTTTGATGCCGTCCTTGTCTATTTCACCACTTCACCTCCTAAGGACCCCTAACATTTCACATAGCCGGTCCACGTTTCCATGTACAAGCTGCCCTGTCAGGATGCCTTAGAACTTAGCTCTACATGCTATGGCTCTCATTCCAGCAACCCAGGGTGCAGAACATGAAGTTCTTCTCACTTAATTTGAGTTAGAGACCAGATTTTAGCTGGATTAAGGTGAAGTAAGGAATGGAATATTGTTTAGGATAGGCGCGACTTGAAACACTAATATTTTGTTTATTGTCTCTAGATTATTGATGCAGTCGGGCAATCAAAATTTGTTCTAAAGAACCTGCACCATTACACAGTCCATCCAAATTTGGTAGGTGATAAAAAGCATTCCCCCACTATCTCCAAGAGCAAGTTTCAGCTGTGGTGCCGAGGCCCAGTGCAGAGAATAACCCAAGTGCTTCCAAGTGCCACCAGCTACTGTGACTGTGCATTCTCCTGGGACCTGGAAGCAGAGCTAGCTGTCTCAGGGCGCTGATGGGAATGGTGGAGAGGGAGGAGGGTGGGGCTGGGAAGAAAGTGGGCCCTGCAGCTGACATTTTTTTCTTTCTTACTTTGAGAAAACATATGTCTAATCAGGAAGTGTTCTGTTTTCTCCCCCTCCTTTCCTCCCTCTCTGGTCCCCTGCCTTCCCCCTACTGATGGAAAAGGAAATTTAGTGGGCCTCCCCCTTCCCCCACCACATCTAAAGTGACATGCTCTTTTTGTGACTGTTTTTCCTTTTTGACATTGTGCTTGTTCTGCCTTTAATGTGGTTGTGCCTGGAGAAACGTTGGTGGGTGGGAAGAGGTGGATGAGAGCTGTGTTGGCCTCCTCAGGGCTCCCTGGGCTCAGAGATTTGGTACCTTATGGTCCACTGTGCCTCAGTGTTGTAGAGAAGGCCCTTTAGGTTTAACATAGAAACTTCTGCTGGCCCTATTGTGTTGGACACAATGTTACACTTTTTCACAAGAATTAAGTCTTCTCTGTTCCTTTTTATGTGGAAACTTTCCCATCGCATTTCCTCGGCCCCTTGGTGGATTTGCAGGGAAATGTTCTGAGAGGAGAAAGGGACTGAAAGCTTCAGACATTTTCTGTAAAACAAGTTTTTGAGCAAATTTAGCCAGGCCCCGTCCAGCTTCTCTGTCCCTAACCCATAGAGGCAAAAGATTAGCTAACCAGTTAATCTGCCCTTGATCTAATCCCTTTGTCTCTCTGGAAACCTTTCTGTCTGCTCAGGCCCAGTACTATGAGCCTTTGAAGCCCACTGCACTGCAGAAATTCCTGGCTCGAAACAGGAAAATTCAAAGCTTCACGTTAAAAGTAATAGAGTATGATCAGGATAAGACCTTACTGATTCTGACCAACAACCCACTTCCCTGCCCGATAGATCATCAAGGAAAGGACGTCACACCAAAATACTTTTCCAATGAGTTACTGCTCAAGGTAAGAACACCTGGGGAAGTTTCCTGGCATCATGAGTAAGGATCCTGAGGAATTTAGCAGTTAGCTTGAAGAAGGGAGCTAACTTAACATGGAAGATGGTACTCAGGACCAACCACTTCCTTCTTATTCTTTGCCACATGCTTCACCAAATAGAATCTGAGGGTCTGGGAAATACTCAGAATCAGAGCAGTACAAACTTGGGTCATGAAACTTCATTCATTGCACAGAGAAAAGAAGGTCTTAATTAAAAAATCATTCTTCCTTGATCAAAGATATTTAATTTGTAATTAACGAAGGGTAAACTAGCCACTGGCTTTATAATTGAGTATAAAGTGCTGTGCTTAGTTGCTCAATTGTGTCTGACTCTTTGTGACCCCATGGACTGTAGCCCACCAGGCTCCTCTATCCATGGGCTTCTCCACGCAAGAATACTGGAGAGGGTTGCCATGCCCTCCTCCAGGGAATTTTCCCAACCCAGGGACTGAACCCAGGTCTCCCACATTGCAGGCGGATTCTTTGAGTATAAAGTAGCAACAGATAAATCTGGAAATGACAAGTAAGGAACAGAAACGAATCTAAAGGGGAAAGAGTTATGCTCTCTACCCATAGCTCTTGAGTATCAAGAGGGAAGAGGAACAGAAAATTTACTATCACAGCAGCCAGATATTTGGGACTCTGTTATAAACTGTTGTTGTTGTTTAGTCACTAAGTCGAGTCTAACTCTTTGCAACCTCATGGACTGTAGCCTGAAGATGCCTCTGTCCATAGGATTTCCCAGGCAAGAATACTGGAATGGGTTGCCATTTCCTTCTTCAGGGAGTCTTCCTGACCCAAGTATTGAACCCACGTCTCCTGTATTGGCAGGTAGATTCTTTACCAGTGAGCCACCAAGCAAGCCCAAGACAATTGCTAGATATATACTAAGCTAAGAACTAAAATGTAAAGGTGATTACAAGACAGTCTCTATGTTGAAGGAATTTGGAGTCTAACAGGAGAGACAAATCAATAAATGAGATATACAAAGTAATTATTAATATAATATACTAGGATATGTGAGTAATAAAAGAACATACAAGATATACTAATATAAAGTAGGGAACAATATCTTTGTTGGAGGAAAGGAGATAATCAGGGAGGTTTGGCAAAGGAGGTGAACCCTGACCAAAAATAAAAGAAGATATTCCAATCAATGGGAAAAGCAAAGGCATAGATTCATGAGAAAGTGAGGTGCATTTAGGGGAATGTAAGAGAGTAAATGGTGGTAGTGGAGAAGACTCTTGAGAGTCCCTTGGACTGCAAGGAGATCAAACCAGTCAATCCTAAAGGAAATCAAGCCTGAATATTTGCTGGAAGGACTGATGATGCTAAGGCTGAAGCTCCAATACTTTGGCTACCTGATGTGAACCAAAGAGCTGACTCAGTGGAAAATACCCTGATGCTAGGAAAGATTGAAGGCAAAGGAGAAGAGGGCGGCAGAGGATGAGGTGGTTAGATAGCATTACGGACTCAATGGACATGAGTTTGAGCAAACTCTGGGAGATGGTAGAGGATAGGGAAGACTGGCATGCTGCAGTCCATGGGGTCGCAAAGAGTTAGACATGACTTACCAACTGAACAACAACAAGAAGAGAGTAAATGGCAGGAGTTTAAAAGTATAACCAAATCTGCAGTTTAGAAAGACCTTTTTTGGAAGTTGAGCAAAAAGTATATTAGTTGCAGAGGAGATAAAAATCAGAAAGATTAACTATCACTCAACATTCAAAAACTAAGATTATGCCATCTGGTCTCATCATTTCATGGCAAGCAGATGGGGAAACAATGGAAACAGTGATAGACTTGATTTTCTTGGGCTCCAAAATCACTGCAGATGGTGACTGCAGCCATGAAATTAAAAGACACTTGCTCCTTGGAAGAAAAGCTATGACAAACCTAGACAGTATATTAAAAAGCAGAGACATTACTTTGCCAACAAAGATCCATCTAGTCAAAGCTATGATCTTTCCCGTAGTCATGTACAGATGTGAGAGCTGGACCATAGAAAAGGCTGAGCACCGAAGAATTGAAGCTTTTGAACTGTGGTGCTAGAGAAGACTCTTGAGAGTCTGTTGGACTACAAGGAGATCAAACCAGTCAATCCTAAAGGAAATCAACTCTGAATATTCATTGGAAGGACTGATGCTGAAGCTGAAGCTCCAGCATCAGGTGGCTCCATTATTTGGCCACCTGATCAAAGAGCCAACTCATTAGAAAATACCCTGATGCTGGGAAAGATTGAAGGCAGGAGGAGAAGGGGAGGACAGAGAATGAGACGTTGGATGACATCACCGACTCAATGGACATGAGTTTGAGCAAGCTTCAGGAGATGGTGAAGGACAAAGAAGCCTGGTGGGCTGCAGTCCCTGGGACTGCAAAGAGTCGGACACGACTGAACAACAACTATATTGTTGCTACAATTGTCAAGGTGAGACATGCTGAAGAATTTAATTGTCAGCTAAAAAAGATACACAACATGAGAGTTGTGAGTTAAGTTTTATTTGGGACAAAATAAGGACTTCAGCCCAGGAGACAGCACCTCAGATAGCTCTGAGAGACTGCTCCAAAGAGGTTTTGGAGGGAGGTCAATATAAAAGATTTTGGTGAAAGGGGAGTTCAGTGCAATCAAACACTTATTTTACAAAAGGTTTTCTGCTAGTCATGAGGGGCTAATGTCACTATGAAGGGATTTAGTTCTTTTCTAGATATGAGGAGAGGCAAGGGTTGGGATGTATAGTCAAAGCTTTGGTTGTTCCAGTACTCATGTATGGATTGAAGAACTGACTCATTAGAAAAGACCCTGATGCTGGGAAGATTGAAGGGAGGAGGAGAAGGGGATGACAGAGGATGAGATAGTTGGATGGCATCACCAACTCAATGGACATGAGCTTGAGTAAGCTCCAGGAGTTGGTGATGGGCAGGGAAGCCTGGCATGCTACAGTCCATGGGGTCGCAAAGAGTCAGAGACATGATTGATAGACTGAACTGAACTGAAGGAATGGAATAATGAAATCGGTTCCTGAAAATATCTATCTAAAGACCTATTCCACCAGTTTCCCTGGAGCACACAGTGGCTCTCCACCCTGATTTCTCTTCGGAGAGTGTTGAAAATCAGAAGCTGCAGTAGCACAGGATTCAGTCTTTGCCACTGCTGCTGCTGCTAAGTCGCTTCAGTCGTGTCCAACTCTGTGCAACCCCATAGACGGCAGCCCACCAGTCTCCCCCGTCCCTGGGATTCTCCAGGCAAGAACATTGGAGTGGGTTGCCATTTCCTTCTCCAATGCATGAAAGTGAAAAGTGAAAGTGAACTCGCTCAGTCATGTCTGACTCTTAGTGACCCCATGGACTGCAGCCTACCAGGCTCCTCCATCCATGGGATTTTCCATGCAAGAGTACTGGAGTGGGGTGCCATTGCCTTCTCCGAGTCTCTGCAGAGGCAGATGCAAATTCCCTTGTTGTTGTTCAGTCACTGGCACATGCTCTTGGCAAGTGCCAATTTGCACTTGACAGGCCAGTGCCAATTTGTAGTTGACAGAACTAAATCAATAGCAGAGAAAATGAAGAAAACCAATTTAAGATATATCTAGGAATCATGATCTAAAAAAGATCTTGAATTCCCTGGCAATCCATTGGTTAAGACTCCGGGGTTTCATTGCTGGGGGCCCTAGTTCAATCCCTAGTCAGAGAACCAAGATCCCACAAGCCTTGTGGTGTGGCCACAAATGTGTGTGTGTGTGTGTGTGTGTGTATGTCTTTCTTGTAAAAAAGATCTTGACAGCCATTAGAGTGGGCTAATATAACTAGAAGAAATTAAATAAGTGAAAAAGTTCACAAAAATCTAATTATAACAGAAATATGATGCCCAGAGTGGAATTACCCAAGATAAACCATTCTAATAACATGTGGTTAATTTAGAGTTAGTATTTCCTCCATTGCTAGATGGATGGCAGTGAAAGATTCTTTTCCAAACAGAGGATAAAATGCTAACACTCAACAGTATATGCTGACAAAGGAGTTAATTGATTCATGGCCTACGATTTCTTGGGTCTCAGAATTTGTGCCATTTGAGCATAAGCTCAGTGATTGTTCTCCTGGTAGTGGGTAATATACACAGAGAGAAACAAATGCCAGGCCAAGGTTGCCTTGCTCAAGGTAGAGAAGCAAATACAAGACTATCATGTAACCTTGGGGCAAGAAGAGCTTCCTTCCAACAGCTGCCACTTTGTGAGCCTTGCAGGTCACATGTGGGACCTGATCCTATTCATGAGTAAATTGCAGTACAGCCAAATTGTATTAATAGACAGTGGTAAGGCTTTGATTGTCGAAGACTGGCAGCATGGTAATTTTATGGGGCTATCTGGAACAAGTCCAAGAAGATGGAAATGCCCAATATCTAGAATGCCTCTTGAATATTCATGCTGCATCCCTCTTGTCTTACTAGACAAATGTGGCACTCTTTTATGAGCCTAAGATTATACACAAAAGAAGCATTCTTTTGCTACATCCAGACATGTGTATAAGAGGAGTGTGGGTTTTAGCAATCAAGTGGAAGAATGGACCAGACATGTCTATCACAGTGGTTGTTATACTCACAGCCGTTTCTAAGTAACATGACCCTACCACAGTTTGTGAAGAAAGGCCATATTCTGAGTACTTCCCTGGTGGCGCAGAGGTTAAAGCGTCTGCCTGCAATGTGGGAGACCTGGGTTCGATCCTTGGGTCGGGAAGATCCCCTGGTGAAGGAAATGGCAATCCACTCCAGTATTCTTGCCTGGAGAATCCCATGGACGGAGGAGCTTGGTGAGCTACAGTCCATGGGTCGCAAAGAGTTGGACACAACTGAGCAACTTCATTTTCACTTTCAGACTCAGTTTTCTATGCCTACCTAGAGCCAGAGGAGGACACCAGACCCAGGGAAGCCAATCTCATAGGCTGCTTAGTGACCTGTGCTATAGGTTGGTGCTGTTAAACCAAACCAACCAAAAAAAAAACTGAAACCAAACCAAAACCAACTGAGGCCAAAAGCTTGGCATTAGTACACCAGTACTGAAGCAAATCTCAGAGACAGAATTTTGGGTGAAATAGAAAAGAATAGATTTATTGCCCTTGACTAAATAAGATTACAACTTGAGAGTTGTGAGTTAAGTTTTACTGGGGGCAAAATGAGGACTGCAGCCTGGGAGGCAGCATCTCAGATAGATCTGAGAGACTGCTCCAAAGAAGGAGCAGGGGAAGGTCAATATGTATAAAATTTTGGTGAAGGGGGAGTTCAGTGCAATCAGGCACTCGCTTTACAAAAGGTTTTCTGCTAGTCATGAAGAGGTGATGACTATGAAGGGATTTAGTGCTTTTTTAGATATTAGGAGATACAAGGATTGAGATCATAAATTCTGTTCCTAAAAATACCCACAGCCTTGTCTAACTCAGTGCAAATATGAGTCACGCCATGTAGGACAACCCAAGATGGACGGGTCATGGTGGAGAGTTCTGACAAGATGTGGTCCACTGGAGAGGGGAATGGCAAGCCACTTAAGTATTCTTGCCTTGAGAACCTCATGAACAGTATGAAAAGGCAAAAAAGCAATGACACTGAAAGATGAACTCCCCAGGTCAGTAGGTGCCCAATATGCTACTGGAGAAGAATAGAATAACAACTCCAGAAAGAAGGAAGAGATGAAGCCAAAGCAAAAACAATGCCCTGCTGTGGATGTGACTGATGATGGAAGTGAAGTCCGATGTATAAAGAACAATATTGCATAGGAACCTGGAATGTTAGGTCCATGAATCAAGGTAAATTGGAAGTGGTCAAACAGGAGATGGCAAGATTGAACATTTTAGGAATCAGTGAACTAAAATGGACTGGAATGGGTGACTTTAATTCAGATGACCATTATATCTACTACTGTAGGTAAGAATCCCTTAGAAGAAATGAAGTAGCCCTCATAGTCAACAAAAGAGTCCTAAATGCAGTACTTGGATGCAGTCTCACAAACAACAGAATGATTTCTGTTCATTTCCAAGGCAAACCATTCAGTATCAACAGTAATCCAAGTCTGTGCCCCAACTACTAATGCCAAAGAAGCTGAACAGTTCTATGATGACCTACTATGCCTTCTAGAACTAACACCAAAAAAAAGATGTCCTTTTCATCATAGGGGACTGGAATACAAAAGTATGAAGTAAACAGATACCTGGAGTAACAGGCAAGTTTGACCTTGGAGTATAAAATGAAGCAGGGCGAAGGCTAACAGAGTTTTGCCAAGAGAACGCGCTGGTCATAGCAACATCCTCTTTCAACAACACAAGAGAAGACTCTACACATGGACATCACCAGATGGTTATAATGAAATCACATTGATTATATTCTTTGCAGCCAAAGATGGAGACACTTTACACAGTCAGCAAAAAAAACACTGGGAGGTGACTGTGACTCACATCATAAAATCCTTATTGCAAAATTCAGACTAAGTTGAAGAAAGTAAGGAAAACCACTAGACCTTTGAGGTACGACCTAAATCACATCCATTAGGATTATACAGTGGAAGTGACAAATAGATTCAAGGGATTAGCTTCCAGGCAGGCTGGAATCCCTACAAATAGAATGTGTGAAGAACTATGGATGGAGGTCCATGACATTGCAGAGGCGGCGGTGATCAAAAGCATCCCCAATAAAAAGATATGCAAAAAGGCAAAATGGTTGTCTGAGGAGGCCTTAGCTGAGAAAAGAAGAGAAGTGAAAGGCAAAGGAGAAAAGGAAAGATATACCCATTTGAATGCACAGTTCCAAAGAAAAGCAAGGGGAGATAATATCAGTGATCATTGCAAAGAAAAAGGGGAAAACAATAGAATGGCAAAGACTAGAGATCTCTTCAAGAAAATTAAGAGATACCAAGGGAACATTTCATGCAAAGATGGGCTCAATAAAGAACAGAAACGGTATGGACCTAATAGAAGTAGAAGATATTAAGAAGAGGTGGCAAGAATACACAGAAGAACTGTACAAAAAAGATCTTAATGACCCAGATAACCACAATGGTGTGATCAGTCACCTAGAGTCAGACATTCTGGAATGTGAAGTCAAGTGGGCCCTAGAAAGCATGACTATGAACAAAGCCAGTGGAGGTAATGGAATTCCAGTTGAGCTATTTCAAATCCTAAAAGATGATGCTGTTAAAGTGCTGAAGTCAATATGTCAGCAAATTTGGAAACCCCAGCAGTGGCCACAGGACTGGAAAAGGTCAGTTTTCATTCCAATCCCAAAGAAAGGCAATGCCAAAGAATGTTTAAACTACTATACAATTGCACTCATCTCACACCCTAGCAAAGTAATGCTCAAAATTCTCCAAGCTAGGCTTCACCAATACGTGAACTGTGATCTTCCAAATGTTCAAGATGGATTTAGTAAAGGCAGAGGAATCAGAGATCAAATTGCCAACATCAGTTGGATCATAGAGAAAGCAAAAGAATTCCAGAAAAACAACTACTTTTGCTTTATTGACCATGCCAAAGCCTTTGAGTGTGTGTATCACAACAAACTGTGGAAAATTCTTAAAGTGATGGGAATATCAGACCACCTTACCTTCCTCCTGAGAAATCTGTATGCAGGTCAAGAAGCAACAATTAGAACCAGACATGGAACAATAGACTGGTTCCAAATTCAGAAAGAAATACATCAAGGCTGTATATTGTCATCCTGCTTATTTAACGTACATGCAGAGACGTATGTATGTACATGATGTACATACATCATGAGAAATGCTGGGCTGGATGAATCACAAGCTGGAATCAAGATTGCCAGGAGAAATACCAATAACCTCAGATATGCAGATGACACCACCGTTATAGCAGAAAGTGAAGAAGAACTAAAGAGCCTCTTGGTTAAAATGAAAGAGAGAGTGAAAAGCTGGCTAAAAGTCAACATTCAAAAAAGTAAGATCATGGCATTCAGTCCCATCACTTCTTGGCAAATAGATGGGGAAACAATGGAAACAGTGACAGAATTTATTTCAGCTCCAAAATCACCACAGATGGTGACTCTAGCCTTGAAATTAAAGGACACTTGCTCATTGGAAGAAAAGCTATGAGAAACCTAGACAGCATATTAAAAAGCAGAGACATTACTTTGCTGACAGAGGTCCATCTAGTCAAAGCTATGGTTTTTCCAGTAGTTGCATATGTGTGTGAGAGTTGCACCATAAAAAAGACTGTGCACCAAAGAATTGATGCTGTTAGACTGTGCTGTTGGAGAAGACTCTTGAGAGTCCCTTGGACTGCAAGGAGATCCAACCAGTCCATCCTAAAGGAAATCAGTCCTGAATATTCATTGGATGGACTGATACTGAAGCTGAAACTCCAATACTTTGGCCACCTGATGCAAAGAACTGACTCATTAGAAAAGGCCCTGATGCTGGGAAATATTGAAGGCAGGAGGGGAAGGGGAGGACAGAGGATGAGATGGTTGGATGGCATCACTGACTAAATGGACATGGGTTTGAGCAAGCTCTGGGAATTGGCTATGGACAGGGAAGCCTGGCGTGCTGCAGTCCACGGGGTCATACAGAGTCGGACATGATTGAGTGAATGAACTGACTGAAAAACACCCAACTATCCAAAGACATGTCCCACCAGATTCCTGGGAGCACAGAGTGCTTCACTCCAAACTGAATTCCCTCAGGAGGTGTTGAAAGTCAACAGCTGCTGTGGCACAGTGTTCAATCTCTGCAGAAGCAGATGGCAAATGCCCTTGTTGTTCAGTCACTGGCAATGCAATTGGTAAGTGACAATTTGTGGCTGACATTGCTTTGCTAGGCAAAGGGGGCACACAGTGGGCTCCTACGCTGAGAAACTGTGTGTCCCAACCTAGGAGGATTTGATGATGAGTTTTATAGGAATAGTTCATGAGTGGGGTTGCTGATAAAATTAGGCTGTGTGCAGGGCCTGAACGCTTTTAATTTTGTCTCAGGTGGTCTTGATGAACTTCTCTGGTTCCTTTAATCTTGCTTCAGGTGGTTTCTTGACTACTCTTCCCTTGATTAGCAACTGTTTGATAATCCGGGAAGGTCATGGAGGCTGGAGTCCCTACAAATGAGAAATAGGCGACAGAAAGATTTCCGTGCCCAGGAGCTCCCAGGAGCTTAGTTTGGTAACCTACCAACAACCAAAATCCTTGGGCTAGTCAGATTCTTGCTTCCAGGGCTCTGAATTGGGAAAGGAAAAGATTGAGAGTGTGTGAGGAGGAGGAGAGTGTTGAGATTGGAGGAGGGCATGGTAACCCACTCCAGTATTCTTGCCTGGAGAATCCCATGTATAGAAGAGCCTGGTGGGCGACAGTCCATAGGGTCGCAGAGTCAGGTATGACTGAAGTGACTTAGCACACATGTGCATGTGGGAATAAAAACTGAAAGGACATGGAGAGGAGGGACAGAGAAAAGTCAAACCATGAGTAAGAAGGTAGTAGGTAAGTAGGGGCAGATTGAAGCAAAAGTTGTAGGTTAAAAAAAATGATATTCAGGGCAAAAGTAAGGAAGGAATGCTAGAGCGAGAAGGAAGCAGACAGAAAGAAAGTAGGAAACATGTTAATGGATAATGTTAAATGACATGAGACAAGATAGACAAGCTCGTGCAGTTGGGGTCCTTAGCTCGTGCTGCTTTGGATTCCAAATAATGGTTTTATTCTTGTTTTTTTGCTCTAAAATCTAGCTCTGCTAAGGTTTCTGCTCTTTTGTGGTCAGATTATTGGCTATGACAGGTCCTAGCCATAAATGGAGGTAACTTAAATGAATACCCCTATTAATGGAGGTAATGTCAATGAATCCTGTTCCTCAAAATGAAATAGTTTCAAGAGCATGAGAATCAAAAGGACATGGTTCAACCACAGGATTTTTATAAGAATTTATGAGATTTTTATGAGAATTAAACAATAAATGTAACAGATATAGCAAATAAATACAACAAAATAACCAATTAATGTAATAACAAATATAAAAAAAGACATGGTTAATTCATCAGCAAGCCTTTTAAAAAAGAGGTTTGAAAATTCTGAGCAAAAAGGTTCAGTACAGGTCAACTAATTAGTTTGGTTATTCATTTATTCTGCCATTGTTTTATTCGTTCAATAACATTCATTGAGCACTTACTATTTGCCAGGCAATGTTATGTGGTAGGGATCTATCAGTGACTAAGTCAAAGTTTAATTCCAGTGGAGCAGACAGACAATAAGCAAGTCAACAATTGCACAGAAAGTACCTAATGTAATAAGTGCCCTCAAAAGTAGGATAAAGGAGTGGAGAGTGATGGGTGTGGTTTTAGACAGAGTAGCTAGAGAAGGTTCTCAGAAGCAGTGATGACATTTGAATAGGGACTTTAATGAGATATATCCTGCAGCTGTCTACACCTAGAAAATTGTTCCCATTTCAGATTGCCACACATTAGGAAAAATCTAGTTTGTAACTTTCTCAAATGAGTTAAAATGAGAGAAATCAGGAGAACAGGGAATAACCCAAAGCCATGTCATATGAAAAAATGTTGGCAGTGTTAATCCTGGAAGAGAGAGGGAACTCAGGGGAAATGTGACAGATTTCTTTACATTATTTAAGGCATCTATGAAAGAGACACTAGATTTGTTCTGTTTGGAGTTGTTGCTGTTGTTCAGTCACTCAGTCATGTCTGACTCTTTGTGACCCCATGGACTGCAGCATGCCAGGCGTCCCCATCCTTCACTATCTCTTGGAGTTTGCTCAAACTCATGTCTATTGAGTTAATGATACCAACCAACCATCTCATCCTCTGTCACCTGCTTCTCTTCCTGCCTTTCAACTTTCCAAGCATCAGGGACTTTTCCAATGAGTCAGCTCGTTGCATCAGGTGGCCAAAGTATTGGACCCTCAACTTCAGCATCAGTCCTTCCAATGAATATTTAAGGTTGATTTCCTTTAGGACTAACTGGTTTGATCTCCTTGCTGTCCTCTTAGGAAGACTCTCAAGAGTCTTCTCCAGCACCACAGTTCAAAAGCATCAATTCTTTGGTGCTCAGCCTTCTTTACAGTCCAACTCTCTCATTTGTACATGACTATTGGAAAAACCATAGTTTTGACTATACGGATCTTTGTCAGCAAAGTGTTGTCTCTGCTTTTTAATACTCTGTCTAGGTTTGTCGTAGTTTCCCTTCCAATGAGCAAGTGTCTTTCTATTTCATGGTTGCCATTTGGACTGTAGGGTAGAAGTTACAGGGTGTTAGCAATCAGCTATTAATTAAGTAGGTTAGGTTTTTAGAGATAGGAAGATTGACCACTTGATAATGATATGGAGGGGATAAGATGATTGGTTAGACTTGATGACCTTTATGATCCTTTGAAAGTCTTTGATTCCATGACTTTAATAATGACAAAATTATTACGTCACAAAACATCCCATTCTGTGGCCTTTTCACTGCAGAGAATAGGATGTGAATGAGACAGCCATCTCTAAGAAAGGTGGGTAGCATCCCATGGATCAACAATATTTCCCAAAACAAAACAAAACAATATTTCCCAATTTATTACCAAATGTTCGGTTTCCTAAGCACTTCACTAAGTGAATCCTCAAAACCCAGGGAATTCTTCCACTTACACACAGGGCTCGTGTGCAAGCTTAATCGATGACTTTGGAATCTGACCAAAATTTGGACAAATCATCTGGCTGTGAAATGAATATGTGTCAGCCCACTTAGGGAACTGCTTTTCTCTTCTTTGGGTTTCTGTACCCCTACTTCCCTCTTTGGCAGGTCTTGTTGCATGAGTTTAGGGGAACTGAAGCTTAGTCCAGGAACCTAGCTCTGCCTTTAAGCCCAGGGGACTCAGCTTACTTCCTCACTTTCTATTCTTCCCATTGCTGCAGGAAAGTCATCAGCACAAGCCCACTGAGAACTTCTTCCTACCCTTGATGCCTCAGAAAAAAAATTTAAGATCTGGACTGAAACCAGTATTCCCTTTGATGCTGTTGGAGGACACCAAATCCAAGCGAGAACAATGGTTTAGGTGAAGTCCTGGGTCTTTCTTTCCTTTTCCTTATTCATGTCACTATCTCTCTTCAATACAATTTAACAAATACTTTTTGGTTATAGGGAATGTGGAAAACTGTATAACAATAAGACAGCTTTCCTACGTGACCCCCAAGCACATTTCCACCTTAGCGACAGAGAAACAGTAATGCAAACTAAGGTTTTTCACAAGAGATGTAGTCAAAGGTCTATGATTTGAGGAACCGACAACAAAAAATCTCCCTCAGTGCATGTTAAGGATTGTGGTATAGGAACAATCTGATTTGAAACTGGTTATAGGAGCAGCCTCTATCTAGTTTGGAGAGGAGAGAGGAGATTCTGGAGTTCCTTCATAGACTTGCAATGCTAGGTTCTAGAAGCATCCCTTCCACTGAACAAAACTGCCACTCTGTACCAATGAACACCCTCTAATTGTGTCCTTTCTTCTTCCCTAGAATCTGAGGATGTAGTTCCTGGTTCCAGTAACCCCCTACCCCTACCTCACCCCCACACTAGGACCTACTAAGTCAACTTTCTTTGTTAAGGTTTTCCACTGACAATGATTTCAAGAGTGAAGGGAAGTATTCAAAGGTCTACACTCTGAGGCAACAGAAGAAAATGTACCCTCAGCTCACCTTTGCTTCAGTCTGTAAAAAATATATGAAGAATGATGGTAAGGTCCTCTCTTTCAAAGCAATGCTTTAGAAGACAGCGACATGGGCAGGAGGGACAACCTATAGAGATGAGTGATGAGGGCAAATCAACATCTCTTTTGGAGGTTCTAGAGACTGTTTTTCTGTGTAGCATGGAAGCCAAGAACAGATAGAGGCCTGAGTGGTTCTAGGCTTTTGACCTTGTGTAAATCCTTAAATTTCAAGAAAGTTCCAGCATAGTGTTTCCCAAACTACATCACCCACCACGTTACTAGTTTTGGTCAATGTGTTAATTGCCCTATAATTTACTTAATGTTTTTTCTTTAAAAGTATTACTATTTTTTGGTTTCATCCTAATTATTGTCCTATGTTATTATTCTATGTCCTATGTCCTAATGTCCTATGTTATTGACATCATGGGTTTGACATACTAACACATGGGGTTTTTTCTCCTCTTATACATTTAATTGAGGTTTCCCTCGTGGCTCAGATGGTAAAGAATCTGCCTGAAACGCAGGAGACCTGGGTTGGGAAGATTCCCTGGAGGAGGACATGGCAACCCACTCCAGTATTCGTGCCACCATGGACAGAGGAGCATGGTGGGCTACAGTTCATGGGGTTGCAAAGAGTTGGAAATGACTGAAGGACAAAGCACAGCATACATTTAACCAAATTCATAATAATTAAAATTTAAAATGTTTACGTATCTCCCAAAACTACCCGGTGGTGTGCCTATCACACTTTGAGGAAAACTGTTCTAGAAGGGCCAAAGGATAAGCTGTGAGTCTCAAAGGTCCATGAGTCTCCTTGGGGCTAAGGCCGGACAGTGTGGAATAAGGGATAAGGTAGGGGTGCAAGGTAGGGGATGGCTTCCCTGGTGGCTCAGAGGTTAAAGTGTCTGCCTGCAATGCAGGAGACCTGGGTTCGATCTCTGGGTTGGGAAGATCCCCTGGAGAAGGAAATGGCACCCCACTCCAGTACTCTTGCCTGGAGATTCCAAGGTAGGGAATGAGGTAGGGGTGCAAGAAGAATGCTTCTCACAAACTGTCATTGATTTAGCAACATTTATCAGGCACTTACTAAGTGTTGGATATTTATCAAGCACCAGTAATAGCACTTTCAGTACATAGGATAGATGGATGGCCAGATCACTAAGAGCTTTGTCTATTAGTATAAATAAAGGCTTAGGTTTTATCCAGCAAGTGTTTATGACCCACTGAAGAATTTCAGAGCACTGAAGTCACCTTTGTGTATTAGTTTAATCGGTGAGTCCCCAGACTTCCCTAGCCTATGGCTCCAAAATAAGGTTCATTTCTCCTCCGGGGTTTCTCTCCTTGAGCAATTTCTGAAACTCCCAAAGGTATGCTTCCCTGTTCTCCAAGGCCATTCTAGTGACAGCCAACCATCCTCAGTTCCAACACTCACAGCTCCAGAGGCGTGAGGGCATATTTTACCATCCCTTACCTGGCTTCTTCAAGCATCTCTGCTCCTCCTGGACCTATGTGCCACCTCACCCAAGATCCACCTACTGCCTCTCTTAACTCCCTGTGCTTGAGCGTTCAGTTGTGTCTGACTCTTTGTGACCCTATGGACTGTAGCCCACCAGGCTCCTCTGTCCATAAGATTTTCCAGGCCAGAGTATTGGAGTGGGTTGCCATTTCCCTTTCCAGGAGATCTTCCTGACCCTGGGATTGAACCCATGTCTCTCACATCTCCTGCATTGCAGGTAGATTCTTTACCACTTAAGCCATCACGGAAGCACCCTCTTAACTCCCCATATACAGCTAAACCCAAACTGTGGCATTAAATAACACTTCATAGAGACTTCCCTGGCAGTCCAGTGGTTAAGCCTCTGCACTTCCAATGCAGGGGGTGTGGGTTTGATCCCTGATCAGGGAACTAGATCCCACACGCTGCAGCAAACAGCCAAAACAGAACAAACAAACAAAACTAAAACCCAAGACACTTCATAGATGTGGACAAAAGTTCAAAGATGGCAGAGTCATTATCTTGTTTTAAAAGGGGCCACTCAGGGACTTCCCTGGTGGTCCAGTGGCTAAGATTTCACACTCCCAATGCAGGGGGCTCAGGTTCAATCCCGGGTCAGAGAACTAGATCCTACATGCTGCAACTAAGACCCAGGGCAGCCAAAAAAATAAATATTTAAAAATAAATAAATAAAAAGGGCCACTCTTAGGCTCAGCCTCAACCGTCCCTTCCATCCTCCAAGTTCCTTCACACTTACCAGCAGGCCCCCAGCATATTATCCATTCTTGGGAGTCTCTCGGTTTACATTCACCTTCTCTGCCTAGGCTCCCAATACTTTGGCCCATGAGAGTGGAAGAGGTTGCTCCTTTCCCCTAAGCCTTTTTATTTTCAGGCCCAGAATAAATAAGTAGGAACATTTATTTCCTTCAAGGGAAACTCTACATGAAAAGCAAGGTTTGAGCTTTATGAGCCAGAAAAGGCAAGCATAATAGTATACTTTGTAAAACTGGAGTTAAATCTCAATTGATACCATATGCAGCATAGCAGCAGTTTAGCTTAAATCCATATTAGAAGAAAGAATTTCTCCAGGGTCTAGACTCTAATCTGGATTAGGATTTTTCTGATTTTTCAAGGCCATGATTCTGTTAAGGTAACTCAATTTACACTTCTAAACAGAACACTTAATATCTCAGTCTGAAGAATTTCTTAGAATTATGGTAACTTTACAGTTTCCCTCAAGAAAAATGAATGGCTATTTACCTAGGTATCTAAAGGGCCATTACTGTGCTTTTCCTAAACAATCTATTGTGAAGTTGATGCAGTGTCTCTACTTCAAGCAAAAGAGAAGTTAGCAAGCCCTCCTTCCATCCATAATGTTCCATGTTTACCAGGCATCCAAACAAAAGGTTACATAGAAAACTGTTTTGATGGGGGCCATGAAGGCTGGTTAGGAGGCTGTCCAAAAAACAGACAGGACCTGAACTAAGGCAATAGCAGTAGGAATAAGAAAACAGATTTAAGGGATATGGCATAATGCTTCAGAATAGAGGGGAGGGATGGGAACAGGACAAGCCCACAACAGAGGCGTCCAAGAAGGGCTGAAATTGAAAGAGAATCTGGAAAAAGTGATACTGAAGCCAAAGGTAGAAACAGCTTCTTAGTTACACTCTCAGACAGGAGAACTGAAAATCAACATACATTTTAGGAAAGGGCTAAGAGGAGAGGAATATGAACGCACAAGTGAAAGTACCCTAACTTAGTAAGAGTTATGTAAGTGTCAACCCCCTGGAGAAGGGAATGGCAACCCACTCCAGTATTCTTGCCTGGAGAATTCTGTGGACAGAGGAGCCTGGTGGGCTATTGTTCATGGGGCCGCAAAGAGTTGGACACGACTGAGCAACTAACACACACATAAACACACAAGTGTCAAAATGGTCACAGATGGAATCATTTGAAAGGGGTGGGATTAGATAGGGAAGATCCTAAACTGGTAGTGTTTTAAAGTGTGTCTTGATGAAGGGAAGAATTATAAACAGAGTTGGGAATGGTGGTCAGTCGTCCAAAACCTACCCTTCTTGCTCTGAGTAAAGACCAGCTTTCTCACCCCTCCAAATAGGTCTCTTTTCGTTTCTCACATTATGTGTCCTCCCTCGGGAAGTCCATTTTCACGAAGGTGCCCTGTGCTTTGTTGCAGTCTCCAAGAAGTCAGGGAGCGACTCGCCAACTTCCCAGATGATTTGGGAACCATTAACCCTTTCATCACTCCTGGAGAAGAAGCCCACCAGAACCGCACCAGGAGAGAGCGAGTTCCGCAATGGAAGGGCCCAGCAGTGGTTTATAAAAAGCGCCACTGTCATTAAGTGAAAACAAACCCTACATGGCCCCCGCTTCTTCTCCAAAGACTGAGGGGCCTGCAGAAGTCGCCACCTCGGGCGTGCCAACCAAATAAAATTTCATTCTGCCCGGTCCGGGCGTGGGCTGCCGGTGGCTTGTACGGCGGGCCGGGGCTAGCCCCCAGCTGCGACCGGTCGCTGTAGGGGCGGAGATGCGCTCCGGTGGGACCCACCGCTGGCCCCGCCTCCGCCCGGCTTGGGAAGGAGGAGAGGGCGTGGCCACGCCCCCGAGGGGGCGGTGAGAGCGGCCAGCGCCGGGCTGGGAGGGCGGGCCTTCTTTCCGAGTGACGGGACCGCGGCCCAACCGGCGCCAGAGCACCGGGCCGGCCTTCCTGCAGCCTCTTCCGCTTGCCGGCTGCGGCGCCTGGGACGGTTGCGGTGGGTCTGGGCGCTGGGAAGTCGTCCAAGATGATTAAAAAATTCGACAAGAAGGACGAGGAGTCTGGTACGCCCGGGGCTCAGCCGCGAGGGCCCCTTCCCCTTCTCCCGCCCCGCCGCCACCTGCTCACGGGGACTGCGGACCTGGGGGCGTGGGCGCCGGTGTGCCAGGGGGCTGGAGTTGGAGCCCGGCCCCTCCTCCGACCCCGCTCCGCTTCAGCCGGGGGCCTGCCCCTAGCCCCTCCCCCCGGGCTCCGGAGCCTCCCTTCAGGTCGGCGCGCTAGCGCTCGGCCGCCCGCGCACTACCTCAGGCTGCTCAGCGACCCCGCCCCCAGCCCCCCTCCTCAGGCGCCGCCGCTCCTCGGAGCCGCCTTCTCCTCCGCGGGTTCGCCTGGGGTGGGCTTGCCCACCAAAGAGGCGGGCCCACGGCAGGTGGCGGAGGGAGGGAGTGTGCGCTTGCTAGAGGAGGGGGTTGGATGGGGGGTGGGGTGGGGGCGGGGTACTGGTAGTGTGCGGCCCGGAGTGGGTCTGGGGTCGACCGGACTGTGTGTGTGTGTATGAACTTTGTGGTGCTTGTACCTTACAGTCTCCCTGGGGACCTCTGCGCTGTCCGCTTCCCTGGGGGCAAGGCTGTTCCGTGGTACCTAGCTCATTTAATACTCAAGCATCCAAAAGTGAGTTGCATCCTGATACCCATCTTTGGTCCAGAGTAAATGAGGCAGATAGCCAAGTCCCCTCAAAAAAAAAAAAAAAAAAGTCTCAGTGATTGATAGCTGCTCTCACAAAGCGTGTTCGAGGGTTGGGTTAGTAAACCTCTATGGCCCCTTCAAAGCTTGAAGCCTGTCTAATTCTCTGATAAATTCTGCCTCCCAGCAAAATGTTAGAAATACATAAAATAGTGCTTTCCTGTAGGGAAATCCAAAGGGCCTTACCACTGTCTAAATCTTAATTGTGTGGACATGGCAGGTATTTGTAACATTCATATAAAAAGAAGGCAGGCCAAGAAGACACTCATTTCAGGTAGAATTTCTGTAAAAGAGAAGTACAGGATCTTACAGGATAGCAGACAGCTAGTGTCAGAGTCAAAAAGATTTTAATCAATTTGTATGCATATTAGTAATGATTATCACTGTAATATCCAAGTGCACATCTCACTTAGGTGAGATTTCTCAAGCATTTAAAACCCTTCTATAGAAAGTAAATACATCTGTGTATGCCAGCTATTAAAGACATTTTTTCCCCCATAATATAGGTAGTGGCTCCAATCCTTTTCGGCATCTGGAGAAGAGTGCTGTCTTACAAGAGGTATGGCTTGGAAGTATAAAGTGTTTTTTCTTTACTGTTCCATTTTAGAATGGGGACAGCACCTGGAATTCTATGATCCAAAATAAGAATTAAGGAGTGTAACTGAGTTCAGAGAATATATATACTGGAGGGAAAAAAAAGAGGGGTTACTTGTCATAGGAAAGTCGAGGGTTTATAGAAATGCATACATTTGTAGACTGTGTCACATGTTGAGAATTTTAAGTAAAATAAGGTAGGAGGTGTTTAGTGCAAGGTTTTTGAAGGAAGTTATAGATACTAAGCTCATTGTATACAAATGATGTAAGTAAATATTGAGATTCTTAGATAAAGTCCACAAGTTGAAGTGGGAGACCTAAGGGAGTGAGTACAGAATGGAAAATCAGGGTCACATCTAATAATTTATCATATACCATAATATATTGAAAACTATAAGCTACATTATTTGGATACTATGATTAAAATATGTAATAGTCCTAAAAACATATATAAAATAGTCTTCATTTTATTCAAGCTGATTGTCTATAATCTGTGATAGAAAATATATATAGCAGTGTTTTTTTTTTCCACAGGCTCGTATATTCAATGAAACACCCATCAATCCAAGAAGATGTTTGCATATTCTTACAAAGATTCTTTACTTACTGAACCAGGTAAATTACTGTGATTTTCCTCAGATATGTGTCTTAGAATAGAAATACATAATGTGCAGTGAAGTTTTTTCTAGAAAGTAATTATTAATTTTTTAATAATTCACTTAATTTTAGAATTTGCAGTGTTTGATAAATGTAGTAATATGTAAAATTTCTTGTGGACAAGGAGTATGACATATACTTCTTTCTTATTCATGAGGTACCAAGTCAACTAAGCACACAGTAGAATCTCAACATTGATTTGAATTTAACAAGTATTAGTTAATATTCAAACATGTTTAGGTATGTTCAGAGGTCTTTATGTCCCTCCAAAAATATTTTAAAAAAGCTTAGACAAATTCTGAAAGAAAGTGAAAGTGAAGTCGCTCAGTCGTGTCTGACTCTTTGCGACCCCATGGACTGCAGCCTGCCAGGCTCCTCTGTCCTTGGGATTTTCCAGGCAACAATACTGGAGTGGGCTGCCATTTCCTTCTCCAGGGGATCTTCCCAACCCAGGGATCAAACCCAGGTCTCCCACATTGTAGGCAGATGCTTTTACCATCTGAGCCACGAGGGAAGTCAAAAATCTAGATAGGTATTTTATCGTTTTGTGAGGGTATATTAATGTTTTAAAGCTTTCATTTTAATATTCAAATTAAGGAATATAAGCAGGAATATTGTTTTATTGTACTTCACTTTATTGCCTTTTTTTTTTTTTTTTTTACAAATTGAATGTTTGTGGCAACCCTGTATTGTTAAGTGATGGTTAGCATTTTTTAGCAATAAAGTATTTTTAAGTTAAGGTTTGTACATTGTCTTTATTTAGACATAATGCTATTGCACAAAATAGACTACAATGTAGTGTAAACATTTATATGCAACATTTATATGTATAAATGTATAAATTTATATGTATAGATAGTGTAACATTTATATGCACTGGGAAACCAAAAAATTCCTGTGATGTGCTTTGTTGTAATATTTATTTTATTGCCATGGTCTGGAACTGAACCTACAGTATTTGCAAGGTATGCCTGTATTTATTTATGATTTTCTTAGTATTGTTCTGGGCTTAACTGTTTTGTGCTTTATGTCTTTCTCGAAACGGGGATTATGATAAAGCTGTTTTAGACAAGGGTAATGATTAAATGATACAGTAAATGTGAAGCACCGAAAATAGTCCTGGACACATAGCTTTCAGGAATAGTATTCATTCAGTCATTCAGCATATATATTTATTACGTACCTGCTGTGTCCTGTGCACAGGGGATATAGCAGACAAAACCAACAAAAATATTTGCCCTCATGAAACATAGATCCTACTACTACTTCTTTTTTTTCTTGTGTGTGTGTTTTTTGTTGTTTGTTTTTGTTTTTGCTTTTTATTGCTTCAGACTAAAAAATCTCATGAAATGTCTAGGACCTTAGAAAATGTGATTTTGTTTGTTAGATTCATATACACACACATGTGTACATGCACACATACACACACCTATATGTACCTCAGGTGGTTTACATATGGTGCAAAGAACACTGTGGTTTCCAACTTGAATTCCGTGAGAATATTTTTACTTGACTATGTTTCATGACCCATGACTTCATCCACAGAGATAAAGTTTTGTGGTTTGCAAATGAAGGCTGAACAACAAGTCCATGCTTTTAAATAACATGTATCTATTCGCAAACATATATCCTCTTGTGGTATTATTGGAAACATTTAAGGCAAAGTCAGTTTGATTTAACTTTTCATGGTACACATTGTGTCCAAGTTGGCTAACTCCAGTCAGCAAGCATAGCTTTGAGTAAAGTTGGCCTGGAGTAGCATATATTTTTATGTTGACCAATACTGCTTTGATGGGCAACTCATGTTGAAACATAACTATCTTGATGAGGAAGTTACCCACATAGTCTGATAAACACTGACAACTAGGTGAACAGATTTCGTAACCTTAACCTTATCTTTTGCCTAAGTCATGGTAGTTCGTTATGGAGAATTACTTTTAAATTTCTGCCAGAGTTGACACATCCATATATTTTTGTTTCAAGTCAGAAAGTAGCGACTTAAGGTGTCTTTCATCCTAAACTTTCAAAGTTTTTCATCAAAATTTGGGTTTATTCTTACACCTATGACAAATAGATTGAAGACTAGTTGTATTTTTTGTGAAAGCTGAAGCCCTGAAAAATAATGGAGCCAAACATATTATATACGATTGCTTTTAATGAAGAAATTAAATATTGAAATGGTAATGTCTCAGGTGGTCTGTGGTCTGCAGTGTCTTGACTATTAATAATATATGTTATCTAACACCTGACTACTGAAAAGTATGTGGTTCTCAGATCCAGTAGCATTCACATCACTGGGAGCTAATTTGAAATGGAAAATTTTAGGTTTCACACCAGAGTCAGTGAATCAAAATCTGTATTTTGGAAAGATCCTCAGATGATCTATTAAACGCATTAAAGTTCTGATCCAAAGAATGTTTTTAGGGGCTTGAGCCAGTATCTTGAGATGTATTGGCAGCCCTACAAGCCTTTTGTATTAGTAGCCCTATAAGCCTTTTTGTATAATCTGATTCCTGCCCTTTTGGTTGGTCCCTTCTTACCATGTTTTCTGTGATTCCTATAGTTCATTACAGTTTAATATTTATTATGCTCCTATGATAGGTCAGGCTTTGCACTGGACATTGGATTATAGAAAATGTAGGAGGTATGATATCTGTTCTTAGGCTGTGTAACAATAACATCTTGTTCTGATTAAGAACTCAACTTCATTTTCTATCTCTTGTAAATCTCAGTTGTTCAGAGAATCTAAAACAGTTCCTGCTAAAAGGTTAGAGACCACTGTTCTAGAACTTTTATAGCATAGTATATGATAACAAATTATTTTAAATAAGGAATGGATAAATGGCCATGTGGGTTTATAAATTAAAAGTCAGAATAATAACAAAGAGGCACAGTGTTTATAAAGAGAATTTTTTTTCTGGGTTCTAAAAGATCTTTGCAGAAATAATGGGAAAAATCCTTTTTGTTTGTTTGTTTAAGAAATTGTTTTAATTTAAATTTACTTTAAATTACTTAGGGTGAACACTTTGGAACTACGGAAGCCACAGAAGCCTTCTTTGCAATGACTCGACTGTTTCAGTCTAATGATGTAAGTCTTTTTTTTTTTTTTTTTAAGAAAAGAATTCTTTTAGGCTAAAAATGCTCTTTTTATTTGTTTTCCTTGGGGGAACTTAGAGTGGTCCAAATGAGGGAAGGTTGCTTGAAATGTTTAAAACTATTTAAAAATTGTTTATCTTCCTAAAACTTATAAATGCTTATTAAAGAACACAAGAAAATGAAAGAATGAAAGTATATTGTTTAAAGCTGCTCACTCACAGATCTGCCATGCAGTCATGAAAACTGCTAATATCCAGCCTCTTGCATGACACTGCACAGATGGACTGGTATAGAAATCAGTGGACATAGCTATCTCATCTCTTAAATTCTCAGTCAAGTTTCTGGTGGGCCTGGGGTTTCTGTTGGCAGTTGGGAAGAGTTAGATGCAGAGTGGGGAAGAGGATGAGGAGTAGGGAAAAGAAGAGCAAGGACAGACAGGCTGCCAGCACCGCTGCGTCTGTCTCTCATTCCTTTCGACCACCCTAACTTTCAGGCCTAACAGCTGTGCTTCATTTCCATCCTCCATTGCAGCACATATTTCCTTTTTGCCCAGCTCTGACTCAAACCCATCCAGAGAAGGGGATTATGGGATCTGTATTTCTGTTTCTTGTTAACATAGATTGGTCAAACTGTGCAGTCCTTTTGGTATGTTTTGCATATCAACACAAGCCACATTTGTGTCTAGGACTTCATGGGATTTGAGTCTGGTTATGTGTGTAGATAATGAGCAGCTTGGGGATTAGGTCCTCAGGAACATCAGCAGTCCCTTTTAAGGCAAGTGTCTCAGGGGAAGTCGCTGTACATTCTTCAGGCAAAGGAGTCTGATTTCCTCAGACAGAGTATGGAGGACTGCTTTCACTTGCCATGGAAGCCTGGAGGAATTTAGAGGTTCAGGGTGGTCAGATTCATCAGAATCCGCCCGTGTGTCCCCATTCCAGTTTTCAGGGCCCCTCTCCTTCTTTCTCAGTTAGGATGCTAACTTTAACATAAAATGTCCCACAGAAGGTGAATTGAATTTGCATTGTTATTCAGTCACCTGCAGGATATGCTTTTTAGAAATCTCAGGCCTGTGCCCACATGACATGAGGCTTTCTGATAAGGCATTATGGACGTTTTCTAGTCCCTGACGTAGACCTTAGGCTATGTCTATGGTCTAGGGTGATTTTAATGTTCTGAGCTTAGCATTTTCTTTACCAAGTTCACCAGTGTACTTAGAAGGAACTAGCCCACTATCCAGCTCATTTTTACAGCAGTCTTCTGTGGTGGCAGCTAGTTGATGACCCAGAGCTTTGTCTTCTGGAGGTCCTTGATCATACTTGTCTGCATTGATGATTTAAGTGTTTTGCCACTGCATGCCAAGGACAGCTAGGGTCCTCTTTATCACTGGAGACAGAATCAGTAATGCCTTTTATCAAATCAGAAAGAATTTTATTTAAATTTAAGCATAGAGTATATAGTCTTTTATGACTTTTCTGTCTTGTTTCTTTTACTTATGGCTTTTGAGATTGATCCAAGTTCTTGTGTGTATTAGTAGTTTATTCATTTTTATTGCTGAGTAGTATTCCATTGTATGGAGGTAGGAAATCTTAATTTATTTATCCATTAACAAGTTAATGGATATTTGGCTTATTTCTAGTTTATAAATATAAACAAAGCTGCTAAAACTACTCAAGTACAAGTCTTTGTGTGGACCTATTAATATGTTTTCATTTTCTTTGGTTAATATCTAGAAGTGGCATTCTTGGGTTTGCATTTCCTGAATAATGAATATGTTAATCATGTATTAAGCAAAATACATGCTGATTTGCCATCTTCTGTTTACATCTTTTACCTGTTTTTTTTTTTTTTTCTTTAAATCAGGTTGTTTATCTTCTGCTTATTGAGTTGTAGGTGCTCTTTGTATTTTCTGAATACAAGACCTTCATCAGATAGGTATTTTGTAAATATTTCCTCCCAGCCTGTGGCTTGACTTCTCATTTACTCACTAGTGTATTTTTTAAAAATATACTTTACAAATAGTAAAATCCACCCTTTTTAAGGTATAGTTTTATGAGTTTTGACAAATTTATACAGTAGTATTAATCAAGATTTAGAATATTTCCATCACTCCAAAAGGTTTTCTTTTATATGATTTATTCCTACCATCCTCAGGCCTAGGAAACCAGTAATCTCTTTTCTTTCCTTATAGTTTTGCTTTCCAGGAAGTCATAAGAATGATATTATACTTTGAATATCATACTTCATCATACGTATGAAGCTTTTTGAGTCTCCTTTTCAGGCACTTAGCATAACTCATTTAAGATTTGTCCATGTTTTTGTTTGTTGATTCCTTTTTATTCCATTGTGGATATTTGTTGTATAGATGTACCTCAGTTTGTTTATTTTTTCACCAGCTATAGAATATTTGGTTTGTCACCATTTTTTGATGGCTAGGAATAATATTGCTATAAACATTCATGTATAAGTTTTTAAATATAGTTTTTATTTCTCTTGGGTAAATACCTGGGAGTGGAATTACTGGGTCATATGGTAGGTGTAGAGGCTTCCCTGGTGGCTCAGATAGTAAAGAATCTGCCTGCAATGCAGTAGATGGGTGTTTGATCCTTGGGTGGGGAAGATCCCCTGGAGAAGGGGGTGGTTGGCTACCCACTCCAGTATTCTTGCCCAGAAAATCACGTAGACAGAGGAGCCTGGCAGGCTACAGTCCATGGGGGTCACAAAGAGTCGGACACGACTGAGCAACTTCACTTTGACTTTCATATATCTTCTATGATGAAGGATCTGATCATATTTTTTGCCCATTTTTAATAATTTGGTTGTATATTTTCCTTCTACTGAATTTTGAAAGGTCTTTCTGTATTCTGGATACAAGTCCTTTATCATATGTTTTCCAAATATTTTCTCCCAGCCTATATCTTATTTTTCATTTTCGTAATCTTTAAAAGAACAGAAGTTTTAAATTTTGGTGAAGTCCAATTTATCAGGTTTTTCTTCTTCCTGTGTATTGTAGAAATCTTTGTCTAAGTCAAAGTCACAGAGATTTTCTGCTATGCTTTTTTCTTAGGTATTATGTAGTTTTTGTGTCTTAAAATTGCTGTTTGATCATTGTAAGTTAATTTTTGCACATGATACGAAGTGAGGGTTGAATTTCTTTTCATCTCCTTCCTCTTCCTTCACCCCTTCCTCCATTTCCTCCTCCTCTCTTTTTCTCAACAAATTCTACTGGAATAATTGCTTATCAATATGGAGGGAGAAGGATGAGGAAGAATAATAATGATTATGTTACACTGGCATATTCCTTTTTTTTCTTTTTTCTATATGTCTATTCTTATTCCAGAATCACACTGTTACTGTAACTTTTTAAAAAAAATAATTTTATTTATTTATTTATTTTTGGCTGCACTGGGTCTTTATTGCTTTGTGTGAACTTTCTCTAGTTGTGGCAGGCGGAGGCTGCTCTTCATTGTGGTGCACGGACTTCTTATTGCGGTGGCTTCCTCTTGTGGAATACAGCTCTAGGACACGCGGCTTCAGTAGTGGTGGCTCGTGGACCCTAGAGTGCACAGCTTCGGTAGTTGTGGCATGTGGGCTCAGTAGTTGTGGCTCTTGGGCTCTAGAGCATGGGCTTCAGTAGTTGTGGCTCATGAGCTTAGTTTCTCCGAGGCATGTGGAATCTTCCTGGACCAGGGATCAAACCTGTGTGCCCTGCTTTGGCAGGCAGATTCTAATCCGCTGAGCCACCAGGGAAGTCCTACTGTAGCTTTATAGTTCGTCTTAAATCAGGTAGTGCATGTTTTCCTATTTTATTATTTTTTTCTTTTTCAAAATTTTTTAACTTAAATTTTTTTTTTTTTTAATTGGAGGAAAATTGCTTTATGATGTTGTGATGGTTTCTGCCATACAACAGTGCAGATGAGCTATAATTTACATATATATCACCTCCCTCTTGAGCCTCCCTCCCCTCCTTCCATTTTACCCCTCTAGATCGCCACAGAATGCTTGGCTGGACTCCGTGTGTTATAGAGCAGCTTCTTACCAGCTATCTATTTTACGCATGTGATGTGTATATATCTGTGCTACTTTCTCCATTTGTCCCACCTTCCCCTCCCCCACTGTGTCCACAAGCTGCTTTCCTACATCTGTGTCTCCGTTCCTTCTCTGCAAATAGGTTCATTGATACCATTTTTCTATATTCCATCTATATGCATTTAGTTCAGTCAGTTTAGTCGCTCAGTCATGTCCGACTCTTTGCAACCCCATGAACTGCAGCACGCCAGGCCTCCCTGTCCATCAACAACTCCTGGAGTCCACCCAGACCCATGTCCATTGAGTCAGTGATGTCATCCAACCATCTTATCTTCTGTCGTCCCCTTCCCCTCCTGCCCTCAATCTTTCCCAGCATCAGGGTCCTTTCCAGTGAGTCAGCTCTTCACATCAGGTGGCCAAAGTATTGGAGTTTCAGCTTCAATGTCAGTCCTTCCAGTGAACACCCAGGACTGATCTCCTTTAAGATGGACTGGTTGGATCTCTTTGCAGTCCAAGGGACTCTCAAGAATCTTCTCCAACACCACAATTCAAAAGCATTAATTCATTCCAGTGAACACCCAGGACTGATCTCCTCTAGGATAGACTGGTTGGATCTCCTTGCAGTCCAAGGGACTCTCAAGAATCTTCTTTAACGCTACAGTTCAAAAGCATTAATGCATTATAAGCATTATATGCATTAATATATGTTATTTGTTTTTCTGACTTACTTCACTCTGTATAAACAGGTTCTGGGTTCATTCATCTCACTGGGACTTACTCAGATCTCAAATTCATTCTTTTTTACGACTGAGTAGTATTCCATTGGGGTGTGTGTGTGTGTGTGTGTGTCTGTGTGTGTGTGTGTCTGTGTGTGTGTCTGTGTGTGTCTGTGTGTATACACCACATCTTCCTTATCCATTCATCTGTTGATGGACATCTAGGTTGCTTCCATATCCTAGCTGTGAACATTGGGATATGTGTCTTTTTCAGTTATGGTTTTCTTAGGGTGTATGTCCAGTAGTGGGATTGCTGGGTCATATGGTAGACACGACTGAGCGACTGATCTGATCTGATTTTTAGTTTTTAAAGGAATCTGTATACTGTTGTCCACAGTGGCTATATAAATTTACATTCCCACCAACAGTGCAAGAAGGTTCCCTTTGATCCATATCCTCTTCAGTATTTTGGGGCTTCCCTGGTGGCTCAGAGGGTAAAGCGTCTGCCTGCAATGCAGGAGGATCCCCTGGAGAAGGAAATGGCAACTCGCTTCAGTATTCTTGCCTGGAGAATCCCATGGACAGAGGAGCCTGGTAGGCTACAGTCCATGGGGTCCCACGACTTCACTTTCACTTTCTCCAGCATTTATTGTTTGTAGGTTTTTTGATGATGGCCATTCTGATTGATGTGAGGTGATACCTCATTGTAGTTTTGATTTGCATTTCTCTAGTAATTAATGCTGTTGAGTAACTTTTCATATGCCTCTTGGCCATCAGTCAGTTTCTTTTAAAGAATTGTTTTGGCTCTTGTAAGTTCTTTGCATTCTATATTCATTTTAAATCAGCTTTGTATATGTATGTGAAAGCCGCTCAGTCATGTCCAACTTTTTGTGACCCCATGGATGGTAGCCTGCTAGCCTCCTCTGTCCATGGGATTTTTCCAGGCAAGAATACGGGAGTGGGTAGCCATTTCCTTCTCCAGGGGTTCTTCCTGACTCAGGGGTCGAATCTGGGTCTCTTGCATTGCAGGCAGACTCTTTACCGTCTGAGTCACCAAAATCAGCTTATCTACTTCTGTTTAAAAAAAAAAAAGGCCTGCTAGAATGTTGATGGTGATTGCATTGACTCTAAAGATCACTTTGCTAAACTATTTCAATAGAATTTTACAAAAAGATCAGTTTGAGGAAAATTCACATTATATTATTGAGTTTTCTATTCCATAGCCATGGTATGTATTTCCCTTTATACAAGCCTCTAATTTCTGTCAGCAGGATTATAGCTTTTAGCACATAAGTCTTAAACATATTTTGTGAAATTTATCCCCGAAGTAGTTAATGTTTTTATACTATTGCATTTGTATTGTTTTAGGTACTCTATAGAAATTAAATAGATTTTTGTATATTGATCTGTTTCCTGTGATTTTGTTAAATTTATTACTTCTAGCAGTATTTTGGGAGATTCCTTAGGATTTACTTTTTTCAGTCTGAATGATTTTTGTTTTTCTTCCCTTAATGTCTTCTTGCACTATGATACAGTGTGAAATGGAAGTGGTGGTAGAAGATATCCTTGTTTTGTTCCTGATCTTAGAGGGAAGGCATTTCATCTTTCAGCATTAAATGTGATGCTAGCTCCTAGCTTTTCATGTGTGTGTGTGCTTAGTTGCTCAGTCTTGTCTGATTCTTTGCGACCCCATGGACTGTAACCCACCAGGCTCCTCTGTCCATGGAATTTTCCAGGCAAGAACACTGGAGCAGGTTTTCATTTCCTACTCCAAGAGACCTTCCCAAACCAGGGGATCAAACCCACATCTCCTGCATCTCCTGCTTTGGCAGCAGGTTCTTTACCACTGCACCCCCTAGAAGGCCCCTAAACTTTCATAGGTGACCTTTATCAGGTTGAGGAAGTCGTTTTCTCTTCTTAGTTTGCTAGGAGGGTTTTTTTTGTTTTTTTGTAGATGGGTGTTGAATTTTGTCAAATGTTTTTTCTGTATCTATTGAATTATTATGGTCTTTCTTTTTTAGTTTATTAATATGGTAAGATGCATTTATTTGTTTTCCTGGAAAATGTAAAATCTTTGATTTCTGTTAAAACTCAAAATTTGGAATTAATTTTGAGTATGTGGTCATGAAATAATATTTATCTGTAATTTTTTCTTATGTTTTTGTTTGGATTTTGTATTTGGGTAATGCTGGCTTCATAAAATGAATTGATAAGTATTACTTCTTCTTCTCTTGTCTTGCAGAGTTTTGTAGAATCATTATTATTCTTTTATATATATATTTATTTTTGGTTGTGCTGGGTCTTCATTCTGTGCTCAGGCTTTCTCTAGTTGTGGTAAGCGAGGATTACTCCTCGTTGCAGCACACAGGCTTCTCATCGCAGTGGCTTCTCTTGTTGCAGAGCACAGGCTCTAGGTGAAGACGCTTCAGTAGTCGCAGTGCTCAGGTTCAGTAGTTGTGGCTCACGGACTTAGTTGTCCCAAGGCATGTGGAATCCTCCCAGACCAGAGACTGAACCCGCATCCTCTGCGTTGGCGGGCGGACTCCTAAACACTGGCTGGACCACCAGGGAAGTCCTGTAGAATCATCATTAACTTTTCCTGAAATGTTTGTTGGAATTGACTATTGAAAGCATCTGCACTGTGGTAAGGTTTTTGATAATAATTTTACAAGGAGACAGATGGTATTATTCAGATTGTTTGTCTTCTTGAGTGGTCTCTGGTAGTTTGTGTCTTTCAAGGAATTTCTCCATTTTGTTTACATTGTTGAACTTCACTGGCTAAAAATGTTCTTAATGTTTTCTTATTCTTTTAAGGGTTTGTAGAATCTGTTGATACTTCTTTTTTCACTTTGATATTGTAATAGGTAAAGCAGAACAAACAGAAAGTATATAATAAGATGATAGATGTAGACCCAAATATATCATTATTGCATTAAATGTAAATGAATAACATAAAGAACATTTACAGAAATTGACTGTACACTGAGCCATAAAATAAGACAAAACAAATTCCAAATGAATGAAATTATGTATCTTGTAGTCTCATTACCTTGGATTAATGTTGGAAATAAATAATAAAAGAGTAACTGGATAGGTCTTCCCTGGTGGTCCAATGGTTAAGAATCTACCTACGAATGCAGGGGACATGGGTTCGATCCCTGGTCCAGGAAGTTCCTGCATGCTGCGAGGCAACTAAGCCCACTTGCCACAACTACTTAAGCCTGCATGCCTTAGAGCCCCTGCTCCACAACAAGAGGAACCACCAAAATGAGAAGGTGGTGCACTGCACCCGAAGAGTAATCCCTGCTGCCCGGACCTGGAGAAAGCCCATGTGCATCAGTGAAGACCCAGAGCAGCCAAATAAATACATAGTTTTTAAAAACAGTAACTCGATGATGCACCATATGTTTTTGATATTAATAACACTTTTCTGGGAATCCTTTGGTGGTCCAGTGGTTAGTACTCTGCGTTTTCATGCGTGAGGATGCAAGTTTAATCCCTGGTTGGGGAACTAAGATCCTGTCAGGCACATGACTTTAAAAAAAAAAAAAGTACATGTCTGTTCTGTTTCTAGCCATGATGAAGAGGCTAGATTTTCCCTGCTACCAAAAATGCCTAGAAAAAAGTATATATATATGTGTGTGTGTGTGTGTATGTATATGTTTGTGTGTGTGTGTGTGTGTGTGTGTATATATATATATATATATATATATCCCTCACAGTAGTTTTCCAGATATTAGATTAACAAAAATTCCAGGATTATGATATGAAGAAAAACCAATGCTTGTACTAGTTCATTTCCTTGGGGCAGATTACAGGTCTCAGATTAGGGGTTGTTAGTTGTTCAGCAGCTCAGTCATCTCCAACTCTGCAACCCCATGGACTTCAGCATGCCAGGCTTCCTATGCTTCACTGTCTCCCAGAGTTTGTTCAAAGCCATGTCCATTGAGTTAGTGATGCCATCCAACCATATCATCCTCTGTCATCCCCTCTGCTCCTGTCCTAAATCTTACATAGCATCAGGGTCTTTTCCAGTGAGTTGGCTCTTTACATCATGTGACCTAAGTATTGGAGCTTCAGCTTCAGCATCAGTCCTTCCAATGAAATTTTAGGGTTGATTTCCTTTAGGATTGACTGTTTGATCTCCATGCTATCAAAGAGACTCTGAAGAGTCTTTTCCGGCACCATAGTTTGGAAGCATCAGTTTTTTGGTGCTCAGCCTTCTTTATGGTCCTACTCTCACATCCATACATGACTACTAGAAAAACCATAGCTTTGAATATATGATACTTTTTCGGCAGAGCGAGGTCTCTGCTTTTTTAACACACTAAGTTTGTCATAGCTTTTCTTTCAAGGAACAAGTGTTTTTTAATTTTGTGGCTACAGTAACTGTCCACAGTGATTCTGGAGACCAAGAAAATAAAATCTGCCACGGTTTCCCCATCTATTTGCCATGAAGTGATAGAACCAGATGCCATATTCTTAGGTTTTCAAATGTTGAGTTTTAAGTCAGCTTTTTCACTTTCCTCTTTCACCCTTATCAAGCGGCTCTTTAGTTCCTCTTTGCTTTCCACTATTAAAATGGTATCATCTGCATATCCGAAGTTGTTGATATTTCTCCCAGCAGTCTTGATTCCAGCTTACAATTCATCCAGCCTAGCATTTCACATGATGTACTCAGCAGAATACACAGAAGAACTATACAAAATAGATCTTAATAACCCAGATAACCATGATGGTGTGATCACTCACCTAAAGCCAGACATCTTAGAGTATGAAGTCAACTGGGCCTTAGGAAACATCACTATGAACAAAGCTAGTGGAGGTGATGGAATTCCAGCTTAGCTATTTCAAATCCTAAAAGATGTTGCTGTTAAAGTGCTGCACTCAATATGCCAACAAATAGGGAAAACTCAGCAGTGGCCACAGGACTGGAAAAGATCAGTTTACATTTCAATCCCAAAGAAGGGCAATGCCAGAGAATGCTCAAACTACCACACAGTTGCACTCATTTCACATGCTAGCAGGGTCTTTTCAAACGAGTCAGCTCTTTGCATCAGGTGGCCAAAGTATTGGAGTTGCAGCTTCAACATCAGTCCTTCCAATGAATATTGAGGACTGATTTCCTTTAGGATTAACTGGTTGGATCTCCTTGCAATCCAAGGGACTCTCAAGAGTCTTCTCCAACACCACAGTTCAAAAACATCAATTCTTTGGCACTCAGCTTTAGAGTCCAACTCTCACATCCATACATGACCACTGGAGAAACCATAGCCTTGACTAGATGGACCTTTGTTGGCAGAGTAATGTCTCTGCTTTTTGATATGCTATCTAGGTTGGTCATAACTTTTCTTCCAAGAAGTAAACATCTTTTAATTTCATGGCTGCAGTCACCATCTGCAGTGATTTTGGAACCCCCCAAAATAAAGTCAGCCACTGTTTCCACTGTTTCTCCTTCTATTTGCTGTGAAGTGATGGGACCGGACGCCATGATCTTTTGTTTTCAGAATGTTGAACTTTAAGCCAACTTTTTCACTCTCTTCTGTCACCTTCATCAAGAGGCTCTTTAGTTCTTCCTTGCTTTCTGCCATAAGGGTGGTATCATCTGCATATCTGAGGTTATTGATATTTCTCCCAGAAATCTTGATTCCAGCTTATGCTTCATCCAACCAAGCGTTTCTCATGATGTACTCTGAATATAAGTTAAATAAGTGGGGGACAATATACAGCCTTGATGTACTCCTTTTCCTATTTGGAACCAGTCTGTTGTTCCATGTCCATTTCTAGCTGTTGCTTCCAAACCTGCATACAGATTTCTCAAGAGGCAGGTCAGGTGCTCTGGTATTCCCATCTCTTTCAGAATTTTCCACAGTTTATTATGATCCACACAGTCAAAGGCTTTGGCATAGTCAATAAAGGAGAAATCGATGTTTTTCTGGAACTCTCTTGCTCTTTTGATAATCCAGCAGATGTTGGCAACTTGATCTCTGGTTCCTCTGCCTTTTCTAAAACCAGCTTGAACATCTGGAAGTTCACGGTTCACGTATTGTTGAAGCCTGGCTTGGAGAATTTAGAGCATTATTTTGCTAGCATGTGAGGTGAGTGCAATTGTGCAGTAGCTTGAGCATTCTTTGGCATTGCCTTTCTTTGGGCTTGGAATACAAACTGATCTTTTCCAGTCCGGTGGCCACTGCTGAGGTTTCCAAATTTGCTGGCATATTGAGTGCAGCACTTTCACAGCAGCATCTTTTAGGATTTGAAATAGCTCAGCTGGAATTCCATCACCTCCACCAGCTTTGTTCGTAATGATGCTTCCTAAGGCTCACTTGACTTCACATTCCAGGATGTCTGGCTCTAGGTGAGTGATCACACCATCGTGATTATCTGGGTCATGAAGATCTTTTTGTACAGTTCTCCTGTGTATTCTTGCCACCTCTTCTTAATATCTTGTTTCTGTTAGGTCCATACCATTTCTATCCTTTATTGAGCCCATCTTTGCATGAAATGTTCCCTTGGTATCTCTGATTTTTTTTGAAGAGGTCTTTAGTCTTTCCCATTCTGTTGTTTTCCTCTGTTTCTTTGCATTGATTACTGAGGAAGGCTTTCTTGTTTCTCTTTGCTATTCTTGGAACTCTGCGTTCAAATGGGTATATCTTTCCTTTTCTCCTTTGCTTTTTGCTTCTCTTCTTTTCACAGCTTTTGTAAGGCCTCCTCAGACAGCCATTTTGCTTTTTTGCTTTTCTTTTTCTTGGGGATGGTCTAGCTCCATGTTTCCTGTACAGTGTCACAAACTTCGATCCATAGTTCATCAGGCACTCTGTCTTTCAGATTTAGTCTCTTAAATCTGTTTCTCACTTCCACTGTATAATCGTTAGGGATTTGATTTAGGTCACACCTGAATGGGCTAGTAGTTTTCCCTACTTTCTTCAATTTAAGTCTGAATTTAGCAACTAGGAGTTCATGATCTGAGGCACAGTCAGCTCCCAGTCTTGTTTTTGCTGACTTTATAGAGCTTCTCCATCTTTGGCTGCAAAAAATATAATCAATCTCATTTCGGTATTTACCATCTGGTGATGTCCAGGTGTAGAGTGTTCTCTTGTGTTGTTGGAAGAGAGTGTTTGCTATGACCAGTGCGTTCTCTTGGGAAGACTGTTAACCTTTGCCCTGCTTCATTCTATACTCCAAGGCCAAATTTGCGTTACTCCAGGTGTTTCTTGACTTCCCACTTTTGCATTCCAGTCCCCTATAATGAAAAGGACATCTTTTTTGGGTGTTAGTTCTAGAAGGTATTGTAGGTCTTCTTAGAACTGTTCAGCTTCAGCTTCCTCAGCATTACTGGTTGGGACATGGACTTGGATTACCATGATATTGAATGGTTTGCCTTGGAAACAAAGAGAGATCATTCTGTCGTTTTTGAAATTACATCCAAATACTGCATTTCGGACTCTCTTGTTGACTATGATGGCTACTCCATTTCTTCTAAGGGATTCTTGCCCATAGTAGTAGATATAATGGTCATCTGAGTTAAATTCACGCATTCCAGTTCATTTTAGTTCGCTGAGTCCTAAAATGTCAACGTTAACTCTTGCCATCTGCTGTTTGACCACTTCCAATCTGCCTTGATTCATGGACCTAACATTCCAGGTTCCTATGCAATATTGCTCTTTTCAGCATTGGACCTTGCTTCCATCACCAGTCATATCCACAACTGGGTGGTGTTTTTGCTTTGGTTCCATCTCTTCATTTTTTCTGGACTTATTTCTCCAGACCAGGGGAGTTCCTCTTTTAGTGTCCTATCTTTTTGCCTTTCATACTGTTCATGGGGTTCTCAAGGCAAGAATACTGAAGTTATTTGTCATTCCCTTCTCCAGTGGACCACATTTTGTCAGAACTCTCCACCATGACCCATCCGTCTTGGGTGACCCTACGTGGCATGGCTCATAGTTTCATTGAGTTAAACAAGGCTGTGGTCCATGTGATTAGATTAGTTTTCTGTGATTGTGGTTTTCAGTCTGTCTGCCCTCTGATGGAGAAGGATAAGAGGCTTATGAAAGCTTCCTGATGGGAGAGACTGACTGAGGGGGCCATGCTCAGCAAATCTTTAATCCAATTTTCTGTTGATGGGTGGAGCTGTGTTCCCTCCCTGCTGTTTACCTGGGGCCAAACTATGGTGGTGGTAATGAAGATAATGGTGACCTCCCTTGAAAGATCCCAGGCATGTAGTGCTACACTTAGTGCCCCCAACCCTGCAGCAGGCCACCATCGACCCACGCCTCCACTGGAGACTCCCAGACACCCACAGGCAAGTCTGGACAGTCTCCTGTGGGGTCACTGCTCCTTTCTCCTGGGTCCTGGTGCATAAGGTTCTATCGTGCCCTCCAAGAGTCTATTTCCCAGTCCTGTGTAAGTTCTGGCAGCTCTATGGTGAGGTTAATGGCAACCTGCACCTCCTCCAAGAGGGCTTATGCTATACCCAAGTCTGCTGCACCCAGAGCCCCTCTCCCTGCGGCAGACCACCGACGACCCGTACTTCCACAGGAGACGCTCAAGCACAGTTCTGTCTCAGTCTCTGTTGTGTTCCTGGGCCCTGGTGTGCACAAGGTTTGTTTGAGACTTCTGAGCATCTCTGGAGGGAATGACATTTGATTCTAAATGCAGATTCACCCCTTCTACCATCTTGCTGGGCCTTCTCCTTTGCCCTTGGATGTGGGGTTATCTCATAGCCACTCCAGCACCTACCGTCTTACTGGGATTTCTCTGACCTTAGACGTGGCGTATCTCCACACTGCCTGTCCAGCGAAGCGCAGCTGCTGCTCCTGGCTTTGGTCCTGGGGTATCTCCTCACGGCCGCCGCTTCTGACCTTGGACGTGGAGTGTCTTCTCTCGGCAGGGTGCCGCTCCTGCGCCACACAACTGCTTGGTAAAAGCTATGGTTTTTCCAGTGGGCATGTACGGATGTGAGAGTTGGACCATAAAGAAGGCTGAACGCCAAAGTATTGATGCTTTTAAACTGTGGTGTTGGAGAAGACTCTTGAGAGTCCCTTGGATTCTGCAAGGAGACTGCAAGGAGATCCAACCAGTCCATCCTAAAGGAAATCAGTCCTGGGTATTCATTGGAAGGACTGATGCTGAAGCTGAAACTCCAGTACTTTGGCCACCTGATGGGAAGAGCCAACTCATTAGAAAAGACCGTGATGCTGAGAAAGTTTGAAGGCAGGAGGAGAAGGGGACGACAGAGGATGAGATGGTTGGATGGAGTCACTGACTCAATGGACATGAGATTGAGCAAGCTCTGGAGATGGTGAGGGATAGGGAAGCCTAGTGTGCTGCAGTCCATGGGGTTGCAGAGATTGGACATGACTGAGTGACTGAACAGCAGCAGCTCTGCATATAAGTTAAATAAGCAGGGTGACAAAATACAGCCTTGACATATCATTTCCCCATTTTGAGCCAGTCAGTTGTTCCATGTCTGGTTCTAACTGATGTTCTTGACCCGCCTACAGGTTTCTCAGGAGACTAAGGTGGTCTGGTATTCCCATCTCTTTAAGAATTTTCCATGGTTTGCTGTGATGCACATAGTCAAAGGCTTTAGCATAGTCAGGTGAAGCAGAAGTGGATGTTTTTCTGGAATTCCTTTTTCTATGATCCAGTGGATGTTAGCAATTAGATCCCTTGTTCCTCTGCCTTTTCTAAATCCAGCTTATACAACTGAAAGTTCTCAGTTCACATAGTTTTCAAGCTTGGAGGATTTTTGAGCATTACATGCTAACATGTGAAATAAGCACAATTGTGTAATAATTTGAACATTCTTTGGCATTGCCCTTCTTTGGTATTGGAATGAAACCTACCTTTACCAGTCCCGTGGCCATTGTTGAATTTTCCATATTTGCTGTCATATTGTGTGCAACACTTTAGCAGCAGCATCTTTTAAAATTTAAAATAGCTAAGATGGGAATACCAGACCACCTGATCTGCCTCTTGAGAAATTTGTATGCATGTCAGGAAGCAACAGTTAGAACTGGACATGGAACAACTGACTGGTTCCAAATAGGAAAAGGAGTACGTCAAGGCTGTATTTTGTCACCCTGCTCATTTAACTTATATGCAGAGTACATCATGAGAAACACTGGGCTGGAAGAAGCACAAGCTGGAATCAAGATTGCTGGGAGAAATATCAATAACCTTAGATATGCAGATGACACCACCCTTATGGCAGAAAGTGAAGAGGAACTCAAAAGCCTCTTGATGAAAGTAAAAGTGGAGAGTGAAAAAGTTGGCTTAAAGCTCAACATTCAGAAAATGAAGATCATGGCATCTGGTCCCATCACTTCATGGGAAATAGATGGGGAAACAGTGGAAACAGTGTCAGACTTTATTTTTTTGGGCTCCAAAATCACTGCAGATGGTAACTGCAGCCATGAAATTAAAAGATGCTTACTCCTTGGAAGGAAAGTTATGACCAACCTAGACAGCATATTAAAAAGCAGAGACATTACTTTGCCAAAAAAGGTCCGTCTGGTCAAGGCTATGGTTTTTTTCTGTGGTCATGTATGGACGTGAGAGTTGGACTGTGAAGAAGGCGGAGCGCCGAAGAATCGATGTTTTTGAACTGTGGTGTTGGAGAAGACTCTTTTGAGAGTCCCTTGGACTGCAAGGAGATCCAACCAGTCCATTCTGAAGGAGATCAGTCCTGAGTGTTCTTTGGAAGGAATGATGCTAAAGCTGAAACTCCAGTACTTTGGCCACCTCATGCAAAGAGTTGACTCATTGGAAGACTCTGATGCTGGGAGGGATTGGGGGCAGGAGGAGAAGGGGACGACAGAGGATGAGATGGCTGGATGTCATCACTGACTCGATGGACGTGAGTCTGAGTGAACTCTGGTGTTGGTGATGGACAGGGAGGCCTGGCGTGCTGCGATTCATGGGGTTGCAAAGAGTCAGATACGACTGAGCGACTGAACTGAACTGAAGCTGGAATTCTGTCACCTCTACTAGCTTAGTTCATAGTAGCACTTCTAAGGCCCACTTGACTTTACAATCCAGAATATCTGGCTCTAGGTGAGTGACCACACCATCGTGGTTATCCAGGTCATTAAGTCCTTTTTTGTATAGTTCTTGTGTGTGTTCTTGCCACCTCTTCTTAATCTCTTTTGCTTTTGTTAGGTCCTTGCCATTTATGTCTTCTATTGAGCCCATCTTTGCATGAAATGTTCCCTTGGTATCTCCAGTTTTCTTGAAGTGATCTCTAGTCTTCCCCATTCTGTTGTTTTTCTTCTATTTCTTTGTACTGTTCACTTAAGAAGGTGTCCTTGTCTCTCCTTTTTATTCTCTGAAACTCTACATTCAGTTGTGTATATCTTTCCCTTTCTCCTTTGCCTTTCACTTCTCTTTTCTTAGCTATTTTATCATATAATTGGAATCATAACAGCATGTAGCATTTTCATATTGGTTTCTTTTACTTCGTAATACGTTTTTAAGGTTCCTTTTTGTTTTTTTTCATGGCTTCCTTTTAGCACTGAATCACTTTCTGTTGTTTGGATATCCCATAGTTTATCCATTCACTTACTAAAGGACATCTTGATTACTTCCAATTTTGGCAATTATGAATCAAGCTGGTATAAAGTCAGGTTTCTGTGTGGACATAAGTTTTCAACTCCTGTGAATAAATGTCAAAGTGAGCAATTGCTGGATCACATGTTACGTGTATGTTTGTTTTTGTAAGAAACTGTCAAACTGTCTTCCAAAGAGGCTGTACAGTGTTTGTTCACCAACAGTGAAGAGAGATCCTGTGACTCCCCATCCTCGTCAGCACTTGGTGGTGTTGGTGTTCCTGATTTTGACCATTCTGTCAGTGGTGTAGTCATACCTTGTCTTATTAATAATTTAACTTTCCCTGATGAATATAACATTCAGCATCCTTTCATATACTTATTTGCCATCTGTTTTATCTTCTTAAGTGTAGTTATCTGCTAAAATCTTCGGCCCATTTTAATATTATGTTTTCTTATTTTGATTCTAAAGAGGATTTTTTGGGTGTATTTTGGATCTTTTCTCAGTTATGTGTTCTGTAAATATTTTTCCCAGTCTGTGTTATCTTCTCATTCTCTTGACACTGTCTTTTGCAGAGCAGCAGTGTTGAATTGTATTAAAGGCTGACCTATCGATTATTTCTTTCATGGATCTTGCCTTTGGGGTTGTATCTCACAAACCATCACCATACTAAATAAACATCATCTAGGTTTCCTTCTGTGTGTTCTACTAGGAACTTGATTGTTCTGCATTTTACATTTAGGTTTGTGATTGATTTTGAGATAATTTTGTGAGGAGAGTGTAAGGTTTGCATCTAGATTCAACTTCTTGGCTTGTGGTATCCAGTTCTGCCACCATTTGTTGAAGAGACTGTTTTCACTCCATTGTGTTGCCTTTGCTTCTTTGTCAAAGATGAGTTGGCTGTATTTATGTGAGTATATTTCTTGGTTGTCTCTTCTGTTGCATTGATGTATTTGTCCATTCTTTTGCCAATATCACACTGTCTTGTTACTGTTTACCACTTTTTTTTTTTAACTCTTCACTCCTTGCTGTATTTCTGAGTTATTACCTAGAATAGTTTCCCTGTGCCTGAAAAATATACCTTTTAGAATCCCAACCTTTGTAGACTATAGATACTTTATCCTATGCAAGACCCTGAGCTTGTACTTCTGTGGCTGTGAGTTACTTATTTTTCCATCTTTGGCACCTGTGAATGTCCCTTCACTTTGCTTTTGGCTTCATATTAAAATCTTTTTGTTCCCATTTTATTCAGCATTTTTGTATTTGTTTAGGTCATATATTTTACTTGTTAAAAACACATCTTTGTCAACACTGTATTATCACTCTTTTTAAGTTTTAGCCATTTTGGTAGGTGTGAGGTGATATCTGAAATGTGGCTATAATTTGTATTTCCCCAATGACTAAAGTGGTAAGCCTCAATTTTTTGTGCTTTAGCTACTTTTTTCATATCTATAGTTTTATTCTGCTTCATGGTAGATTTTTATTACAAGGGAGTGTAAATTTTCTTTTGCTCTGAAATTTTGATTCTCATTTTTTGCTTTCTTCTCATAGTAGCTTCAGATGGATGTGGTATGCCTCATTCATCTGCCACGTGCTGCCTTTCTCTTTCTGGGGTGATTTTTTTCTGTGTTTAATCACCATGAAGATCCTCACTCTGTTCTGTCTGTTCCTTCACGGGCTCAGTAGTCTCCAGCAGATCCTTTGTACCGCTCAGACTCAAGCTGGGTCTGAGGTATTTGAGTTTCACTACTCATAAGAAATTTGAAGTTACTTGATAAATAAGGAGGCAAGACAGGTGAGAGGAACCACTCCTACTAGCATTGAGTATGAATGTTTATAAATAAAATTAGAAATCCAGGTAAGGAGACAGGGTGGGCAAAACTTAATTATTGCTAGTTTAACACTGATTTTGGATCCAGGTATCCATGTAGAAATCTTGATAATTGAAAATAGAAGTTAGTTATACAACTACAAATGCCTAAGGAAAAATATGCTAAACTGAGGAAAACACAGAGTCTGCATGTCTGTGTATATATTTTTAAAGAATGAAAAAATATTTTTTAGGACACGCCTTTAGCTCTCTGAAAAACCTCTCTTTGGACTCACTGTCAGAGTCACAGTGTGGGTGTTTCTGTATAAAGACCCATATAATGAATTGAATGTTTGTATTTTCATCTAGATGTTTTCCACTCTTAGTGCATCAGTTACTTGTGTTTAGGAAATAGTAGAATTCTGAACATTTTCTCATCTAGGCATTTCTCTGTCTCTCTCTTTTGTGGCTACACCCTGTAGCATGCAGGATCTTAGGTACCTGACTAGGGATTAAACCCAGGCCCCCAGCATTGGGAATGTGGTGTTTTAACCACTGGAATGCCACAGAAGTCCCCTCATCCAGACATTTTTATTTTTTTATTTATTTTTTTTTCCAACTACAATTTTATTTTATTTTTAAACTTTACAAAATTGTATTAGTTTTGCCAAATATCAAAAGGGTAGATGATAATCTTGTTAAGAATAGTTTTGTAAGTATATCTATTTGGGGTCCTCATTTCAAACAGTTTAAAAAACCATTTCCTTATGAATAACCTGTTGCCTTTTATAAATAATTTTTTAGCAAACATTGAGAAGAATGTGCTACCTTACCATCAAAGAAATGGCTACCATCTCTGAGGATGTGATAATTGTTACAAGCAGGTATGTGAATAGTTAAAACCTGGGATGGGATACTTAAATATTTAGTGGAGTATTTGTTGTCCTCTTTCTATTAATTTTACATTTTGACTGTAAGAAAGCCAATAAGAATTTAAAAAAGAATATAATGTCAAAGAGCATTCTTTTCTAAAATGTGGTTGTCATCCTATGAAAACCATCCCTGTCTGATAAAGCAAAAAAGGAAGTTACAAAGGCTAATGCTAATAGATTGATTACATTTAGAATCATAGTATGTCATCAAACAAAACTAAAAAGTAAATGATGCACTGAAATAAAATATTATTTAAAAATTTAAAATTTTATATTATAGTTGCTTTATGAAATAAAATATAAGTACATCAAAAGACTAATATCTATAATATATAAAGAACTCTTCTATTTCAAAAGTTATCTCCATGTGATAATTAATAAAATAACTAATATAAAGAATCTAAATATCTTTACTCATTCTCATTTAGTCATTTAGAATGACTAAATATACTAGTCATTCTCTAGTAACCAAAAAATGTAAATTAAAAATTCAAGAATGAGTTACAATATTTTTTTATGCTTTTAAATTCAAATTATTTAAACTAAAAAAAATAAACACCCCAAAAACCCGAGCAGCTCACCTATTTCACCCCTAGTCCCTGCCTCTGGCATCCACTAACCTGTTCTCTGTATCTATGAGCTTGGTTTTATATATGTATATTTATTTACTTATTTAAATTCCACATATAAGAACTATTATATGGTATTTGTCTCTGTCTGACTTATTTCACTTAACGTAAGGCTCTCAGGGTCCATATATATTGTCACAAATGGCAGGATTTCATTCTTTTTAATGGCTGAATAATATTCCAGTGCATATATATACCTCAATTTCTTTATCCATTCATCTATTGATGGATACTTAGCTTGTTTCCATATCTTGGCAATTGTAAGTAATGCTGCAGTGAACATGGGAATGCATATATATATTTGAATTAGTGTTATTGTTTTCTTCAGATGAATACCCAGAAATAGAATTGCTATATGGTAGTTCTATTTTCAGCTTTTTGAGGAATCTCCATACTGTTTTCCCTAATGGCTGTACCAGTTTACATTCCCACCAGCAGTGCAGAGGGTTCTCTTTTCTTCATGTCCTCAACGCTTGCTATTTCTGTGTTTTTGTTAATAGCCATTCTAATAGGTGTGAGGTGATAATCTTATTGTGGTTTTGATTTACATTCTCCTGATAACTAATGAAGTAGAGCATCTTTTCATGTACTTGTTGGCCATCTGTATGTCTTCTTTGGAAAAATGTCTATTCACATCTGCCCATTTTAAATCTTTTTTTTGTTTTTGCAGTGAGTTTATGAGTTCTGTATAAATTTTGGAAAATTACAATATTTTTGCCAATCACATTGGCAAAAAAGAAAAAAGTCAGTCAGTACTTGTAAGGGATATTGATTTTCTCGTAAACAGGAGGTAGAATAATGAATTGGTTCAGTTTTTCTAGAAAGCAGTGTGGCAGCATTTGTTGAATGTTTGAAAGGGTTTATCCCTTTAATCCAGTAATTCCACATCTATGAAATTATCCTCAGAAAACAATCAGAGATAGCATTCATTATTGATGAAATATTTTAATTTTTTGGATATATTTTTGAAACATCTTTAATGATATGAAAAAGTCCTCAGTACAGTGCTGAATGAGAGTTGGATTCAAGTCTGTATATTCCTTATAGTCTTAAAAATATTCTAAGTATATTTATAAAAATTTATGGCTGAAAATACACTGATTCATTACCAGTAAGTTATCTCTGGGTGTTTAGAATTGTAGCTATTTATATTCTTTAAACTTTTGATAATTTTCAAATTTTCTAGAATGAGAATGTGTAATTTAGAGTCCTAAGACATTTAACAAATGTTATTTAGAAAAATAGTTATTAATAGTTATAGTTAATAGTTATTAATTATAACTCATTCAAGTGAATCTGATATTTGTATAGCAAAATAAATTTTGGAGGAGGATACTTATGCTTAACCAGCAGTTGTGTTGAAGTTTCAATTAGTAAAGCTTTCAGCTGAAAAGAACAGAGCCAGATGTAAATAGTAACACGTAAAATAGGCAGAGAAACTGGTGTTGTTTCAGTGGCTCAGCAGTGTCAGGGCTGACATGTCTTAAATTCTTTGGGACATCCTCACATTATTGCAAAATAGATGCCTGAATTATTGGCAATGCACCATTCAAGATGGGATGGGTACTGGGAAGGGGGCCAGAGAAAGCCAGCACCATCTGCCTCTTTCATCAGGTATGCAAAAGCTTTTCCCAAGGCAATTTTTAGATTTCATTGGCACAACTGTGTAATGACTAACCTTAGGAGGCCAGGAAAGTGAGTATTTAGCTTTTATAGCCCAAGGGGCAAGCTTGAGAGAAGGGATTGAAAATGGGTACTTAGTTAACTAAGATTAGTTAACTCACCACAAGTGGCACAAATAAAAAACAAAAACAAAGAAAATCTTCCCCGAGATTGCTGCTGCTGCTAAATTGCTTCAGTTGTGTCCGACTCTGTGCGACCCCATAGACGGCAGCCCACCAGGCTCCCCCGTCCCTGGGATTCTCCAGGCAAGAACACTGGAGTGGGTTGCCATTTCCTTCTCCAATGCATGAAGAGTGAAAGTGAAGTCACTCAGTCATGTCCGACTCTTAGCAACCCCATGGACTTCAGCCTACCAGGCTCCTCTGTCCATGGGATTTTCCAGGCAAGAGTACTGGAGTGGGGTGCCATTGCCTTCTCCGACCGAGATTGCTAGTCTCCCTGAATAGTGGAAAAGTTAAAAATAGAGTATCAACTGTTGATTGAGGATTTTCATTCCTTCGTGTAGCTGGTAGGTAGTACTTCCACCTGAGTCCTGTTAGGCCGCTTTACATTGTGGTTTGCTTCTTGTTTGTTTGAAGTGATTAGTAGATGTTGTGGGCAGAATAATACTCTTCCACCCACAAGGCCTCCCTGTCCTAATTCCTAGGACCTGTCAGTATGGTCCATGGCAAAGGGGAATTCCAGTTGCTAATCAGCAGATAGGGAGTATATCCTGGGTTATCCACGTGGGCCCAATACAAGGCTAAGTGCCCTTACGTAGAAGAGAGAGGCTGAAGAAAAGCCTCAGTAAAGGGATGTGATGGTGGAAGCAGGGCCACAGAGCTGCACTGTTTTTGCTGGATTTGGAGATGGAGGAAGGGGACCACAAACCAAGGAAATATGGGTAACCTCAGAAGTTGGAAAAGGCAGGGAAATGAATGAACCCCGACAGCCCCCAGAAAGGAATGCCTTCTTGCTCATACCTTGATCCTAGCCCACAGAGGCCTGTGTTGGACCTCACCTTACAGAACTGCAAGGTAAAGACATGAATGTTGTCTTAAGCCTCTTAAGTTTGTGATAATTTGTTACAGCAACAATTGAAATCTACTGGATTTTGCAGTATACTAGTGTATCAGATCAGTACCTTGTACACTTTAAAGTTAGACAGTGTTATATGTCACTCACATCTCAAAACTGGAAAAAAGAAAACTAGTAAGAGCCTTTGATACCTGAAAGTGGGGGGCTGCTGTAACAAATACCTAAGAATGTGGAAATGGCTTTGTAATTGGGTAGTGAGCATGTGCTGGCAGAGTTTGGGGAGCATGATAGAAAAATTCTGCACTGCCTTGAACAAACTGTTAGTAGAAATATGACCATTAATGCCTCTTCTAGACTAAGAAGGAAGTGAGCAGCAGGATAGAGAAAACGTTTATCAGGTATCATTGTGAACAGACTGTTGACAGAAACATGGACATTAAAGGTGCTGGTGGTGAGGGCTCAGGAGAAAATGAGGAAGAAGTTTCTATTATTAATAGAAACTGGGGGACGGGGATCCTTGTTATAGTGTGGCAGGAAGCTTAGTCTCACTGTATCCTGCCCTAGGTGGAAAGAGGGGCTTGCAAACATGAATTTGGATATTTAACTGAGATTTCTAAGCAGAATGTTGAGGTGTGACTTGATTTCTCTCTTTGTCATTTAGTAAAATTTGAGAGTACAGTAAAAATTGAGGAGAGACCTGTTAAATGTGAACCAGGAGATCTTGATAAATACTGAATCGTTGTGTTGTACACCTGAAACTAATATAATGTTGTATGATCAATTACACCTCAAAAACAACAAAAATAAAGCAGAAGTTGCTGATTTTGGAAATTCTCAGCCTACAAAAATGGCAGAGGATGCTCAAATCAAGAGATGTGTGTTTGGAAAGCATTCTTTAGAGGAAAAAAATCAGTTGCTGTATAGCCTTTTGCTCAAACCTCAGATTAAAAGGTCAGAATATTCACTCACACAAACCACTCTGAGAGATCTAGGGTGTGACTCATAGATTCCCTCAGCATCTAAGCAGAAGCTGAAAATAGAGATGGGATTATCTAGGCAAGATCTGTGGAGGAACCTCTTGACTAGTGGAGTAAGTCTGTACAAATATGGTAGTCCCACAAGGCGCTTGAGAACCTCACACCAGCAGAAACACTGCCAGCGTGGACTGAAAGGACCAGAGACGAAGTGAAAGAGGGCTGTCAGAGCCCCAGAATTCTGCAGGCAGGAGACAGGCTGGGAAGACTCCTCAGCTTTAAACACAGGCTGCCCTTTATAAAAAGGAAGGATGGCTCAGAGGGCAGAGCTGCAGGCCCATAGGGTAGAGCTGAGAACCTAGTGAATTCTGCTTAGGACTTGAACCCTCTTCCTGTTTGCCTGGATGGATTTCAGAATCGTCTGGGGCCAGTAACTCTTTTTTAGCCTTCCATTTTCTCTTTTTGAATAGGAATGTTTGTGTGTGTTCTGCGATGCCAGGTCCCATCTTTGTGTTTCAGAGCAGGGAACTTGTTTTAAAGTTTAGCATGTCCACGGGTAGAGAGGAATTTTGCCTCAGGATAAATTATACCCTTTCTCACCCATCCCTTATGATTTTTGATAATAAGATTGGTGCTTTGAGTTGGGTGAGATTTAAGTGAGATTTTGGACTTTGAGCTAATGCTGTAATGTGTTGATTTGGGGGAATCTTGGCATGGGGTGAATGTATTTTGCCTATGAGATGGATGCAGGCCTGCTGACATGATTTTAGCCCAGTGAGACCAAGTTGGAATTCTAGCCCATAGGACTAACTATAAGATAATGTACTTTTATTATTTTAAGCCTCTAATTGTGGTCATTTGTTGTAGCAGGAATAGAAAACAAATGTATTAGATGACCATTCTGTATCCATAGGCAATTATGTTAGCATGGATATTGAGAAGATCTGAAAGCATACACTTCACTAAAGAATATATATAAAGAGCCAATAAGCACATGGCAATGTTCTCAATATTATTAGTCATCAGGGAAATGAAAAACTTGAGTAAGGTATCTTTCACATTCACTAAAATGGTTAAACCAGCAAAGCCTGACAGTACTAAATCAACAACCCTACTCCAGTATCCAGTGTATGGAGCAGTTGAAGCTGTCATAGATTGTAGATGGGAATGTAGAATGGTACAGCAACCTCAGAAAAGGTTTGGCAGTTGCTTATGAAGTTAAACATATACCTACCCTGTGACCAGTGATTTTACTGCTATATATTTACCCAAGAAAATGAAAATCTTTGACCACAGAAAAAGACTGTACAAGAATTTGATTGCAGCTTTGTGATAGCCCTAAACTAGAAACAATCCAAAGGTTCATCAACAGGAGGATGGCTAAACAAATTGTGTTTTATTAATATAGTGGATCACTACTGAGCAATAAAAAAGAACAAATTACTGATTCAAGCAACAACACAGACACACCCCTAAAATAGTATGTTGGAACAAAAGAGGACACACAAAAAGAATGCTTGGATGACTCTTTTTATATAAATTCAAAGACCAGCCAAAACTCAGCTGTGGTGATAGAAACCAAAAGTCTGGTAGATTGGAGGAAACTGACTAGATGTGGGAATGAGGGAGCTTTCTGAGATGAAGGAAGTATACAGTATTTATTTTGGATAGAGCTTACATGAGTGACTCCAAATGCCATCTAACCAAACACTTAAGCTGACATTTTTTAATTGTATATAAATTAAAACTCATTTAAAGAAAAAACACAGATTTAGTTAGTGGCTTAAGGATGGTCAAGTATATGGACAGTCTGGTCACACTGTTTTACCCCTGTCTAATGAGACTCACCAGTGAAAGTCTGCATCTGAAGATTGCTTAGAATTCTGGGATTGAGTCCTGAGGACTGACCCATGGCTCACATGGCAAGTATCGTGGGGGAGTGGATATCAGTATGTGATTAGTTATATCCCTAGTCTCAGGAAATTTCACAGTTTCAGTTTAGAGACTGTGGTTTAGGAAGAAATAAGGGGGCTAAGGGCTATGGGAATGACTGTCTGGCAGGCAGTTTTGATATCAGTTGTGGGAATAATGTGAGGATGTGGGCAAGAGGAAGATAGTACTTTAGTTTCTGAAGGAAGCAAGAAGCTAAGACCATCCACAGACTTGGTAAGAAATATTCAAGCCTGAAACAGCCTTTCGATTTGAATGGTAATGCTGTCCCTGACATTATGTCTACCAGGACTTGGTGTAGAATAAGAAAGGAAGTGAGATACTATTCTAATTTGACTTAGCCATCACTCTAGTGAAACTTCTCTCTCAAAGATTTCTAGTAATCTCTTAATTGCAGAATCCCAAAAGCTGAGTTTTCAGTCCATATTTTACTTGGCTACTCTCTTAGCTTTAATATGGTTAGACACTCCATGAAGTTCTACCATCTTTGGCTTTCAGAACCATAGAACTGAATTTTCTTGCATATCTGATTACTCCATTTTATTTTTTTCACAGAAGTGGCTGTTCTGTTCTTTATTCAGCTTACTGATTCAAATGCCAGTCTCTTCTGGAAAAAGCTCTCCTAGTCAGAGAAGGCAATGGCACCCCACTCCAGTACTCTTGCCTGGAAAATCCCATGGACGGAGGAGCCTGGTGGGCTGCAGTCCATGGGGTCGCTGAGGGTCGGACACGACTAAGCGACTTCACTTTCACTTTTCATTTTCATGCATTGGAGAAGGAAATGGCAACCCACTCCAGTGTTCTTGCCTGGAGAATCCCAGGGACGGGGAGCCTGGTGGGCTGCCGTCTATGGGGTCGCACAGAGTCGGACATGACTGAAGCGACTTAGCAGCAGCAGCAGCAGACACACCCAGAAGTAATATTTTACCAGTTATCTGGGCATCCCTTAACTCAGTGAAGTTGACACAGAAAATTAACTGTCTCAGTGGGTTTAATGGGTGTTGTGAAACCTTTCTATATGCTGCTTTTCTTCCCTCTCTCCTGCCCAGTTGACACACACACTGCCCCAGTTTATTTCGATTCTTATTCTCTATTAAATACTTATTCTCTATTAAAATGAAATTGTGGAAGACTTTTGAGAGAAAATGATGAAAATGATGCCAAGTCATAAAATTCCCTTCTCTTCTTTAATGAACACCAGCGAGTAAAAGGGAAGGTCAGGGGACTTCTAATTTTAGCCAAGATGAAGTAAGGTCATGACAGGTCATCTATTCCAATAATTACAACAAAAACCTCTGGACAGAGGTATAGAAAGGTATACAGGTATACCTGAGGCCTTTGAATAATAACAGTGAATTAGATCATGGCATCCAGTCCCATCACTTCATGGCAAATAGATGGGGAAACAGTGGAAACAGTGAGAGACTTAATTATTTTGGGCTCCAAAATTACTACAGATGGTGACTGCAGCCATTAAACTAAAAGACACTTGCTCATTGAAAGAAAAGCTATGACCAACCTAGACAGCACATTAAAAAGCAGAGACATTACTTTGCCAACAAAGGTCTGTCTAGTCAAATCTATGGTTTTTCCAGTAGTCATGTATAGATGTGAGAGTTGGACCATAAAGAAGGCTGAGTGCCAAAGAATTGCTGCTTTTGAACTGTGGTGTTGAAAAAGACTCTTGAGAGTCCTTTGGACTGCAAGGAGGTCAAACCAGTCCATCCTAAAGGAAATTTGTCCTGAATATTCATTGGAAGGACTGATGCTGAAGTTGAAACTCCAATACTTTGGCCACCTGATGCAAAGAACTAACTCACTGGAAAAGACCCTGATGCTGGGAAAGATTGAAGGCAGGAGGAGAGGGGACAACAGAGGATTGAGATGGTTGGATGGCATCACCAACTTGATGGACATGAGTTTGAGCAAGCTCCAGGAGTTGGTGATGGACAGGGAAGCCTCGTGTGCTGCAATCCAGTGGGTCGCAAAGAGTCAGACACGACTGAGTGACTGAACTGAATGAATAACAATATGGTGAGTTTCATGGTTATTTTGGACCAAGAATGGACTAATCCAAGAACTGTATGGTGGGAGGAGTCAACAAAGACTGAAGCCTGTCTCAATCCTGAGCACAGGTTAAAGACAAGACCTCTGCAAGCTGGAGAGCATGGGGGCAGAATCCTTGTTTGTTCTTGTTTTTCTCTTTACTTTCTGGTCTTGCTTGAGGCCAGCCCTAGTTCTGGAACATTACTGTGATGTGACAGCAGTATTTCAGACACCTGAAACCCTGAGATGTGCCATTTAAAACCACAATGAGATACCACTATACATCTTTGAATCAACTAAAAATTAAATAGACTCACTTTACCAAATATTACCAAGGATGTAGAGGAGTTGGATTTCCCATATGCTTCTGGTAGGAGTTAGTACCATAGACAAAGAGACCAGTGGAAACTATCACTATGGCTAGTAAAGCGTCACCTCAGCTGTACTGATCCACATTTTGTGGACTTCTCTGATACAAATGGAAAGTGCAGAACTAGACCCAAGTATATGTGAAAAGTTAGTATATGATGAAGGTGGCATCTCTAATCACTGGGGTAAACATGTACTTTATTTTTTTTTCTGTTTATTTATTTACTTTTCTTTACAATATTGTATTGGTTTTGCCATACATTGACTTGAATCTGCCATGAGTGTACATGTGTTCCCCATTCTGAACCTCCCTCCCACCTGCCTCCCCATCCCATCCCTCTGGGTTATCCCAGTGCACCAGCCCCGAGCACCCTGTATCATGCATCAAACCTGGACTGGCAATTTGTTTCACATATGATAATTTACATGTTTCAGTGCCATTCTTCCATATCATCCTGCCCTTGCCCTCTCCTACAGAGTCCAAAAGACTGTTCTATACATCTGTGTCTCTTTTGCTGTCTCACATACAGGGTTATCGTTACCATCTTTGTAAATTCCATATATATGCATTAGTATACTGTATTGGTGTTTTTCTTTCTGGCTTCACTCTGTATAATAGGCTCCAGTTTCAAACATGTACTTTTAAAAAAGTAATTTATTTGGCTGTGCCGGGTTTTAGTTGTGGCATGCAGGATCTTTTTTTTTTTTTTTGTAATTTATTTTTTAATTGAAGTATAACATTGCTTTACAATGTTGTGTTAGTTTCTGCCATACAACAGTGTAGATCAGCTGTAAATATACATATATCCCCTTCCTCCTGAGCCTCCTCCCGACCTCCCTCTCATTCCACCCTGGTATGTCATCACAGAGCATAGAGCTGAGCTCCCTGTGCTCTACAGCATCTTCCCACTAGCTATTTCTTCCGTACATGGCAGTGTATACATGTCCATGCTGCTTTCTCAGTTTGTCCCACCCTTTCCTTCACCTGCTGTGGACTCAAGTCTGTTCTCTACGTCTGTGTCTCTATTCCTGCCCTACAAATAGGTTCGTCAGTACCATTTTTCTAGATTTCATATATTTGTATTAATATACAATATTTTTCTCTTTCCAGCTTAACGTGTACTTTTTTTATACATGATGCTGGGACAACTGAGTAGCCACTTATAAAAAGATAAAATTTTATCTGTATTTCACAACATATAAATAAGTAAACTCTGAAAAGATAAGGAATATAAATTTTAAAAGATGAAGCTATATAAGTACTAGAGGAAAACCTTGCTGTGGGGAAAAGGTTTGTAATTACCACTAAAATCCAGAGGCAGTGAAAGAAAGGGTTGATAAATTTGACTCCATAATTTTTTTTAAATTGCATGACCCAAACACCATAAAATAGAGAATAAACTAGAGGTTTGCAGTAGGTGCAAGTTGTTGTATAAACAGTTATTCTTGATTTATTGTCATGGTATCCTACATGACACTGCCACTCATTTTATGGCAAAAATGGAGTGACGTGGGTTCATGACAAGGGAGGAAGGCAGTAGTTCCGCTACATTGTGTGTCACCTAGAAGGAGACAGCCGGCTGCCGTGACGACATGGCCTGTTGACTACTCAGCTGAAGTAGTAGGTTGGAGGTAGACCCTGTGAGGTTGGGAATTCTCCTCCAAGATGCCATGTATGCACTGGATCAGTTGCCAGTGTATGGTACTGTCGCCAGTAAATAGACCAGGTGGGTCCAGAAATCCATAGTTAGAAATAGGACCAGCCCCTCTCCCTCACTCCCAGTGACCCACTTGGAGAATTTATTTTTCCACTTCTCACTCTAAGTATGGATTAGAGGTCCCAGTTCCCAGGGGACAATGTTTTCAAGGGATGAAAAAAGGGAAGCACTTAACCCATTGATCCCTGGTTCCCATTGGTTATGGATTATCTTCAGCTCAGAGTTGTCCCACACTTCTGGATGCTACATGTCTGAGTAACAGGTTGGCAAACCTAAGGCATCACACACTCCAGAGTCAGAACAGCCCTGGAGCAGCAAGTGAACCAGTTAAACATTCAAAATGACGACTATTACTGGGTCACTTTGTGTTCTTCATGCCTAGTGGACCAGCAGGCGATGGGAGGCGGTGATGTACTTATAGAGGTAATTGACCTTGATTCCGACCAGGATCTAGGGTTGTTCATATAAAGGTGACAGAGAGGACTGTATCCAGAATTCAGAGTATTCACTCAAGTATATTTTGGTGCATTCATGCATGGGAAAGTGATGATTAGAGAACAACCAATGGTCCAACCAGGGTAAAACCAACAAAAGGTGTGGATCCCTTGGGATAAAGGTTTGAGTCACCTACCAGAGGCATAACCAAGATAAGATGAAGGTGCTGGCCAAGAGTGAGGGAAATACAGAATGGATGGTTATATGAAGGAGATGATGAGTATCGGTTATGGCTTTGAAATGAGCTGTAGCAGCAAGGATTCTACCATGTTCTACTCATCTTCCTGTCTCTCGTAGAAATAGTGAACGGTACCATCCTAAAGACTCAGTGATAGAGTAGATTCAATGGAAGACATGTTCCAACTTGAGGGGTACAAAGGATGAGCCGTACTGGGTGCCGCTTTCAAGCTACCTCACGTTTCTTCAGCCTCGTCTTTGGTTCCAGTTGTGGCTGTGGTCAGCATTTCCACGAGGGCCCAGCTTACTTGCATCGATAGTGCTTCACTTGAAGCATGTCGTGAACGTTTTGCTTTCTGCCCTGAGATTTCTTGTACATACTCTGAAATCATATTTGTGAGTTAACATGTGAATGTTAAGAGAACGGGGAGTTAACTCTCTGGGGTTAACTCTCTACCAGGGGCGAAGAGCTTGTGGATAAATTCTTTTTCATTCCTTGAGTGTGTGGTTGCTGAGATATATTTCATTAGGTTCCTCAGTAGGTTGCTCATTAAATAACCAGGTGCTTGTGGCAGTGATTCACTAGAGAAAACTTGTCTGGGTTGATTTTCCCTCCTCCTTTGTTTACTTCCTTATCTTTTACTTCTCCCTCAGAACACATTCCCAAATAAACTTATCTGTAGGTAAGCCTTTACTGTCAGGGCAGCCTAAGCTAAACAGAAATTCAGAGCAGCTGTTGGCAAACTGTGGCCAGTGGCCAAAGCTGTTGTACCATTTTGTAAGTTAAGTTTTTTTGGAATGTAGCCATGCCTTTTTAAAAAAATAATTAATTTATTTTACTTTACAATATTGTATTGGTTTTGCCATATATTGACTTGAGTCCACCATGGGTGTACATGTGTTCCCCATCCTAAACTCCCTCCCACTTCCCTCCCCATACCATCCCTCTGGGTCATCCCAGTGCACCAGCCCCAAGCACTCTGTATCATGCATCAAACCTGGACTGGCAATTCGTTTCACATATGATATATTACATGTTTCAATGCCATTCTCCCATATCATCCCGCCCTCGCCCTCTCCCACAGAGTCCAAAAGACTGTTCAGTACATCTGTGTCTCTTTTGCTGTCTCGCATACAGGGTTATTGTTACCTTCCTTCTAAATTCCATATATATGCATTAGTATACTGTACTGGTGTTTTTCTTTCTGGCTTACTTCACTCTGTATAGTAGGCTCCAGTTTCATCCACCTCATTAGAACTGGTTCAAATGTATTCTTTTTAATGGCTGAGTAATATTCCATTGTGTATATGTACCATAGCTTTCTTATCCATTCATCTGCTGATGGACATCTAGGTTGCTTCCATGTCCTGGCTATTATAAACAGTGCTCGGATGAACATTGGGGTACACATGTCTGTTTCAGTTCTGGTTTCCTCAGTGTGTATGCCCAGCAGTGTGATTGCTGGGTTGTACAGCAGTTCTATTTCCAGTTTTTTAAGGAATCTCCACACTGTTCTCCATAGTGGCTGTACTAGTTTGCATTCCCACCAACAGTGTAAGAGGGTTCCCTTTTCTCCACACCCTCTGCAGCATTTATTGCTTGTAGACTTTTTGATAGCAGCCATTCTGACTGGCGTGAAATGGTACCTCATTGTGGTTTTGATTTGCATTTCTCTGATAATGAGTGATGTTGAGCATCTCTTCATGTGTTTGTTAGCCATCTGTATGTCTTCTTTGGAGAGATGTCTATTTAGTTCTTTGGCCCATTTTTTGGTTGGGTCTTTTATTTTTCTGGAATTGAGCTGCAGGAGTTGCTTGTATATTTTTGAGATTAATTCTTTTTCCGTTGCTTTGTTTGCTATTATTTTCTCCCATTCTTAAGGCTGTCTTTTCACCTTGCTTGTAGTTTCCTTTGTTGTGCAGAAGCTTTTAATTTTAATTAGGTCCCATTTGTTTATTTTTGCTTTTATTTCCAATATTCTGGGAAGTGGGTCATAGAGGATCCTCCTGTGGTTTATGTTGGAGAGTGTTTTGCCTATTTTCCTCTAAGAGTTTAATGGTTTCTGGTCTTAGATTTAGATCTTTAATCCATTTTGAGTTTATTTTTGTGTATGGTGTTAGAAAGTGTTCTGGTTTCATTCTTTTACATGCTTTTTTGTTTATACATTATTATGACTACTTCCATGCTATCAACAGGCAAAGGAAAGACGCCTTAGAAGAACTAATCCTGCCAAACCTCAGTTTTCATCTAATTGGAATAATGCAAATATTTGTGAAAAAGACTGGTTGATAAATTATTTGTATCCAAACAATGAAAATCTGTGCTGTCATTAAAAAGATTTTAGATATATATTTATATATTTTTTAAAACATAAATATATAAAAATTTAAAAAAATCTGCCCGTATGGAAAGATTCTCAGATTATATCATTAAGTATATTTGAAGGTACCAGAGGAGTGGATATCCATTGGCATGCATTTTAATAAACCCCTGTGGTTGTAAATATGTATTTTAAGAGCTTCCTTAAGGAAACATAAGTGACTATTCACAATGACTGTTTCTGGTTGAGTGGCACTACAGGCTAGGGTGTATGAGGACAGACTTAGACTTTATATTTTATACCTTTCTGAATATATTGAGAATGGATTGTTACAGGAGTAAAATACTTTAATAATTGAAAAATGAAAGAAACTGAAGGACTGTCAATTATTCAGCCTTTCTCCTCTTGGTGCCCTGATGAAGTGAGTTGGAGGCCATTCTGGATTATGTGAGGGGAACTGAGTGAGAGAGGAGATGGAGAGTCAATTTGAGGGTACTATAAGTGCACAGAAGACAGGAGAAGGAAAGACAAAAGAATGAATAGTCTAAAGATTAGAAACCTTTTAAAATTAGGGACAAGAAATTTTGTACCTCAGTCCACGCTCCCCTGCCTGCTTTTGCAGCTCCATAGAAGGGTCTGGAATCATTGACATTTGTCATTTTAGAAAGCCATTCCTGAGAAAGAGACATCTTGAAGTAATTATTTTAGAAGAAAAAAAATTTTTTTTTTATTGTGGTAAAAGTCTTTCTCCATAACTCAGCAGGAAAAGTATCTGCCTATAGTGCAAGAGACACAGGTATAAGTGGGCTCGATCCCTGGGTCTGGAAGATTCCCTGGAGGGGAGGGCATGTCAACCGACTCCAGTATTCTTGCCTGGAGAATCCCATGCACAGAAGAGCTTGGTGGGCTACAGTCCATGGAGATGTAAAAAACTGGACATGACTGAGCAGCCAAGCATGCACACAGTCACAAAATATAAAGCATACTATTTTAACCGTACTTAACTGTACAGTTCAGTAGCACGGCGTACATTCACACTGTTGTGCAACTCTCATCATCCATCTCCCAAATTTTTCACCTTCCTAAACTACAACTCTGTCCCCATTAAACTCTTAACTCCCCATTTCCCCTCTCCAGCACCACCTCCAGCCCCTGGCACATACCAGTGTATTTTTGGACTCTATGAATTTGACTCAGTAAATCTTTAATCCAGTTTTCTGTTGATGGGTGGAGCTGTGTTCCCTCCCTGCTCTTTACCTGGGTCCAAAATATGGTGAAGCTAATGAAGATAATGGTGACCTCCCTCAAAAGATCCCAGGCATGTACTGCTATACTCAATGCCCCCAACCCTGCAGCAGGCCACCACCAACCCACACCTCTGCTGGAGACTCCCAGACACCCACAGGCAAGTCCGGGACAGTCTCTTGTGGGGTCACAGCCTTGTCTAACTCAGTGAAACTATGAGCCATGCCGTATAGAGCCACCCAAGACGGACGGGTCATGGTGGAGAGTTCTGACAAACTGTGGTCCGCTGGAGAAGGGAATGACAAACCACTTCAGTATTCTTACCTTGAGAACCCCATAAACAGTATGAAAAGGCAAAAAGATAGGACACTGAAACACGAACTCCCCAGGTCGGTAGGTGCCCAGTATGCTATTAGAGATCAGTGGAGAAACAACTCTAGAAAGAATGAAGAGATGGAGCCAAAGCAAAAACAACACCCAGTTGTGGATGTGACTGGTGATGGAAGCAAGATCTGATGCTGTAAAGAGCAATATTGCATAGGAACCGGGAATGTTAGGTCCATGAATCAAGGTAGATTGGAAGTGATCAAACAGGAGATGGTAAGAGTGAAGAGATGGCTGTGGTCCATGTGATTGGATTGGTTAGTTTCCTGTGATTGTGGTTTTCAGTCTGTCTGCCCTCTGATGGAGAAAGATAAGAGGCTTATGGAGCTTCCCGCAGGGATAGACTGACTGAGGGGGAAACTGGGTCTTGTTCTCATTCTGGGTATCTCATATAATTGGAATCAAACAATATTTGTCTGCACCTAATGTATATTGAAATGCATTCGTAAGGTTACTTTAACAAATGTCCTAGAAACAAATGTCCTACAATGAAGAAGATTGTACCTTCTTTATTTTTCCCTGTGCTATACAGTAGGTTCTCATTAGTGACCTGTTTTTACATAGGAGGGTATATATGTCAATCCAAAGCTTTCAGTTTATCTTCACAGTCTACCTGCCTTGGTGTCCATATGTATGTTCTTTACATCTGTGTCTCTGTTTATGCTTTGCAAACAGATTCATCTGTACTATTTTTCTGGATTCCACATATGTGCATTAATATGCAATATTCGTTTTTCTCTTTCTGACTTATCTCTGAATGACAGTCTCTAGGTCTATCCATGTCTCTGCAGTCTCATTCCTTTTTATGGCTGAGTAATGTTCCATTGTATGTATGTATCATGTCTTCCCTGGGACTTCCCTGGTGGCTCAGATGGTAAAGCGTCTGCCTGCAATGCGGGAGACCTGGGTTCAATCCCTGGGTTGGGAAGATCCTCTGGAGAAGGAAATGGCAACCCACTCCAGTACTCTTGCCTGGAAAATCCCAAGGATGGAGTAGCCTGGTAGGCTACAGTCCATGGGGTTGCAAAGACTTGGACATGACTGAGCGACTTCACTTTACATCATATCTTCTTTATTCATTCCTCTGTTGATGGCCATCTAGGTTGCTTCAGTGTCCTGGCTATTGTAAATAGTGCTGCAGTGAGCATTGGGGTACATGTATCTTTTTGAATTATGGTTTTCTCTCAGTATATGCCCAGGAGGGGATTGCTGGGTCATATGGTAGTTCTATTTTTAGTTTTTTAAGGAACCTCCTTAGGCTTCCCTGGTGGCTCAGATGCTATAGAGTCCCATGTGCAATGCAGGAGACCCAGGTTCAATTCCTGAGTTGGGAAGATCCCCTGGAAAAGGGAATGGCAACTCACTGCAGTATGCTTGCCTTGGAGAATCCCATGGACAGAAGAGTCTGGCGGGCTACAGTCCGTGGGGTTGTCAAGAGGTGGACACAACTGAGCAAATAACACTTTCACTTTCACAGAACCTCTGTACTGTTCTCTATAGTGACTATATCAATTTACATTCCCACCAGCAGTGTAAAAGAGTTCATTTTTCTCCACACCCTCTACAGCATTTATCGTTCGTTGATTTTTTTGATGATATCCATTCCAACTGGTGTGAGTTTTGATTTGTAGTTCTTTAATAATTAGTGATGTTGAGCATCTTTTCGTGTGCCTTTTGGCTATCAGTCATTTTCTTTTAAAGAGTTAGGTTTGGGGAACTTGGGATTTGAGCATGAGGCTCTCTGTCATTGTCTGTTTTTTATGCCGGTAATCAGTATACAATGGAATATTACTTAGTCATAAAAAGGAATGAGATTGCAGTGTCATGGATAGACCTAAAATTATGTATGTACTTAGTGTATGTGACTAATGTCTCTTTTCCCTCTAGAACGTAAGCTCCATAAAGGCAAAGACTTGGTTTTGCTCCCTGCTGTGTTCTTTAGATTTAAAATGGTCTTCTATCCAATAATTTTTATGTTTATCCAAAGAAGATACTCAATAAATATTTGTTGAATCAGTAGTTTCATTAAAATAATTATGGGGACAAGTGGAATTAAGTATGGGTGGACTCCACAAAAGAGAAAACTTTAATCTTATGGTAATAATTTGATTTTTCTCAGTCTGACTAAGGACATGACTGGAAAGGAAGATGTGTACCGAGGCCCAGCCATCAGGGCTCTCTGCAGAATCACTGATGTAAGTTCTTTGCTTTACTGAGGCATCAAAGGGGACCTGTGTTTATCTGTAGGTGGCCATGTAAATTTAGTAGGATTCCTTGTCTGACTTTGTGTTTCAGCAGCAGCAGAGAAACACGACTACCAGAAAGGCTTTTGTGGCTCCAGGCTTTTTTTCTTCTAGATTTTTTTTTCTTTTGTTTATTTAAATTAGTCTATTTCTCTCCATATTTACTCTCATGAATTTTTGTCATAGAGCACGTTGCTCATAGGAAACAAAAGCCATTTGAATTTAGCTTTTTTATTTTTATAAAAATTTTTTGATGTGGACCATTTTCAAAGTGTCTGTTATGTTTGTTACAACATTGCTTCTGTTGTTTATGTTCTGGTTTTTTTGGCCAAGAGGCATGTGGAATCTCAACCCCTTGACCAAAGAATTGACCCTCCCACCTACTGGAAGGTGAAGTCTCAACCACTGGACCACTGGGGAAGTCCCAAATTTAGCTTAAAAAAAAACTTTATTACAAAATACAAATCTCTCAGAATTTGAGGTAAAACTTACAACCAGATATCAGAACTTTCTAGAAATAGGACAGCTGTAAGGATCTCAACAGCAAGATTTCCAGGTATTTACTATTATGATCCATTATTTATGAGGCTCAAGCCTCCTCATTTAAATATTTAGGAGAAAGTCTGACTAGCTGTCAGCTAGCCAGTGGCTTGTGTCCACCCGGATCTAAGTCAGGTGTTTAACCTTGACTTAATCTATTGTATTAGAAGGAATGAGGTTACAGAGTATGTAAGACTGTCCCATTCTTGGAACTTTGCAGGAAGGGTTAAAATAAAGGGCAGACTGGGCATTGCCAAGCAAATTGAATAAGATCTTGGCTATATTCATGATCGGGTATATTTTATGTATACATTTGCATTCAATTTTCAAAGGTTGAGCAGGATTAAATGGTAAATCTGGATCCTAGAAGGAGTAATAGAAATAGTTTAATGTTTTTCAGTGCGTTACTTTGTTGTGGTTGCTTTTGTTTTTACCATTAAATCGATAGCATAAGACTTGACCATGCCAGGGCTAGCAATAAGCTTCTCTTCATCTAAGTAATTGAGCTTGGTGTGTGTACCATCCTTATTTAACACCACCTTGCTGGGGCTAAACTTTCTTCCAGGTAAGTTAAAAAGAACTTTGTTTTCAGAGGATTTCATGTTGAGGACTCAATATAATTAGCATATTCCACGTGTAATTTCTTATGTATTTGAAATAATCAGAGTTTACAATTCATTTATAGAACTTTCTGAGATCCATATGAAAAATATTAGGTTGGCCAAAAAGTTTGTTTGGGTTTTTCTGTAAGATGTGCAAAAGCTCAAATGACCTTTTTGACCAGCCAATATATGTGCTACACACAGAGGTATCTAAATGACTTCAAAAGCATCCCCATTTAGGAATTCCTTTTATAATACCTCTGGTAGGTTCAGCCTTTACTTGTATATTTCCAAACTGGGATTCTCCACTTTGAGACCATTTATTTCATTGTGGAGCAGTTATTCCTTTTCTTATGTATACTCTAAAATGTTCCTTCTTGAAGCTGCCACTTGGTTGTTTGGGTCCTGTCCTCTGGGATCTGATAATTATATGATAAGCCTTTTAATACATTCTGAATATTTGTGCAGAAACAGATGTGTGACTTGTGTTTGTAGATTATTTTGAAGAGGTAATTTTGCATGAAAATGTCTTACTTCAGCCTTTTTCTTTATGAATGTTCTTAGGGAACAATGTTGCAGGCCATTGAGAGATACATGAAGCAGGCCATTGTGGATAAAGTCTCCAGTGTATCGAGTTCAGCATTGGTATCTTCCTTAGTAAGTGGACAAGTAGCTGATTCTCATGCATGGTACAGTTTCTAGTTGCAAAAACAAAATATCACTATGATTCTCTCACAAATGAAACATTAAAAAATATGTATACATTTCTGTTACTTTATACGAATGCCTTATCTGACAAAGGAACATTGAACAATTAAAATGGGCAGTTAAAAGCATGAAATTTTCATGTGTTTGAAAGGTTTTGGTCATCAGAAAGGTATGTTGTACATATAATACAGATGGGGGATGAGGGTGGGATGAAGGTCAGGAAAGAAACTGAGAGTCAGTCTCTTCCTTTGACTCTTCCTTTATGACCTGCCCTTGTGCCTCTTGTTTCTTCGTCCTCTGTTTTTGTTGGTGCCTTGTGTCTGCAAGTGTCCTTCAGTCCAAAGTCGACTGTCCTGCTACTAAATTTTCTCCCAGGAAGTGCTCTTTGTTTTAGTAATGTCTTTTCTTTCTCTTTTTCACCAAAACAAAATTTATTCATGACAGCCTATCACATTGTATTTGATTAAAATTGGGTACTAATGTGTGAATGGATTAGATCATCTGAATCACGAGAGTTGCTGGTTCTGGAGTATAATTGGTCAAGTTTTACAGCAGGTACTCTACTTTTTTACAGCACTCTGTTTTTTCTTCCAGGTGAGTTTCCTGGAAGTAAAACCTCTGATGTTGACATTATTTAAGTACCGTCTTATTAATTATCCATTCCCTTCCCGTCCTTTCCCTCTCATCACTTCCCTTTATGTGCCTCTCCCAGCCCACAGACACACGCCGCCTTTGCACAGGGTCTTGCACAAGTGTGTCAGGTTTACTCGTTGTCTCAGAGACTGAAATAGACGTGTAACACTGTAAAGTTGTTTCTTTTTTTTTTCCTGGAAATGTCTGTTAGTGATTTTCCAAGAAAACTAACTCAACGTTTCTAAACTTTTAGTGACTGTGCATGATCTGTTCTCAATTTTTTCTGTATTTAGCACATGATGAAGATAAGCTATGATGTGGTTAAGCGCTGGGTCAATGAAGCCCAAGAAGCTGCTTCAAGTGATAATATTATGGTCCAGGTACTGTCACTGAATCACCTTAGCTTATATCTCTAGATCAGCTTTCTGTAACCCTACGTTTTAGGGGCAGTTTATTGATTCTTCAGATGAGTATTAGCTAAAGACTAATATTAAGAATTTAATATTAAGTAGCTTGTTTGTGCATATTCTCAAGTAAGTATCCCCTAATTATGATTTACCCTGGTAGTATTTAGTAGCTGTCAGAATGTTTGAGAAAGATTCTTATATTCAGTGATATTTGAGATGCTTATTCCAAAGGTCATAATTCATTTTAGTCCTTTGTTTGAAAATTAATTTGTGAAGGTGGATGTTCAATTCCAAGCTTTTCAGGCCTTGATTATACTGTTTGAGTTGCGTGCTCAGTCGCTTAGTCAAGTCATACTCTTTGTGACCCTATGGACTGTAGCCTACCAGGCTCCTCTGTCCATGGGATTTTCCAGGAAAGAATACTGAAGCATGTTGCCATGCCTTCCTCCAGGGAATCTTCCTGACCCAGGGATCGAACCCATGTCTCCTGCGTCTCCTGCATTGGCAGGTGGATTCTTTACCACTGAGCCACCCGGGAAGCCCAAAACCCATGACCCAAAACCCAAAACCCATGATTATATTAGACATAAAACTGTTTTGTTGGAAGGATCTACTTTTGATATTCACTAGGCTATTCTTAATTAAAAGGAACAAGATTAAATTCTTAACTGGCAATTTTTGTATAAAATACCCCATATGTGTTTGAGAGAGTACTTATTTATTCCATTTCAGCATTTACTTCTCATGTTAGCATATTCAGTTATGAGGAAATAAAGTAGTAATTTTTCCCTTGGGAAACATTCTCACCCTCCTAACTCTGATCATTGTGTTTTTACACAAAGTGCCATGATAATTACATGCCTTAAACCTACTTTAGGAGATGAATCTATTAACCACTAACATAACCACAGATGATTTAAAGCCACTAAGCAAGACCTGTAACACTGGTTAAAGCCTTGGACCTGAGAGCCTTTGTCCTAAGGATGGATGGGGCAACGCTGAATCTGCTAGAGCCGTCTTCAGATTGTATGTCATCCCCTTAATACTTACCTAATCTGAATTAACAGGGTAAATTAAAAACTCATCCTTTCAATCATGCCTTTGTTTGATTCAGCATGGAAAAGATAATTCCCTTTGTATACGTTAGAGTTGGGTATATTTTTATTAAAAACCTGGCTCTGTATGATTGCATTTTTATGTCAGTTTTATCCTCTTCCTATTCAGCCTTCTTTCTGTCTTACATTCTTTTTCTTGTTCTTTAGTACCATGCATTGGGAGTTTTGTATCACCTTAAAAAGAATGATCGCCTTGCTGTTTCTAAGATGTTGAATAAATTTACTAAATCTGGTCTCAAATCACAGTTTGCTTACTGCATGTTGATCCGAATTGCCAGTCGCTTACTAAAAGAAAATGAAGAGGGGTAAGTGTTTTCATCTAAACCTAAGTAATTTTCCATTTGCTGGTTAACATGCCTCAGAGTTTATTTCCTTTATGAATATTTTTTGGGCAGTACTGACTTTTCAGAGGGATTTGGTGTTTTCCAAATTAGGAAAAAAAATCATGGAATTCCTAGTAACACAGCTTTTATTTTTACCTTAATGTATGCTCTGATATGGGCTTCCCTATTGGCTAAGTGGTAAATAATCTGCCTGCAATGCAGGTTCAATCCTTGAGTCAGGAAGATCTCCCGGAGGAGGATATGGCAACTCATTCTAGTAGTCTTGCCTGAAAAGCCCCATGGGCAGAGGAGCCTGGTGGGCGATAGTCCATGGGGTTACAAAGAGTTGGATGTTGCTGAGCACACACGTGCTCCAGTATATGCACTTAATAGGGTATGACCACTAATAATACAATAAATAACAAACTGATATTGAACAAAAAAATACTTACCGTAGGTTATATAATAATTAAATGTGAAAGCTAGACGTGACCTTAAGAATCTTTTCTTTTTTATTTTTATAAAAGAGAATGTTGAAGTATTGCATTTAATGATTTATTTAAATAATTTATTCATTTAAAGCACATGAGGGAGACTAGTAGAATTACACATTGGACTTCCCTGGTGGCTCAGATGGTAAAGCGTCTGTCTGCAATGCAGGAGACCCTGGTTCGATCCCTGGGTTGGGAAGATCCCCTGGAGAAGGAAATGGCAGCCCACTCTAGTATTCTTGCCTGGAAAATCCCATGGACGTTGGAGCCTGGTAGGCTACTGTCCATGGGATCTCAAAGACTCGGACACCACTGAGCCACTTCACTTCACTTTACTTCAGGGTTCTCATATTGTTCATGAAGTAGTGTTATATTATCTGATGGTAGATAGTGATAATATAAGGATCAGTATTGTAATCTCTTGAGTAATCACTAAAAAAACTAGGAGATGTAAATGTCAACAGAGAACATAAAATGGAATGTTAGAAAAAATATTCTGTTGAGCTTCCTGCTCTCAGTAATGGTAGAGTAGCTTGGTTATATTAGCCCTCATGCAAATAATGATTATATCATTAGGTGGCTTAATGGTAAAGAACCTGCATGTCAACCAGGAGATGCAGGTTTGATCCCTGGATTGGGAAGATCCCATGGAGAAGGAAATGGCAACCCACTCCAGTATTCTTGCCTGGAAATATGGATGGAGGAGCCTGGTGGCTGTAACTAAAGAGACAGACTCAACTTAGTGACTAAACAGGAGCAGCAGCATGCTTCCCTGAAACAAAAAAAACCCACACTATTTGAAAGTACTGGTGAGTGGTGAAAAGCAGGTAAAAACTGAAGGGAAATGAATGCCTGAAAGACAGAAACTATACAGGGTAAAATTTGCATATATCTGGCTGGTCTCTGAGGGCATGCCACAATTTTTATATGTGGGAACCCAGAAAGCCATAGTATTTATTTACTAAGTAGACAGTGGGGTCAGAACAGTTTGAAATTAGAAGAATGATGGAAATTTACGGTGGAAATCCTGGGGAAAAGAGGGCCATAGATACAGTGAGTCTCAAAATAAATTTTCAACTCTGTACAAATCATTGTGTATAGGAGAAATACAGGAGAACTATGTACAGTTCCTCTGATTATGCATGTACAGGAGAAGACTAGTAAACCTGGCATAAAGCAGTAGCTGTCAGCTGAAAGAACTGAATGGAGAATTCAGTTGCAACACACTGTGGAGGAGATGATGTTTAGGGTTTTCTCCCAGCCAAGTTAACTGCCTGCTCCAGAAACATCTTAGATTAAAAGTCTTTGCATTTTATCATTCACAATTGTCTGTATATAGTAATAAATTTGAAAGTAAATAAATAAAATTGCTAGAAGTGCAAGGATTTTGGAAAATGTGAGTAGCTGAGAAAAAGCAATCAATAGAAATTGGGCCTGATGTGGCCCAGATATTACAATTAGCAGATAAAAAATTAAAGCGTCGATTGTAAATTTGTTATTAAAGACTTTAGTGCAAAATAATTACAGTGAATGAATAGAGGACATGGAAACTAAAAAAGCTAAAAAAAATGTTTAAGAACTTAAAAGTTCTATATCAGAGTTCAACCAGAGAAGCAGAACTGATAGGAGTTAAAAATATGAAGAGGTTTCTGTTTTTTTTTCCTTTTTTTTTTTTTAAACACTTTTTTTTTTAACATGGAATAAACAGCATAAACAGTTTTAGACCTTGCTAAGCAAGTCCAAAAACCAGTAGGATAGATTGTAGAAAAGGAAGTCCATAGGCAGTCTACAGGTCATGGGTACAAGTCAAGGCTGCTGTTCACTGGTTAAATTGGTCATCTCACATTTTACTGTAAGCAGCAAGAGGAAACCAGGTCATACCTTCACCAGTTTCCTTGGAAATTTCCTCAAGTCAGTATCCAAGTTTGTTTATAAATTCTGCTTTCCACAGAACTTGCAGGACACAATTTCACTAAGCTCTCTGTAAGTACATAACAGGGATCCATCTTACTCCAGTTTATAATAACAAGTTTCCTCTGATCCTCCAGGACCAGCTTTCTACAAGCAGTTTATGAACCTTCACTGGCTCTTCTTCAAGACCACATTTCTGTTAATAGTTTGTTCAAGGGATTTAGATTTTCTTCATTATGTTCACTAGAATTCTTGTAGCCTCTACCCATTATCTGGTTCCAGAAACAGTCCCACAATTTTAGGTATTTGTTGTTGTAGCACCTCACTTCCAGATACCAAAATCTGTATTAGTGTTTTATTGCTGCCATAACAGATAATCACAACATCCATAATTTCACAGTTCTGTAGGTTAGACATCAGTCTCATGGGTTAAAGTTAAAATGTTGGCAGGGTGCTGTTGCTTACTGAACAATCCACTTTCAATCTCATTAAGGTTGTTGGCCAGATTCATTTCTTTGCAGTTATAGATTATAGGTCTCTCTTTCCTTGCTGGCTGTCAGCCAGGGGTTGGTCTGTGTTGTGTAAGGTAATATATTCACAGATTCCATGGAGGAAAGCATGGACATCTTTGGGAAACCATTCTGCCCGCTACAAGTACAGTAACTGAAAGGGATAATTTGCGGGGTGGCCTAACACAAAGCTAGAGATCACTGAGAAGAGTGAAAGTATTAGAGTTAGTGAACTGGAAGATATTGCTATAAAAAGTAATTTGGAGACTAGAAAGAAAACAGATTAAAGAAAAATAAACAGAGCTTCAGAGAACAATAGAATAGTATCAGGTGGCCTACCACTTGATACATAATTGGAATTCTAGAGGGAGATGTGAGAGAATGGAGCAAAACAGATGCTTGAAGAAATAATGAACAAGTATTTGCCAGTATGCATTTCTTTTAGAAGTGCAAGATTGATCTAACAGTCAATAGTTGACATAATATTCCTCATCTAAAGAATAAAGGGTAAAAATCTTAACATCTTAACAGATGCTAAAAAAGCAATTGATAAAATTCAATGGCAATTTGTAATTAAATCTCTCTTTTCAAGAATTCCCTGACAGTTCCATGGTTAAGACTTGGCACTTTCACTGCTGAGGCATGGGTTCAATACCTGATCAGGGAACTGAGATCCTGTAGAGGAGGAACTGAGGTCTTGAGGGCTTCCCTGATGGCTCAGACTGTAAAGAAGCCTCCTGCAATGCAGGAGATGCGCGTTCTGTCCCTGGGTTGGGAAGATCCCCTGGGGGAGGGCATGGCAATCCACTCCAGTATTCTTGCCTGGAGAATTCTATGGACAGGGGAGCCTGGCTGGCAGCAGTCCATAGGGTTGCAAAAAGGCGGATAGGACTGTGTGACTAAGCACAGCGCAAGGTGTGGCCAAAAAAAAAAAAAAAAAATCTCTTTTCAAAGCAAATAATAGGAACATTATTATTATGATAAACATACCCCCCCCAAAATCTCCAATACACTAATATTTATTGGTGAAATATGAAAGACTTTCCCCTTAAGATTATGGATGAGACTAGGATGCCTGCTTATCCTGTTTTTTAAGTAACATTTTATTGGAAAGTCCTACTTGGTACAATAAGTTAAGAAAAATATATAAAGATTTGAAAGGGGACATGAAACTATCTTTGTTTACAACATGATTGTGTATATAGAAAATGTGAAATAATCTATATATTATCTGTTAGAATTGATATGAGTTTACCAGAATTACTGGATAGGCTAATATCCAGAATCAGTTTTGTTTCTACATACCAGCAGCTAGTCAATATGAAACAATTTTGAAAAGATGGTAGGTATCATTTTAGTAAAAATCAGATCCTTAGGAATAAATCTACCAAAAACTTTGTGTATTTCTACACAAGATATAAAATGTTATTTAACAAGTATGACTTGAATAAGTAGAGGGATATATCAAGTTCTTAGAATATTCAATACTGTAAAGATACCACATCTTCTTTGATCCACTGATTCACTGAATCCTTGATCAGAATTTCAATTGACTTCTTTTAAATACCAAACAGAAATGCATGCATTTTTGTATCAAAGGACATCCCAAATGTGCTTTTTCATAATAGCCCCCAAATGAAAGCAAGTCAAACATCCATTAATGCTTTAATCAAAAAATAAAATTTGGTATATTTATAAAATCATCCCCAAGAAAAAGAAATGCAAAAAAGCAAAATGGTTGTCTGAGAGGTCCTTGCAAATATCTAAGAAAGGAAGAGAAGCAAAAGGCAAAGGAGAAAAGGAAAGTGATACCCAGCTGAATGCAGAGTTTCAGAGAATAGCATGGAGAGATAAGAAAGCCTTCCAAAGTGAACAATGCAGAGAAATAGAGGAAAACAATAGAACAGAAAAGACTAGAGATCTCTTCAAGAAAATTAGAGGTACCAAGGGAACATTTCATGCAAAGATGGGCACAGTAAAGGACAGAAATTATATTAACCTAACAGAAGCAGAAGATATTAAGAAGAGATGGCAAAAATACACAAAATAACTATACAAAATAATCTTTATGACCCAGATAACCACGATGGTGTGATCACTCACCTAGAAACAGACTTCCTGGAGTGCGAAGTCAAGTAGGCCTTAGGAAGCATCACTACAAACAAAGCTAGTGGAGGTGATGGAATTCCAGTTGAGCTATTTCAAATCCTAAAAGATGATGCTATTAATGTGCTGCACTCAATATGTTAGCAAATTTGGAAACCTCAGGAGTCTCCACAGGACTGGAAAAGATCAATTTTCATTCCAATCCCAAAGAAGGGCAATGCCAAAGAACGTTCAAACTACTGCACAATTGCTCTCACTTCACATTCTAGCAAGTTCATGCTCAAAATTCTCCAAGCTAGACTTCAGCAGTACATGAACTGAGAACCTCCAGATATACAAGCTGGATTTAGAAAAGGCAGAGGAACCAGAGATCAAGTTGTCAGCATTGGTTGGATCATAGAGAGAGCTGGGGAAATCTAGAAAACATCTAGTTCTGCTTCACTGACTATATTAAAGTCTTTGATTGTGTGGGTCACAACACAGTGTGGAAAATTATTAAAGAGATGGGAATACAAGCTTACCTGCCTCCTGAGAAACCTGTATGTAGGTCAAGAACGAACAGTTAGAACTGGACTGGTTCCAGATTGGGAAAGGAGTACATCAAAGCTGTATATTGTCACCCTGCTTATTTAACATATATGCAGAGTACATCATGCAAAATCCTGGGCTGGATAATTCTCAAGCTGGAATCAAGATTGTCAGGAAAAATATCAATAACTTCAGATATGCAGATGACATCACCCTTATGGCAGAAAGTGAAGAGGAACTAAAGAGCCTCTTGATGAAGGAGAAAGAGGAGAATGAAGAAGCTGGCTTAAAACTCAGCATTCAAAAAACTAAGATCATGACATCTGATTCTATCACTTCATGACAAATAGATGAGGAAACAATGAAAACAGTGAGAGACTTTATTTTCTTGGGCTCCAAAATCACTATAGATGGTGATTGCCGCCATGAAATTAAGACACTTGTTTCTTGGAAGAAAAGCTATGACCAACCTAGACAGCATATTAAAAAGCAGAGACATTACTTTGCCAACGAAGGTCCATCTAGTCAAAACTATGGTCTTTCCAGTAGTCATGTACGGATGTGAAAGCTGGACCATAAAAAAGGCTGAGCACCAAAGAATTGAAGCTTTGAACTGTGGTGTTGGAGAAGACTCTTGAGAGTCCATTGGACTGCAAGATCAAACCAGTCAATCCTAAAGGAAATCAACCCTGAATATTCATTTGAAGGACTGATGATGAAGCTCCAGTACTTTGGCCACCTGATGTGAAGAGCTGGCTCACTGGGGAAAAAACCCTGATGCTGGGAAAGTCGAAGGCAGGAGGAGAAGGGGACTACAGAAGACGAGATGGTTGGATGGCATCACCAACTGGTGGACATGAATTTGAGCAGGCTCCAGGAGATGGCAAAGCTCAGGGAAGCCTGGTGTGCTGCAGTCCGTGGGGTCGCAAAGAGTTGGACATCACTGAGTGACTGAACAATAAACAACATATAGTCAATAGTATATGTACAGTAATAGAGATGAAAAAATTGTCATGGTTATTCAGTGGACATGAGTTTGAGCAAACTCTGGGAGATAGTGAAAGTCAGGGAAGCCTACCATGCTGCAGTCCATGGGGTTGCAAAGAGTCAGACATGACTGAGTGACTGAACAACAGCAACAACCATTGATAAATGTGACCACATGGATAAATCTCAAAGAAGTCACATACAAACAAATACATTCTGTAGAGTTCTATATAAGTGAATTTCAGATTTAGCTGGCACAACTAATCTATGGTATTACAAGGTAAGATAGTGTTTATCTTTAGGGCATCAGCATAGTACTGCTTGGAAGGTGGCAAGTAGGTGGCTTCTGAAGTGTTTGAAATATTGTAACAAATTAATAGATTTGTTCTAATTCATTTATGACCTGCAGATACAGTTTTTTAATAATTTACCTATGATTTAATTATGTGTCAGGTGTAACAGAGTACTGTAAAACTTAATCAAATTAAAAGGATAAGAAACAATTATTTTCCCCACACAATTTCTGTAGGCCAGGGATTTGGGAGTATTTTAGCTGAGTGGTTTCTGCTTGAGGTCTTTTGTGAGGATGCATTTAAGATATTGGCCAGAGTTGCAATCATTTGAAGGCTTGACAGAAGCTGGAAAATCTGCTTTCAGGTATCTCACACACATGACTGGTACCTTCAAGCAGACTGTTGGCAGAACACCTCAGTTCCTTGTTGGGTAGACATCTCCATATTGCTGCTTGAATGTCCTCATAATATTAAGGATTGCTTCCCTCAGAGCAGGTGATACAAGAGAGTGCCAAGTGGAAGTCACAATCATTTTTACGACCTTGTCTTTGAAAACACATCCCAACATTTCTGCAGCATTTTGTTGGATAAAAAAGGTCAGCTCTATTCAGTGTGAGTGGGGACAACACAAGGGATCGAACCTCAGGAAACATTCACTGGGGCATCTTCAAGGTGGGCACTGTGTTGGTTTTCTAGGGCTGCCAAACAAAATACCACAGACTAGGAGACTAACACAGCAGAAAGTTATTTTCTCACAGCCCTGGGGGCTAGGAAATCAAAGATCAGAATACCAGTACCAGTAGGGTTGATGTCCAGTGGGAGCTTTCACTTGGGTTGGGCTGACTACCTTCTCAGTGTGTACTCACATGATCTTCCTTTGGTGCCTGTGGAGGGAGAGAGCCAGCGAGCGAGAGAGCAGGAGTGGGAGCTGAAGCGCTCTCTGTTGTCTCTTTAAAGATTTTAATCCTGCCAGATCAGGACCCCACACTTACGACCTAATTTAACCTTAATTATTTCTTGGAGGCCCCTTCTCCAGATAGGTCACACTGTATGTTAGGGCTTCAATATATGAATTTGGTGGGAGGGATAGGGGAACGCAAGCATTCAGTCCACAATAGTTACTTCATGTATTTTTCTGTATTTTTGTTATAATAAAATACAAAGTTAACTTTTAAAAATGGGTGATAATTTCTCAGGCCTGTACAAAGAAGTAGTCTTTAGAGTTAAAAAACAAAATCAAAAAAAGCACCAAATGTTGGTAGAATGACAGACAAAGATAAACACAGGCAAGTACATTCTAACTGAATTTTTTTTAGCATCAAGAATAAAGAAAAGGTTCTAAATTTTATGTAAAGATAATTTGACCCATAGTTTTACTTCAGGTTTCTCTCAGCTGGATTGCATGCAGGGCAGCAGTGGAGCAGTGTCTTAATAGTGCTGTTCATTTTAATTATATTTTATATTTCCTTGATTGAATACTTCCCAATTTATTTATATTCATTCTTCTATTAATTGGCATTTGGAATGTTTTCTGTTTTGAGCACTTATTAATAATGAAATGGCTATAAACAGCATCTCTGTACCTAATACCACACTGTGGTTTCATTACCATAGTTTTCTCTCTTTGTATGTAAGCATGCATTTCTATAGGGTATACATCTAGGAATAGAATTGCTAGATCATTGGGTATACATCTCTTTACTAGGTAAGTTGGGCTTTTTTCAAAGTGATTGTACCGATTTACATTCTAGCCAGCAGTGTGAGATTTCCGGAGGCTTGATACTGTCAAATTTTTAAAATTTTCCTAATATAATTTTACTAATCTATATATTTTTTTATTGACATATAACTCACATGTCATAAAATTCACCTTTTTAAAGTGTATAATTCAGTGGTCTTTATAGTATGTTCACAAAGTTGTATAACCACTACCACTAACTCCAGAACACTTTTACCACCTTAAAAAGAAACCCACAACCCATTAACAGACCCATTCCCTATATTGCCCTCCCCTCAAGCCCTGGAAAACATTAATCTGCTTCCCATCTCTATGGATTTGCCTGTTCTGGACATTTCATATAAATGCAATCAAACAGTATGTGGTCTTTAGTTGTTGGTTTCTTTGGCTCAGCAGTAAAGAATACGCTTGCAATTCAGGTGATTTGGGAGATGTGGGTTCGATCCCTGGGCCCAGAAGATCCCTGGAGGAAATGGCAGCCCACTCCAGTATTCTTTCTTGCCTGGAAAATCCCATGGACAGAGGAGCCTGGAAGGCTATACAGTCCATGGGGTTGTAAAGAGTTGGATACCACTGAGTGACTGAACACACAATAATGTTTTCAGGGTTCATCTATGTTATAGAGGTATCAGTACTTCATTCTTTTTATGGCTCACTAGTATTCCACTGGGTGGCTCTATCATATTTTATTTTCATTCATCTGTTGATGGACATTTGGGTTGTTTCCACTGTTTGACTTTTATGAATAATACCACTATTAGCAGTTATTCATAATTTTTTTATGTGGACGTGTTTTTGGTTCTTTTGGACATTTACCTGTGAGTAGAATCCCCAGGTCTTAATGGAACTATGTTTAACTTTTTGAGGAATGCCAAACTGTTTTACAAAGTGGTTGCACCATTTTGCATTCTTGACAGCAATGTGTGAAGACTCTTGACTTCACATCCTAACCAACACTTATTATCATCTGTCTTTTGAAATTATACATGCCATAGTAGGTATGAAGAGGTATATCAGTTGGGATTTTTTTTTCCCCATTGGAAAAGTTTTATTGAAAAAAACTGTATGAAGAAATTCTTGGTTTGACGGCAAGAAAGGCTTTATTTCCCTAACAAGTTTGAGCATCTTTTCATGTGCTTTTTGGGCATTTCTGTATCTTTTCTGGAGAAAGGTCTTTTCAAATCCTTTTCTTATTATAAGAATGGGGTTATTTATCTTTTATTTGTGGTAGTTGTTAAATATATTTTGGATACTAGAACTTTATTACACACATAATTTGCAAGTGTTTCCTCCCATTCTGTGGTCTTTTCAATTTCCTGACAGTGTCCTTTGACCAAGACTAATACGTGTGGTGTTTTATTTTGGTTGCTTGTGCTTTTGTTATTTTACCTAAACCATTGTCTAATCCAAGGTCACAAAGATTTACACTTTTGCTTCTTTCTTCTGAGAGTTTTATCTTGTACACATTTTGATCTTTGATCCATTTTGAGATATTTTTTGTGTGATGTGAAGTAGGGGCTCAGTTTCATCCTTTTCATGTGGATATCCAGTTGCAGTATGAGTTTGCAGTTGTCTCAGCACCATTTTGGAGAAGGAAGTGGCAGTCCATGCCAGTGTTCTTGCCTTGGAAATCCCATGGACTGAGGAGCCTGGCAGGCTGCTGTCCGTGGGGTTTCAAACAGCTGGACACCACTGAGCATGAGCACACAACACCATTTGGTGAAAGACTGTTCTTTTTCCATTAAATTGTCTTGGCATCCTTGACAAATCATTGTGGTTTTAAGTTGTAATTTCCTGATTACTAATGAGTTTGAAAACCTTTTTCTGTACTAATTAGCCATTTGTATATTCTTTCTATTTAAATACCTTTTGGTATTTTGCCCCGGTTTTGGGGGAAGGAATTTGGGTTATCTACTTTATCCTTATTGATTTCTCGGTCTTCTGCATTCTAGATGTGAATCCTTTGTTGGTTTTATGTGTTGGAAATAGTTTTTCACACTCAAGTTTGTCTGTTCCTTTCTTGATATCTTAATGAACAGAATGTTCTTAAATATAATGTCACTCTTTTACTTTTGGAGTGATAATTTGGGTGTCTTAATCAAGAAATGTTTTCTACCCCAAGTTCTGAACTGTATCATCTGTACTGTTTTATATAAGCATTATAGTTTTAACTTTCATATTTTAGGTCTGTAATCTACCTGAAATTGTTTTTTGGATATGGTATGAGATTGTTGTTGTTTAGTAAGTCATGGACTGCAGCATGCCAGGCTTCCCTGTCCTTCGCCAGCTCCCGGAGCTTGCTTAAACTCATGTCCATTGAGTCAGTGATGCCATCCAACCATCTTGTCCTCTGTCATCCCCTTCTCCTCCTGCTTCAATCTGTCCCAGCATCAGGGTCTTTTCTAATGAGTTTCAGCTCTTTGCATCAAGTAGCCAAAGTATTGGAGCTTCAGCATCAGACCTTCTAATGAATATTTAGGATTGATTTCCTTTAGGATTGACTCGTATAAGATAGCAGTTTTTTTTCCCCATATAGATACCCAGTAGTTCCAGCACCATTTGTTGAAATACCTGTCTATACTCACTGCTATGCAATATCAGCTTTGCCATGAAATAGGCATCCTTGTATGCATTGGTCTGTTTCTCGGTTCCTGTTCTCCACTGCTCTATATTTGTGTCCCTGTACCAGCGAACATTGCCTTATGATCACAGCTTTCTAATAGTGTAGGTATATGGTAGAACAAATCCCCTTTTCGTATTCATTTGCAGTAGTGTTTCCAGCTCTAGTTTTGTATCCTTATTTATATTTTCTGTGTGTGAGTGTGTGTGTATAATTTTATCAGGGATTGTTTAGCTTTCCCCTCGGTTGAGTTTTCCTCTTCCTGGAACACTCCCACCAAGACCATTAATAACAATCAGGTTCTAACCTGGGCAATCTTATTCCTCAGATTTTTCATTTATTGGGACTTTTCTCTAGGGAGACCAGCCATCCCAATGACTGGTCATGCTGCCAAAATGAGTCTTTGACCTCTCATCCTTTGATCCACTTCCAGAAAGCCACAGTAGATATCTGACTTGATGCCCACCTTGCCATAACAATTTTTATGCAGGTGAGTACAAATTTCCAAGCAAAACTCATACCTGACCTACTGGAGTAAAATTGATTGGGCAAAACTCATGCGCTGGAGTAGTACTAGTTGCACTGAGCTCCACGTTGCCCTTTTATTCTAGAACAATGTACAGACATCTATCAGGACCATTTTTCTCATCCCAAGAGAGGGATTATGACCCTTGAGATGTGAGATTTTTAAACTACGTTAGATACCAAAGCACCTACCACTCACTGTTGTGATCAGGGGTGGGATGCAGAAAAAATAAGTGGCAGACATTACATCTCATGCCACAGAAATAAAAAAAGGTCAAAACAGATTACTGTTAACAATTATATGTGAACAAATTGGATAACCTAGACCTTATTTTGATGACTTAGCATACATTTTGAGGAGAGCGGTCCTTCTCTGGCATAATCAAAGACTGGGATCCAAACCTTTCCAGATGTATGACATGGCATACTAGTAGCCATGGGCTACTCCATGTCCACCTTTTACTGTTGGGGAAGTATCATCCCCTCCTTTGGCATGATAGGAAGGAGCTTGAGTCCAAGCTTTCTGGTTGTCCAGAATCGATTACACATTCAGCTGAGTCCACTTGTTATGGAGGTTAATAGGAATTTAGCTTCTTTTCTGAGTGGCTAGAAGATCAGTTTTGGACAAAATGACCCATATTCTGTTAAACTCACTTGTTAATTTCAGAATTTTCTCTGGCAATTATTTTTAATTTTGTATCTATATTATCATAGATGGCATTTCAAAAAATTTCAGGTTTTGCTATAAACTTTCCTCTTTGTATATTTTTACTGCATCCCATAGATTTTGGAGTGCTGTGTTTTTGTTTATCTGAAAGTATTTTCTAATTTCTCTATTGATTTCTTCTTTGACCCATTGGTTGTTCAGGAATGTGTTTTATTTTTCTTACATTTGTGAATTTTCCAGTTTTTCTTTTATTATTTTTAGTTTCATCACATTGTGGTTGAAAAAGATACTTGGTATGACTTTAACCTTCTTAAATTTTTAAAGACTTGTTGTGTGGCCTAACATGTTCCCTGTGCACTTGATAAGAATGTATATTCTGCTGCTGTTGAGTGAAAGGTTCTGTATATATCTGTTAGGTCAACGTTGTTTCGATCCACTGCTTCCTTATTGATTTTCTATTTGGATATTCTATCCACTATTGAAAGTGGGGTATTGAAGTCCTCTCCTATCAATATTATTGAATTGCTTTCTGTTTTTACTTTCAGATCTGTCATTGTTTGCTGTATTTAGCTTTTTGAAAGTTGTTTTGACTCTTCTGGGCCCTTTATTGTTGTTCAGTTGCTAAGTCGTGTCTGACTCCTTGCAACCCCATGAACTGCAGCATGCCAGGCTTTCCTGTCCTTCACCATCTCCCAGAGTTTGCTCAAACTCATGTCCACTGAGTTGATGATGCCATCCAGCCATTTCATCCTCAGTTGCCCCCTTCTCTTCCTGCCCTCAATCTTTCCCAGCATCAGGGTCTTTTCCAGTGAATCGGCTCTTCGCATCAGGTGGCCAAAGTATTGGAGCTTTAGTTTCAGCATCAATCGTTCCAGTGAATATTCAGGGTTGATTTCCTTTTTAGGATTGACTGGTTTGATCTCCTTGCAGTCCAAGGGACTCTCAAGAGTCGTCTCCAGCACCACAATTTGAAAACATCAGTTTTTCGTTTTTTTGGTTGTTTTTGTTTTTGTTTTTTTTAGCATTCAGCCTTCTTTATAGTCCAGCTCTCACTTCCATACATAACTACTGGAAAATCATAGCTTTGACTAGACGGACCTTTGTTGGCAAAGTGATGTCTCTGCTTTTTAATAAACTGTCTTGGTTTGTCATAACTTTTCTTCCAAGGAGCAAGCATCTTTTCATTTTGTGGCTGCAGTCACCATCTGCAGTGATTTTGGAGCCCAGGAAAATAAAATCTGTGACTGTTTCCACTTTTTCCACATCTTTTGCTGTGAAGTGATGGGACTGGGTACCATGATCTTAGTTTTTGAATGTTGAGTTTTAAGCCAGCTTTTTTACTCTCCTCTTAGACCTTCATCAAGAGGCTCTTTAGTTTCTCTTCACTTTTTGCCATAAAAGGTGGTGTCATATGCATATCTGAGGTTATTGATATTTCTTCCTGCAGTCTTGATTCCAGCTTGTGCATCAGCTAGCTCAGCATTTCACATGATGTACTCTGCATATAAGTTAAACAAGCAGGGTGACAGTATACAGCCTCAGTGTACTCCCTTTTTAACTTTGAACCAGTCCATTGTTCTATGTCTGGTTCTATCGTTGCTTCTTGATCTGCATGCAGGCTTCTCAGGAGACAGGTAAGGTGATGATGGTTTAAGTTGCTAAGTTGTGTCCAACTCTTGTGATCCCATGGATTATAGCCCACCAGGCTCCTCTGTCCATGAGATTTTCCAGGCAGGAATACTGGAGTAGTTTGCCATTTCCTTCTCCAGGGGATCTTTTTGACCCAGGGATCAAACCCGCGTCTCCTTCACTGCAGAAGATTCTTTACTGGCTGAGCCACCAGGGAAGCCCTACAGATGAAGTCCTTTATATTTCCATGTAAATTTTGGGACCAGCTTTGAATTTCTACAACAAAAAGCCTGCTGGTATTTTTATTGGGATTGCATTGAATAGAATAGATCTATTTTGGATAAACCAATTTAGGAAAATTGCCATTTTGATAGCAAGTCTTCCAGTCCATGAACAGAATTTTTCTCTGTTTATTTAGATTTCTCAGCAGGGTTTTATAGTTTTCAGTGTAAAAGTTTTGAATTGCTTTTATTAAATTTATTTCTAGGTATTTTATTCTTTCTGATGTTTTGAATAGTATTATTAATTTTATTTTGAATTAATTATTGCCAATATATAGAAATACAGTTGATTTTTTATTTTTTCATGTTAATTTGTATCCTGTAACCTTACTATGGCACCCCACTCCAGCATTCTTGCCTGGAGAATCCCATGGACGGAGGAGCCTGGTGGGCTGCAGTCCATGGGGTCGCAAGGAGTCGGACACGATTGAGCGACTTCCCTTTCACTTTTCACTTTCCTGCATTGGAGAAGGAAATAGCAGCCCACTCCAGTGTTCTTGCCTGGAGAATCCCAGGGACGGTGGAGCCTGGTGGGCTGCCATCTATGGGGTCACACAGAGTTGAACACGACTGAAGCGACTTAGCAGCAGCAGCAGCAACCTTGCTATGGTCATTTATTAATTCCACTTGTGTATTTGTGTGTGTGTGTGTGTGTGTGTGATATTCCTTGGGATTTTCATGTACAGGATTGTGTCATCTGAGAACAAAGACAGTTTTCTTTCTTTCCAAACTAGATGTTTTTAATTTTTTCCTAATTATATCATCTTGAACCTTCAGTACAATGTTGAGTAGAAGTGGTGAAAGCAGGTAGGCTTGCCTTGTCCCTAATCTTAAGGAGAAAGCATTAAGCATGATGTTAACCATAGCTTTTTTGAAGATGCCTTTTATCAGGTTGTGGGCATTCTCTTCAATCTTTAGTTTTCTTCAGAGTATTTATCATGAGTGGATATTAGATTTTGTTGATTTTTTTTAAATCTATGAAGATGATCAGTGGTTTCTGTCCCTTTCATTATTAATTTGGTATGTAACATAAATTAGATTTTCGGATGTTAAATCAATTTTTGTTCTTGATTATGGTTTATAATTCTTTTAAAATATTGGTGGATTCAGTTAGCTGATATTTTATTGAAGAGCTATATGTCTGTGTCAGGAGGGACATTGGTCTGTTGTTTTCTTGCGAGAATTTGTCAGGCTTTGTTAATCAGGTAATACTGGCATCACATCATTTGTTGGGAAATATTTTACCCTCATTTATGTTCTAAAAGAGTTTGTGAAAGATTGATATTATTTCTTTAAATATTTGATAGAATTAGCCAGTGAAGCTGTTGTGACCTCTGCTCTTTTTGAGGGAAGATTTTAAATAACTAACTCATAGTTCTGTTTAGATTCTATATTTTCTTTGTAAGTCAGGTTTTGTAGTTTGGTACTTTTAGGTATTTTGGCATTTCATCTAAGTTTGTTGGCATATAGTTGTTCATAATATTCTCTTACAATCATTTAAATTTCTTTAGGGTCAGTAGTATTGTTCTCTACTTCATTCCTGATTTTGGTAATTTGTATACCTTCTGTTTTATTTTGTTCTTTAGTCTAGCTAAAAGTTTGTCAATTTTTTTGAATTTTTACAAAGAACTAACTTTGTGTTTCATTGATTATTTTTTATTACTATATTTTTGCATTCTTGTCCATTGATCTCTGCTCTGATCTTTTTACTTTCTTTCTCCTTACTCTGTACTTGGTTTACTCTTCTTTTTCTAATTTCTTTATTGTAGATACTTAGGTTATTGATTTGAGAGCTTCTTCTTTTCTGGTACAGATGTTTGCAGCTATAAATTTCCCTTGAAGCATTGTTTTAGCTACATCTTATACATTTTGATTTGTTATGTTTTTGTTGTCATTCTGTTTCAGATGTTTTCTTGTTTTTCATTTGATTTATTCTTGACCCATGGGTTAGTTAGAAATGGGTTTTTTAATTCTAAATATTGAGTATTTCCTTGATTGATTTTCTGATCATGTAGTATTTAATTCAGTTGTTTTGGAGGAATATATTTTGATGATATCCATCCTTTTAAATGTATTCAGACTTGTTTTATGACTGGCATTTAAAGTCTTTGAGAACTGTCCATATGCACTTGAAAAGAATGTATATATTACAGTCACTGGGTTGAATGTTGTGGGTTGAGTTGAGTGATTAAATTGTTCAAATCTTTTATATCCTTAATGATTTTATCTAGGTGTTCTATCAACTATCAGGTAGGTTTAGACATCTCTGCTGCTGCTGCTGCTAAGTCACTTCAGTCGTGTCCGACTCTGTGCGACCCCATAGACGGCCCCCCACCAGGCTCCACCGTCCCTGGGATTCTCCAGGCAAGAACACTGGAGTGGGTTGCCATTTCCTTCTCCAGTGCATGAAAGTGAAAAAATAAAGTGAAGTCGCTCAGTTGTATCCGACTCCTAGCGACCCCATGGACTGCAGCCTACCAGGCTCCTCCACCCATGGGATTTTCCAGGCAAGAGTACTGGAGTGGGGTGCCATTGCCTTCTCCTAGACATCTCTAGCTATTGTTAAATGATATATTTCTCCTTTTGTGTTAAGCTTTGCTTCATATATTTTGAGGCTCTGTTGTTAAGTTTGTATATGTTTATCATTGTTTTATCAATCTACTGTAATGAGCAGTTTCTCATTATGAAATACCTCTTTTTATCTCTTGTAATATTTTTTCTTAAATTCTGCTTGTCTAATTTTAATATAGCCACCCTCGATCTTGTATGATTAGTTTGCATAGCATATCGTTTCCCATCATTTTACTTTCATCTCATTTGTGTCTTTGAACCTGATGCATGTCTCTTGTAAGCAACACATAGTTTGAGTCTGCTTCTTTTCATCATATCTGGCAATCTTTGTCTTGGAATGTTTAGACCATTCACATTTAATATAATTATTGATATGATTGTATTTAAGCTTTGCTATTTTGCTGTTTGTTCTATAGAAGTCTCCTTTTCTGTTCCTCTCTTCTTCTTTTCCTTCTTTTGTGTTAACATTTTCAGTATACTTTAATTCCTCTGTCAGTATTTTTACTTTTTTAAAAGTTGTTTCTCTTGGAATTAAAATATGCATTTTAATTTTCCACAATCTACTTCAGATTAGGACTAATTTAATTTTGGTAAGATATAGAATCTTTGCTCCAGTGTAGTTCTGTTCTCTCCTTGCTCCTATTTGCTATTATTGTCATGTATATTGCTTGTATATACATTATAAATCCAACTACACTGTTACAATTGTTTTATACAATTTTATGTCCTTTAGTTAAGACAAATTAAAAAAAAATTTACAGAATCATTTATATTAACTCACATATCTATCATTTCTAGTGCTCTTTATATCTCCTTGATTATTCATGTCATTGTTTGGAGTCAGTCTTTCAGTTTAACAGACTTCATTTAGTATTTTTTATAACATCAGGTATGTTAGCAATGCATTGTCTTAGGCATGATTTATCTGAGAATGTCCTTTTTTAATCTTCATTTTTAGATCATAGTTCTGCTGGATAGAGAATTTTTATTTTTTTACTTCAGCACTTTGAATATGGATTTTCTATTCCATTGTTTAAGGTGAAAAGCCAATAATTATATTGTAGCTCTTCTCTACAGTGTGATGAGTAGCTTTTATCTTGCTGCTGTCCTTATTTTGTCTTATGTCTTTGGCACTTTGACTGTTGTGTGTCTGTGTGTAGATCTTTTTGTATTTTTCCTACTTGGGATTTGTTGAGCTTCTCAAGTGTGTACATTAATATTTTAAACAAATATTGGGTGTTTTTGGTCATTATTTCTCAGGATATTCCTTTTGCCCCTTTGTCTCTCCCCTTTCCTTCTGGCATTTCTATCATGAAAATGTTGATACACGTGATCATACTCCACAGGTTTCTAAGGCTCTGTTTTTTTTTTGTTTGTTTGTTTTTTGTTCCTTCATTCTTTATTTTCCTTAGCTGGATTATCTCAGTTTAACCTGTCTTCAAGTTTACTTTTTCTACTGTTGGTACAAATCAGCTGTTGGAGTGCAGATTTTAATTTTTTAAAAATTGTTTCTGAACTCTTTTTTTAAATTGAGTATTGTTGATTTACAATACTGTGTTAGTTTCAGGTGTACAGCAACATTATTCATTCTTTTTTTATGGCTGAGTTATATAGTTCATTTTGTGTGTGTGTGTGTGTGTAGTCCATTGTGTGTGTGTATTAATATATATGTATGTATATATACACATTCTTTATCCATCATCTGTTGTTGAACATTCAGGTTGCTCCTGTGTTTTGGTTGTTGTATTGTGCTGCTGTGAACACTGGGCTGCATGTGTCTTTTCAAGTTAGAGTTTTTGTCTTTTCTGGTTGTGTGCCCAAAAGTAAGATTGCTGAATCAATTGGTAGCTCTATTTTTAGTTCTTAAGGATCCTCCGTACTGTTTTCCCTAGAGATTGCACCAGTTTACATTCTCACCAACAGTGTTAGAGGGTTCCCTTTTCTCCACATTCTCTCCAGCACTTACTATTTATAGACTTCTTGATGATAGCCATTCTGATTTTTTTTAATTTCAGCACTTTGAATATGGATTCTCTATTCCATTGTTTAAGATGAAAAGCCAATAATTATATTGTACCGCAACTCTGCAAGGTGTTGAGTAGCTTTTATCTTGCTTCTGTCATTCTTCTGTCTTAACGCCTTTCGCACTTTGACTGTGGTGTGTCTGTGTAGATCTTTGGTGTAAGTCGATACCTCATTGTGTTTTTTTAATAAAAATATTTATTTGGTCACATCCAGTCTTAGTTGCAGCACATGGGATCTATGTTGTGTCATGTGAGATGTTTCGTTGCGGTGCAAGGACCGTCTAGTTGTGGTCTGCAGGCTCTCTAGTTGGGGCACGTGGGCTCTGGAGTGCACAGGCTCAGTAGTTGCAGCACATGGGCTCTCTAGCTGTGGTGCTCAGGCTCTGGAGTGCACAGGCTCAGTAGCTGCAGTGCATAAGCTTAGTTGCCCTGAAAGGCATGTGGGATCTTAGTTCCCTAACCAGGATCAAGCCTGCATCCTCTGCAGTGCAGGGTGGATTCTTAAAACCACTGGACCACCAGGGAAGTCCCCCTCACTGTGATTTTTATTTGCATTTCTCTAATTACTGATTTTGACCATCTTTTCATATGCATGTTGTTCATCTGTATGTTTTCTTTAGAGAAATGTTTATTTAGGTCTTATGTCCATTTTTAAATTTTTCTATTTTTTTGATATTGAGTTGTATGAGCTCTTTGTGTATTTTGGAAATTAACCTGTTGTCAGTCACGTTGTTTGCAAATATTTTCTCACATTCTGTAAGTTGTCCTTTTGTTTGTTTTAATAGCTTTTTTTTTTTTTTGGACTGTGCTGGGTCTTCATTTCAGTGCATGGGCTCTCTAGTTGTGGTCCATGGGCTCTCTAGCTGTGGCATTGTAGGCTTAGTTGTCCTGTGGCATGTGGGTTCTTAGTTCCCTGACCAGAGTCTGAACCTGTGTCTCCTGCATTGGAAGGTATATTCTTAACCACTGGACAGCCAGGGAAGACCCCCATAGGTTGTCTTTTCATTTTGTGGGCTTCTTTGCTGTGCAGAATCTGTTAAGTTTGATTAGGTCCCATTTGTTTGTTTTTGCTTTTATTTCTTTTACCTTGGGAGACAGGTCTAAGAAAATATTGCTACGCTACATGTCAGAGAATGTTTTCTTATCTTCTGGGAGCTTTATGGTATTCTTATGTGTCTTTAAACCATTTTGAGTTTATTTTTGTATGTTGTGTGAAAGAGTGTTCTGATTTCATTGATTTACGTGTAGCTGTCCAGCTGTCCCAGCACCACTTGCTGAAGAGACTGTCTTTTCTCCATTGTATATTCTTGCCTCCCTTGCTGAAGATTAACTGTATGGGTTTATTTCTGTTCTCTCTATTCTGTTCTCTTGATCTGTGTGTCTGTTTTTATGCAGATCCCATACTATTTTGATTACTGTAGCTTTGTAGTATTGTCTGAGGTCTGGGAAGATTATACCTCCAACTTTGTTCTTTTTTTTCAGAATTGCTTTGCCAATTCTGGACCTTTTGTGGTGCCTTATAAATTTTAGGATTCTTGTTCTAGTTCTGTGAAAAATGTCATGGAGAATTTGATAGAGATTGCCTTAAATCTGTAGATTGCTTTGGGTAGTATGGTCATTTTAATAATATTAATCCTTCCAGTCCAACAGTATGGAATATCTTTCCGATTCTGTGGGTCATCTTCAGTTTTCTTTGTCAGTGTTCAGAGTTATCAGCACATAGTTCTTTTACCTCCTGGGTTAGGTTTATTCCCAGGTGTTTCTTTCTTTAATGTGATTTTAAACAATTTTTTTTTAACTTTCTGATATTTCATTGTTACTGTAAAGAAATGCAGCAGTTTTCTGTGTATTAATCTTGTACTCTGCTACCTTGATGAATTCATTTATTCTAATGGTTTTTGTGTGGAGTCTTTAGGGTTTTTTATATAGAATATCATGTCATCTGCATAGAATGACAGTTTTACCTCTTTCAAATTTGGTTACTTTTTCTTTTTCTTGTTTGATTGCTGTGGCTAGGATTTCCAATATTATGTTGAATAGCAGTGGTGAGAGTGGGCATCCTTATCTTGTTTTAGAATTTAGCAGGAAGACTTTCAGCTTTTCACTGTTGAGTATTATGTTGGCTGTGGGTTTGTCATAAATGATTTTTATTATGTTGAAATGTATCCCCTCTCTACCCACTTTAGTGAGAGTTTTTATCGTGGATTGATGCTGAATTTTATCAAATGCCTTTTTTACTTCTGTTGAGATGATCATGTGGTTTTTGTCTTTTTCTTTGTTGATGTGGTATATCACATTGATTTGCATGTGTTGAACCATCTTTGTGACTCTGGAATGAATCCAACTTGACTATGGTATATGCTCTTTTATATGTATTATTGGGTTGCTTAAATTTTATTGAGGATTTTTCCATCTTTATTTGTCAAAGATGTTGGCTTGTAATTTTCTTTTTTGTACTGTTTTTGTTTGTTTTTGATATGAGGGTGAATCATCACAGAATGACTTTGGGAATGTTCCCTCCTCTTAAATCTTTTGGAATAATTTGAGAAGGATAGATAAATTCCTCTTTGTATGTTTGGTAGAATTCCCCAGTGAAGCCATCCAGTTCTGGACTTTTTTTTGCAGGGAGTTTTTTGGTTTGTTTTTTTATTACAGATTTGATTTCACTTCTAATGATTGGTCTGTTCAAATTATGTTTCTTCTTGATTCAATTTTGGCTGACTGTGTGTTTCTAAAACCTATTTCATCTTGGTTGTTCAAACTGTTGGTTTGTTCATAGTATTTTCTTATGTTTTTTTGCATATCTGTGATATTGGTTGTTACTGCTCATTTCTTATTTTGTTTATTTGGATCCTCTCTTTTTCTTGGTCATCTTGGCTAGAGGCTTATTTATTTTGTTTGTCTTTTCAAAAAACCGGCTCTTGGTTTAATCAATATTTTCTATTATTGTTTTGATCTCTGTTTTATTTATTTCCTCTCTAATCTTTATTATTTCCTTCCTTCTGATGACTTTGGGTTTTGTTTATTCTTTTTTCCCCAAGTTCTTTTAGGTGGTAGGGTAGATTATTTGAGGTTTTACTTATTTCTTGAGAAAGGCCTGTATCATGAATTTCCCTCTTTGAACTACTTTTGCTGCATCCTGTAGATTTTTGTAAGGTTGTGTTTTTCACTGTCATTTGTCTTGAAATATTTTCTGATTTCCTCGTTGACTTACTGGTTTTTCTAGTAGGATGCTGTTTAGTCTTCATGTAATTGTTCTTTTTTCCCCATCTTTCTTTCTGTGGTTGATTTCTAGTTTCATCCTGTTGTGGGCAGAAAAGATGCTTAAAATAATTTATGTTGTCTTAAATAAGTTGAGACTTGTTTTCTGTTCTAGTATATAGTCTATCCTAGAGAATGTTCCATGACCACTTGAAAAGAGTGTGTATTTCTTTGTTTTTTCTTTTTTGAAGGGGGATGAAATATCCTGTAGATATCAATTAAGTACATCCATTCTCTTGTGCCATTTAGGATCTCTCTTGCCTTATTACTTTTCTGTCTTGAAAAATCTGTTAATTGATGTCAGTGGGATGGTAAAGTCTCCTGCTCTTACTGTATTCCTGTTAATTTCTCCCTTTATGTCTGTTGTATTAATCCCTTCACCATTTTATAGTGTCCTCCTTTGTCTTCCTTTATAGAGTTTGTTTTAAAGTCCATTTTGTCTGATATGAATATTGCTACCCCTACTTTTGATGCTTTTGAACTGTGGTGTTGGAGAAGACTCTTGAGAGTCCCTTGGACTGCAAGGAGATCCAACCAGTCCATTCTGAAGAAGATCAGCCCTGGGATTTCTTTGGAAGGAATGATGCTAAAGCTGAAACTCCTGTACTTTGGCCACCTCATGCAAAGAGTTGACTCATTGGAAAAGACTCTGATGCTGGGAGGGATTGGGGGCAGGAGGAGAAGGGGACGAGAGGATGAGATGGCTGGATGGCATCACCAACTCGATGGACATGAGTCTGAGTGAACTCCGGGAGTTGGTGATAGACAGGGAGGCCTGGCGTGCTGCGATTCATGGGGCGCAAAGAGTCGGACACGACTGAGCGACTAAACTAACCAACCCCTACTTTCCTGTTGTTTCCATTTGCATGAAATCTTTTTTCATGCCTCACTTTCAGTCTGTGTGTGTCTTTCATCCTAAAGTGAATGTCTTATAGGCAGTATGTTGTAGGTTCTTATTTTTTATCCAAGCAGATTTGAATTTTTTATTCTAGTTATACACTGTTCTAAATCCAGAGTTTCTATTTGGCGCCTTTTGTTTTTCTTTTTTGATAATCTCCTTTGGGTGAAGCATGACTGTCATGCCTGTAGTTGTTAAATTCCTTTTAATTCTTTAGATATGGTTTCCTTTGCTTCTTTGAACATATTTATATTAGTTGACTTAGGGTTTTTGCCTAGTAAATCCAACATCTGGGCTCCCTTGAGTAATTTCTACTGCTTTTTTCCTGTATATATGGGCCATATCTCACTATTTCTTTGTGTGTGTCATAACATTTTTGTCAAAAACTGGATATTTAATATACTGTGGTAACTGGCAATCTTACTTCCCCCTTCTCCATCCTTGGGGTTTGCTTGTTGTTGTTGTTTAGTGACTTTCCAGAAGTAATTCTGTGGTCCTTACTCTCTGTCATTCTTTATCCCTACTGAAGTCTCTACTTGATTAACTGAGTGTTAGGATAATAATTTCACAGATTGTTTTTTTTAATGCTTTCGACCAACATATCTCCCATCTTTTTATCAGTGGGCACTTTGTGTGTTGGAGCATGCCTTCTATGATCTGGCAGTTCATAACTCTGTCTTAGCCTTCCCTTCCTAATTGTGCAGAAACTCAAAGTCAAGTATGAGTGAGAGGCTCAAGCTCTCTCAGAATTTCCTGGGTATGTGCACAGCCTTCTAGATCCTAGGAGTATGTCAGAAGCGGGTGTCTCATTTCTTACATTTTCTTTTTAATGTTTTTTGGGCCAGTTTCTTGTTTGCCCCAACTAGAGTCACTGCCTCTGGCACTGCAGTGTTCAACAATTGCTGCTGATTTTGGGGAGACACATCTCCTGGGGATAGGACCTCCCTCACTGAATGACATCTGAGTGAGATGAGATAAAAATTAGCTTTGGGGAGTTCCTTGGCAGTCGAGTGGTTAGGACTCCATGCTACTACTACAGATGACATGGGTTCAGTCCCTGTTTAGTGAACTGAGATCCCAATGCTGTGTGGCATGTTCCCCCACTAGGGGAAAAAAAAAAAAAAAAAAAAGGTTAGCTTCATGAATGGGGCTATTTTAGGGAGCATCAGGTCAAGTTGTGACTGTGGTCTAGGGACAGGGCTTTTGATGGTGCTCCAGATTCATCTGCCCCATTCAGTGGCTATTGGGCTGCTGGCTTTCAGAGCTAGTATGGTTCTGAGGCCCTGCTTTTCAAGGCTACCATGAAGCTGGGAAGAGGGCATGAAGTAGAGCAAGTTAAAATACCAGAATACAAGGGCCTCCCAGGTGGCGCTAGTGCTAAAGAACTGTCCTGCCAATGCATAAGAGATGCAAGACATAAGAGATGCAGATTCAATCCCTGGTTTGGGAAGATCCCCTGGAGGAGGACATGACTACCCACTCCAGTATTCTTGCCTGGAGAATTGCATGGACAGAGGAGCCTGGCAGGCTGCGGTCCATAGGGTGGCAAAGAGTTGGCCACGACTGAAGTGACTTAGCACAGATAGCAAACAAAATACCAGAAAGCTTACTGGTCTCATGAAAATCCAGCAATTCATCTTGAATAAATATTTCTAGGATTGTTGCAAGCCTTTGGCTATTTTCTAAAGTGCTGAAAAAGTTGATTTTGAAATTTACACTAGTATTCTCATTGGTTTTATGGAGTGGTGGATTTTTAGAGGTCCTTCGTTCATATTTCCAAAGTGCTTCTCATTCTGTCTGTGCTTTTAACCACTGTGCACATTGCCTCTGTTCTTTATGATGTCTAATTATGCCCCATGTCTATTTACTGTTAGCCATGAAAGTCCAGTCTTTGATTTCATTGAGAGCTGCTTGCGAAATAAACATGAAATGGTCATTTATGAAGCTGCTTCAGCTATCATCCATCTTCCTAACTGTACTGCAAGGGAGTTGGCACCTGCTGTTTCAGGTTGGTTGTATATTTGATAACTGGCTTTAGTTTATAGTCTTATTTTTTTTAAGTTCCATAGGTCTGCAGAATAAGTATTTTTGAACCTTAGCTCTGTATATATATATATAGCCTTTCCATTCTGATATGCAGATTATTTATTTTGGTACTTTAATTATAGTTGTACTTTCATATCCTTGGTTCTACATCCTATTGATTCAACCAGATTGATTCATGGTTGATTGAATCCTTAGATGTGGGACCTGCAGATACCAAGGGCTGAATGTACTACACGATTTTCTATAAGGTTCTTTAGCATCCCCAGATTTGGGTATCTGCCAGGGGTCCCAGCAGATGTGGAAGGGTGACTATACTTCTCTTTCTGAAGTTATTTCCTAATATTCAGAACATTTAAGATTTTACTTAGAAAAAAGTAAAAAACAAGTAAATTAAGTTTTCTTTCATGTTTAAAAAGCCCATTTTCTCTTATAACTATAAATATTCCTATTCTTTAAGTTCAGATATTAATGGGTATATTAATTTTTTAGGAAAAAGAATAAACTTTGTTTCCTATATTTAAAGTTTTTATAACTCAACAAAAAGTACTTTTTCTAGTTTTGATGGTATATTTTTCTGTGAATTTTTGATGCTATGATCTAATTTCCTTATGTGTATTTTTAATATGATTCTTCATGTGCTATATTTTCAGAAATATGCTAAATGTTGAAATGAGCTATATTAACAGTGACCCTTTTTCTTTCCTAGTTCTTCAGCTTTTCTGTAGTTCTCCTAAGCCAGCTTTGAGATATGCAGCTGTGAGGACCTTGAACAAGGTAGGGGTTCCTTTTCTAACTATTGTTTTGTATCAGTGTTTGATTCAGAAACATTAAATTGAAGCATTTGGCTTTCTGTCCAAAGTTAGTAGATATGATTTATGGGCTTCACTTCGTAGTACCTCACTTGCATTTGTGGCCTTACATATGGCCATAGGTAGTATTATTCAATTAAGGATTATAATTCATTTCTGACTTTAAGCATTTTACATTCAAGAGCCATACTATCCAATATGACAGACATTAGCCATAAGTGGCTGTTTCCATTTAAGTTAATTATAATTAAATAAAAATTTAAAAATTCAGTTCCTCAGTCATTGTAGTCACACATCATGTGCTCAATACCCATGTGTTGTTATTGACTATCATATTAGACACTGCATATATAAAATATTTCCATCACTGCAGAAAGTTCTCTTGGACAAGACTGGTCTATAGCAACACTATCCAGTAGAAACACTTACATAAGTCACTTGTGTAATTTTACATTTTATTGTAGCCACATTAAGTTTTTTTATGATGAGATTGATTTTAATAATACATCTTATTTACCATCATGTTTAAAAAATATAATTTTATACTGATTGTGTATTGATACATTTTTACCTTCTAGCTTTTCATACTAAGTCTTTGATATTTAGTTTATTTTGTATTTACAGCATACCTCAATTTGGAATAGTCATATTTCAAATGCTTAGTAGTCATGTGTGGTTATTGGCTACCATATTGGACAGTGTAAATCTGGAGGATACAGTGCAAAGCACAGAATGAATTAAATAACTATAAAAATTTTAAATGAAAGTTTAATATTATAGAAGACTGATCTAATGTAGTTACATACATTATTACACTAGATTACAGTAGATTATAAATTAATTGTATGAACAGTTGGAGAAGAGAGAAATTAGAGCAGCCAAGGAAGAAGCTTTTATAGAACAATATGAATTGTATTTTGAAGAGTTGATATAGGTGTACATTTCTTCATCTATAATCTTGCAGCCAAATGTATCTGAGAACTCACCAATTTTTGAATTTTAGAGAGGTAATATCATGCCATCTCTTAAATTAGTACTAACTAACCCCTTTGTGCCTGGAGCAATTAGACACAGACACGTTAATATTTCTGCTTTATATATATGACTGTCCTCACTAACTGGAATAAATTAATACTTCAGTTCAGTTCAGTTGCTCAGTCGTGTCCGACTCTTTGCGACCCCATGAACTGCAGCACGCCAGGCCTCCCTGTCCATCACCAACTCCCAGAGTTCACTCAAACTCACGTCCATCGAGTTGGTGATGCCATCCAGCCATCTCATCCTCTGTCATCCCCTTCTCCTCCTGCCCCCAATCCCTCCCAGAATCAGAGTCTTTTCCAATGAGTCAACTCTTCGCATGAGGTGGCCAAAATACTGGAGTTTCAGCTTTAGCATCATTCCTTCCAAAGAACACCCAGGACTGATCTCCTTTAGAATGGACTGGTTGGATCTCCTTGCAGTCCAAGGGACTCTCAAGAGTCTTCTCCAACACCACAGTTCAAAAGCATCAATTCTTTGGCACTCAGCCTTCTTCACAGTCCAACTCTCACATCCATACATGACCGCTGGAAAAACCATAGCCTTGACTAGACGTACCTTTGTTGGCAAAGTAATGTCTCTGCTTTTGAATATGCTATCTAGGTTAGTCTTACATTAGTTTGGGTCATGTTATGCTGTGAAGTGAATTTTGATGCCAGTACTTTGCTGAGTTTTCAAAATTTTAGCATTGTATGGTAAAGGATTCTATACCAGTACTGGGTTAGGCAGAGAGCTGAACATCATCAATAAAAGCAAAGAATCAGGTCAATGACAGACATGTTTTAGTGGCCATGTCCAATCCAATTTGGCTGGAGTTTGCTTGCTTAAATACCACAAGTGTTGTAAGTGATACTAAGTTTAAATATGTTTGAGCAATGTTTATCATTCTAGTTCCTACTCTCAGAGATCCTAACATCTAGTAGAATAGATAACTATGAACACATGTACTACGAGGAGAAACAGTCCAACTGTAGTAAAAGATAGACTATGATATTGTTATAAAGGTTATAGAAACCTGTGAAGATAAAGTTCTATGCAGTACTATAACTAGCAGTTAATCATTTATCAAATAATATAGCATACTTTATTAATCCGAAGCATTCATCTTGAAATACTTATTTTTTAACTTATGCTGTTTCATTTAGATTTTTTAAAGCCATTTACATTAAATAAAATTCATATTTTCCTTTTATTTTTTAAAATTCTGGTCTTTGTTAGTAGCAGTTTGCTTAATTTTTTTCTTGCCCTTCGACAAGGTGGCAATGAAGCACCCCTCTGCTGTTACTGCCTGCAATCTGGACCTAGAAAACTTGATCACGGACTCAAACAGAAGCATTGCTACCCTGGCCATTACTACGCTTCTCAAAACAGGAAGTGAGAGCAGTGTGGACAGGCTCATGAAGCAGATATCATCCTTTGTGTCTGAAATCTCAGATGAGTTCAAGGTAGGAGTTTAAATATGACCATGTTTTCTCCCAGTCTCTGGCTTACCATAACATTTCTGTTCTTAATAGTGTCTTTTGATGAACAAAAGTTTTAAGTTTCATGAAGTCTAATTTATTAATTTTTTTCTTTCCCAGTTATTGCTTTCTGTGTCCTCAAAAACGTTTTTCTAAGTCTTCAAGATACTTTGCCATGTTTTATTGTGAATGTTTTACAGTTTTAGCTTTTACATTTTGGTCTGTGATCCAACTTGAATTAATATTTGTGTGTAAGTTCAGGTTTTTTTCCATTGTGATTTCCAGTTATTCCAGCATAATTTAAAACATTTCTCTTTCCCCACTGGAGTGCTTGACATCTTTGTCTAAAAAGCAGATACACATATAATTGCAGGTATGTTTCTGGGATGCTTATCACATTCTGTGGAACTATTTGTTGGTCCTATGCCAGTATCAGACTATATCAATTAATGTAGCTTCATGGTACCTCTTAAATGTGTGGTCTACCAACTTTTTCATTTTTTGTAATATTTTATTCCTTTGCTTTCCATATAAAATTTACAATCAGATTATAATTTCTGTAAAACAAAGCCTTCTAGGATTATGATTGGAGTTGTGTTAAATCTATAATCAATTTGGGGAAAGCTAACAGCTTAATAATTATTCTTCAGTTCATGAATATGGCAAATCGCTCCCTTTATTTAGGTCTTCTTTAATTTATCTGAGCAATGTTTCATAGCATTTACTCTAGAGGTATTGCACATCTTTTGTTAAGTTAATATCTAAATATTTTATGCTTTTAAAAATCCATTTTATTAACATTTCTATTTCATTGTTTCTACTACTATTATATTAATAATACTTTTTTTTTAACTTTCCCATAACTCAATATTCTTGCTAAGTTCCCTTTTTTTTGAGTTCCCTTATTAGTTCTAGTAGTTATATACATCCCTTAGGATTGTTTTATGTAAATAATCATGTTATTGTGAATAGATACTTCATTTCCAATTCAAGTACCTTTCCTTTTTTTCCTTGTCCTATTAAAATGGCTAGGACTTCCAATACAGTGTTGAGTAGAACTGGTGAGAATGTGTCAAAGAAAATCAAAGTAGCAATAAATTTTAGTTAGATGAATTAAAGTTAAAAGATTTTATTCCTTCATTTTTATTTAATTCTCAGTCAAGAGGTATAACTGACCCTATTTACTCTCTTCTCGTATTTACCTACTTTTAAAAAACCAACTTAGCCTGTGTATTCAAGTAGACATTTTGAATCTTTGGGAAACTGGGAGGTTATGAAGTTCCTTTTGTACTGTAGTTTATTGAATGCATCTCCTATGTGTGAACGTTTGGATACTTTGCAGTATTCTGTGATTACAGATAATGCTGCAGTGGACAACCTTATATCTATGTTTTCTTGAAATTTGGTGGTGTGTCCTGAGGGTAAATTTCTAGAAGTTCATATGCTAGGCTGAAGAGTAGATAAGTATGTAGTTTTAGAGAATGTTAAATTCTACCAGCCTGTTTCCCCATACCCTCACCAGTAGAGTACATATATTGTATTTTGAAGTTTTTCCAACCAGATGGACTAGAAAGGGTATCTCAGTGTAGTTTTAACTTGAATTTCTCTTATTATGAGGGAACGTAAACATCCTTTCATATTTTTAAAGATCATTTAATTTCTTTTTGAATATTGTCTGCTCATGTCTTTTTCTAATTTTCTGTAGGGTTTTTGGTCTTTTGTTTCCTTTATTAAAGTTTTTTGTATATTAGGGATATTGGGTCTTTAACTGTGAAATGTGTTATGATGTTTTATCCCAATTTGTCATTTGTCCTTTGATTTTTCTCATGATACTTTGGTCATGCACAAGTTTTTAATTTTTATGCAAATTTGTTAATCTTTTCTTTTACTGCATTGGGCTTTTGAGTAATAACAATTCACCCGTGGAGAGGGGGAAGAATTCACCCATGTTTTCTTCTAGTATATATATAATTTCATATTAAATATATGATCTATTAGGTTTTTTTTTTAATTTTATTTTATTTTTAAACTTTACATAATTGTATTAGTTTTGCCAAATATCAAAATGAATCCATCACAGGTATACATGTGAGAAATGGATCTTACAGTTTTCCAATGACTATCCAGTTGTCCACCACCCCCCAATTTTATTTAAAGGGCTGTCTTTGCCCTGTATCTGAGATATCACTTTTACCATATACTAAAGTTCCATATGTATTAATACTTGTGTCTGTTTGGAGGTTTTCTGTTCTATTCTGTTGTTCTCTTTATCTATTCATACATTAGTACCACACACTGTTTTAAATATTTGTATTAAATATTTTAACTAAATATTTTAAAAATTTGTATTAAATATTTAAAAAATTTGTAAGGATGTTTTAATATCTATTAGTCTTCTCTCTTGATGAAAGTGAAAGAGGAGAGTGAAAAAGTTGGCTTAAAGCTCAACATTCAGAAAACTAAGTGGGGAAACAGTGGAAACAGTGTCAGACTTTATTTTTGGGGGCTCCAAAATAACTGCAGATGGTGATTGCAGCCATGAAATTAAAAGACACTTACTCCTTGGAAGGAAAGTTATGACCAACCTAGATAGCATATTCAAAAGCAGAGACATTACTTTGCCAACAAAGGTCCGTCTAGACAAGGCTATGGTTTTTCCAGTGGTCATGTATGGATGTGAGAGTTGGACTGTGAAGAAAGCTGAGCACTGAAGAATTGATGCTTTTGAACTGTGGTGTTGGAGAAGACTCTTGAGAGTCCCTTGGACTGCAAGGAGATCCAACCAGTCCATTCTGAAGGAGATCAGCCCTGGGATTTCTTTGGAAGGAATGATGCTAAAGCTGAAACTCCAGTACTTTGGCTACCTCATGCGAAGAGTTGACTTATTGGAAAAGACCCTGATTCTGGGAGGGATTGGGGGCAGGAGGAGAAGGGGACGACAGAGGATGAGATGGCTGGATGGCATCACCGACTCGATGGACGTGAGTTTGAGTGAACTCCGGGAGTTGGTGATGGACAGGGAGGCCTGGTGTGCTGCAGTTCATAGGGTTGCAAAGAGTCGGACACGACTGAGTGACTGAACTGAACTGAGTCTCCTCTCATAGCTCTTTATTTTCCTTAGCTGTTTTTACATGCTTATATTTCTTTTGAACTTTAGTATTAGCTCATCTAGTGGCTTCGTTTAAAAAATCTTATTGGCATTTTTATTGAGATCACATTAAATTTATAAGTTTTCTTAGGGGAGAATAAATAATAATGTTGAGCTATCCTAACCAAGAACAAAGGATATTTTAAAATTTAAATCTACTTTTGTGCTTTCATGAATATTTTATGGTATTTTTATATTAGATTTGAATGTTTTAAAAATTCTTTTCTTATGTACTTTATTGTTGTTTCTATTATAAATCTTCTTTTATTCATTATATCTTCTAAAGTAGTTATTATTCATGTGTATGAGTAGTATTATTTTTGCATGTTAACTTTACAACCTGCTACCTTGCTGAATTATTTTATTGAGTTAGTTTTATCATCAATTCTCTGAAGTTTTCCACATTATTTTGTTATATCATCTATAAATAAAGATGATTTTGTCTTTTATTTTCTAATTTTTATTCCTCAATTGTTTTCTCCTGTCTACTCACATTGGCTAATTAGTGCCAGAATAATGTCAAATAATAGTCAAGATAGTAGCACCGTTTTCTAGTTTCTGATCTTAAAGCAAATGACTCTTGGGGTTCTCTGTTAAGTAATATGCTGCCAACAGGATTGAGGGAGTATGTGTGTGTATGTGCGTAACATGAAAGTTTCCATCCATTCCTATCTTATGTTTTAAAGAATTTTTAAGGGACTTTCCTGGTACAGTGGTTAAGAATCCACCTGCCAATGCAGGGGACATCCAGTTCCCTGGTCCAGGAACTAAGATCCCATGTGCCATGGAACAGCTAAGCCCATGTACCAAAAATACTGATGCCCATGTATTCTAGAGCCTGTGCTTTGCAGTAAGAGAAGCCACCGCCACAAGAAGCCTGCTCACTGCAACTAGCCCACACTTGCCACACCTAGAGGAAGCCCACACACAGCAATGAAGAGCCCGTGTGCCACAACAAAGACCCAGCACAGCCAAAAATAAAGAAAAAAAGAATTTTTATTAGAAATAAGTGTTGGATTTTATCAAAGGCTTTTCAGCATCTGTGGATGTAGTTATATTCTGTCATATTCTTCTTCTTCTTAGACTCATTAATATTGATGAATTATTTTAATTTTCTAATGTCAAACCATTCTTGCATGCTTGGTATACATTCCATTTCATCATGGGATATTATTTTCTTACCGTAGGATTGGAGTCTGTTAGCCAATTATCACTTGGAATTTTTGTATCAATATTCACAAATGATTTCCATCTATAATTTTTCTTTTAGCACATATACTGTCTTTATTAGGTTTATATGTCATTGCTTCATAACAATTGTAGTTATTTCCCTTCATATTCTATGCTCTGAAACAACATACATAGATTTGGGACTGTCTGGTTATTCTCCAGTCTCCATACAATTCTCCAGTCTCCATACATTTCTTGCATTTCTGCACACCCAGCAAATTACACACTAACTGCCCTTTGTTTCCTACTTTATCAGTTTTGTTCCCTTTGTATAGTACAAAGTTTCTTCCAATCTCAAAAGATGTAAGCATCTCCCTTAAGTAGTTAAGGGCAGATTTCCATATAGCCCTAGAAGAGACAGTCAGTCCTCCCTATAGAGCAAAAAGCAAACATGCTTATTGCCCAGTGTAATAAAGATGATGTTTCCCTTCTGAATAAATGACTGGCATGCTTACTGCCCACTGTCAAATATTCAAGTTCCATATCTCAGATTCTCCTGTAATGCTGCCTACTGTGGGCTCAAGTGTTATCTGGTCCTTTTTGCCTCATCCTGTGGGTATTGGGGCTCAGAAAACTGAGCCCCAAATGCCGATACACTCGCTACTGCTTTTGCTGTGAGTAAATAACTGTCTTTCATCTCTCATTCGGGATCCTTGTGTTCTCTTCCAGAATCCATGAAATTATGGTAGTCTATACAGTTTGCAAGTAGAATAAAAGTCTCACATCCTTTTTACTTCTTGACACTGGTCTTTAAAATTGTGGTAAAAATTTCCTAGAAACCATTTTGTGAAGTAGTTCCTTGGTGACTTTCTTTGTTTCTTCTCTGGAAAGCAGTCTGTTTAAGTTTTTTTTTATCTTTACTGTTCACTTTAAAATTTTTATGTGAAAATTTTAAATGTAAAATGTTAAAATATGCTCGAAGCTTATTTTGCTTTGGAGCAAAGGGAGGGATCTCTTGAATACACCTCACTTTTACTCTTCTTTCTATTTTCCTTTCCTCTTTGACTTTCTTTCACAAAGAACCATTATTGTCATTTTAGTTAATTATGGTGCCTTCTTGGCTTGTGGTAAATAAGAGGGAATGTATGCTTAAGTAGCTAAAGTTCTGAAGACGAACGCCCTTTCTGTGTTTTTCTCTAGGTGGTAGCTGTACAGCCATTATACAAGGGGCATGTCCTTTTTGTTTGTTTTTCTACAGGTCGTGGTTGTACAGGCAATTAGTGCTCTCTGCCAGAAATACCCTCGAAAGCACAGCGTCATGATGACTTTCCTCTCCAACATGCTCCGAGACGATGTAGGTGGACTGCTTTGTAATTGTGGGAAGTTGCTCGCTTCAGTTCTTATACCCTAGTGTTTAAAGCGGCTTTCCTTATCATCTCAGCATGCCTATCAAATAATATTCTCAATTCTAGCTTCTGTTTTATTGCTAAACATATTATTGCTTTTGACTTTCCCACTTGGAGGGAAAAAACATTTTTGTTTCTTTCAGAAGGGAAGGGAAATGAAATTTGAATGTTACATCATAAGCCTTGGAGTAAAATAATTTTTCCAAAAAGTGCCCTCAGAGTGAATGGCAGTTTTTCTTCTTTTGCCAGGGAGGCTTTGAATATAAGCGGGCCATCGTGGACTGCATAATCCACATTGTAGAAGAGAACCCTGAAAGTAAAGAGGCAGGTCTAGCCCACCTCTGTGAATTCATCGAGGACTGTGAACACACTGTTCTGGCTACAAAGATCCTACACTTGTTGGGCAAAGAGGGCCCCAGAACACCTGTCCCCTCCAAGTATATCCGCTTTATTTTTAATAGGGTTGTCCTGGAGAATGAGGCCGTCAGAGCTGGTGAGTAATTGGAGCACTGATGATGAGCATAACTGGTAATCTTGGGAAATACTTAACTCAAGGGGGTGGTAATGAAATTGGAAAATGACATTGCAATGTCTGTTTGGTGGTGGGATCTTGGAGCATACTTAGGCCTCAGATATACAGCTTTCTCTTTGTATTCCAATTTCTATCCTGATTTCAGCCTTGTATCAGAGACAAATAACCCTTGACCTTCAAATTGACAGAAGACTTTGATGGTGTCATCCTTTTTTTCAGCTAAGGCCTCAAGTATGAATGTCTTTGAAATTTGTCTCCCACTGTAGCTTGTAAGTGGCTTTTTGAACAGATCTTAGGAATTTTTTTACTTCCTTCTCTCTAATTGTTCCTTCTCCTTAGCATGTGAACTGGTCCAAATCTCTCCTGTTAAAACTACAGGCCTTCATTTGATTCATTGTCTCTCACTAGGTACTGACCATATTTCCTGTTACAGAACCTTGAAGCAGCCATTACCAGCTGCCTCTCTGAACTTACTTTCCATTTTCTATTCAGTTCCCTATAATCTTGCTCTCTCCCTTAAAAATCTTCTGAAGCAATTTTTTTTTTAAATCCTTAAAAGCTAGCTAGAAAATCAAGTTAGACACTTTAATGTTCTTATCCTTATTCACCTCAGTCAATCTGATGGGCTGTTGACTAAATACTTCATGAAACTCTCTTCCCTTGGTTTCCACAAATAGCCTGCATCTTTCTACCATTCCTCAGTCTTCTTTACAGAGCTTCTCTTCCATTCCTTAAAATGTTAGTTTTCTTTAGGGGGTTGTCTTCTCAACATCCACATTCTTGTGATCATTTTCAGAGTTCTGCTGATATGCTGTGGCATTGTAGTCATGTCTCTCTCCTGAACTTGTATGTTTAGCTGTCCCAGGCACTTCAAATTCACCTTGAAATTCAAACTATCCCAAAAGAAATCCTTATCTATACTGTCCACTCAGTTGCAAGACTAGAACCTTATTCCATTGTTTTTTAACTCTCATCTACCTTCTGGCAAAGTTCTGTCCGTTCTGTCCCCTCAATATGTATTTCTTCATTCTCTTTTATTCTCAGTTTTTCTGAGGGCTTTGCTAGGCTCCCATCCATTTCAGATGTCTGGTTAGTCCAGCTGCTTGTACGCTCACCCACATCCAGTATATTCTCCACTCTGCTACCAGAATGGACGTTGCATACAAAATCTGCTCACAAATTTAGTGTAGCACACCCTGCTGCAGATACACAGATTCATCCTGCATTTAACTCCTGTTAATAATAATTTTGAGGTTACACTGGAACCTATTTTTGTTTTGTGTCTAATCTCTCACTTGTCTCCTCCTGCTCTCCAGTGCAGGTCCGGTGCTTCAGCCTTACTCAGCTGCATCCAGTCCCAGAATCATTCCACACTTCATTCTCTGTCCTGAGAGCCTTGCTACTTTTTACTTCTCTTTCCCTCAAATACTCTTTTCCTGCCTTTTCCTCTGGCTAATTCTACTTGTTCTGCAAGCTTTAGTGCAGGTAGTAAGTGTGAGCTCTTTGTCTGTCTTCTCCATTTTTGACTTAATGTTCCTTTCTCTGCTCATATAGTATCCAGGATATGGTTCTACTATGGATTTAATATGTTGTAACTATCTATTTACACCTGTCTTTCCCACTAAACTACAACTCCTTGAGGTCAGGGGCTACATCTTTTATCTTTATACCTTCAGCACTTAGCACAACTCCTGACAAAAGTTAAGTAAGGAATAAATCTTTGTTGATACAGTGAATTTTAATAATAGAGTTTTGGGTGTTTTTCCCCTATGTGTGGGGCTGGTTGTTTGAGGTTTGTTTTGTTCTTTAGTCACTAAGTTGTGTCCCACTCTTTTGCGACCCCATGGGCTGTAATCCACCAGGCTCCTTGTAAGGAGTCAGACTGAAGAATAGCTCATATAAAAAATACATATGATCCTTTATCCTCAATGCATAGAGAGTTTTCTTATTCAGAGCTCTCTTGGACCCACTTTCTATTTCTATTTATGCTTCAATGGATCAAGGAAATAAGAACAAGAAGTTCACGATTAAACAGAGTTTATTTCAACCGAACATGGGGAAACTTCTCTAATTTTTTTCTTAATAATTATTGCTTATCTCTGTGAAGTCAATATTCATGTTGTTTCATTTTATGCTCCATTATAGCTGCTGTGAGTGCTTTGGCAAAATTTGGGGCTCAGAATGAAAATCTTCTCCCAAGCATCCTAGTACTCCTACAAAGGTAACTAAAAGAATTAAAAAAAAAAAAACAACAGAATGCCATGTGACTGAATAGATAATTCCTCATTGTACCATATCAAATGCCTATAGGGCCTAAGAGTAGAACTGATGGAGTAAGTCAGGGGCAAATGGTGTTTTCTGTACTTTTGGTAATTTTGCGTGTGCTAAGTGCATACAAAATTTGACTTCTAATTTCTCATGCATGATTTTGAGAAAGTGACTTAAATACATGTGCCTCAATTAGTATAGCAGAGGCCAACTTCAAAGAACTTCACTGTGTAGAGTTGAAAATACCAGCTTTTCACGGTCTCCTTAACTCCCTAGTTGATGAGGAAAAGACTTGCTTTAGCAAACACTCCGTGATTACATCTTGCAATTGAAGCAGAAAAATTATAAGCCAAAAGCTGGCTGGTTTAAATAAAACAAATTGCCATTTGAGTAATATCAGTGCCTGGGTTTGGAATCCTTTTTAGTATCCTTGGAAAGTCTAATATTGCCAGTTTTTAGTTTGTAGAAGTCTAAATCTTTACCAAGGTCATGTGGTTGCAGATCAAAGAACAGACTCCAAACTGCTATCTTATCTACTGTGTTCTTCATCATTTTAATGCCTACTTATGTAGTGCTTCTGATTCATAATGATACCATTTCTTTACCAATTCAGAATACCCAGGATGTATGGAGATTTTAGGAGCCACTGTTGGCTGTGGTTGAGCTCTTGTATTACGGTAGTATCAGATGGCCTGGATCGTGTCTGTCAGGCATAGTGGTAAAGCTCTGGATATCTTTTAGAGTGCTATGACATGCCTATTCTGTATCCCCTGGACAGGTGTATGATGGATACTGATGATGAGGTACGGGATAGAGCTACCTTCTATCTGAATGTGCTGCAGCAGAGGCAGATGGCTCTGAATGCTACATATATCTTCAATGGTCAGTGAGAGCCAAGAATGGAGACAAATATGCTTTTGTTCTACAAGTGGTGTCTTGGAAGCGTATCTCATGATTTGCATATGAGCTGGCTTCACTAGGCAGAATGCTTGGTTTCTGTCTCAGAATGCACTTCCATTTCTAGAGAAACCTAAAAGTATGTAAAAGTCCGAAGAATATTGCTTGTTCCTGGTTCTCTCTGAGCTCCCTCTTGGATGGGTTTACCTTTTTCCCTTTTCTTATGCTATCTTTGTTTCCACATGGCTCTGTTGCTTTGTTTTCTGGAAGATACTTCCATTTTGTTGCAAATATGTATGCTCAGCTCCTGTGCTTCCTCAGATGGAATTATAAGTGCCTATATTCTTTAATAATTTAGCTTATAAACCTGTGGTTATAGTTTTATTTAGAAAGCTTAAATAAATATTACAAATCTGGGCCTGTCTGGGTCCTAGGATTGGCAAGAAATTCTAGTGCTGAGAGTTTTCTATTTCATAGGTCTAACAGTCTCTGTACCAGGGATGGAAAAAGCCTTACACCAGTACACGCTGGAGCCTTCAGAAAAGCCCTTTGATATGAAATCTATTCCTCTTGCTACGGCTCCTGTCTTTGAACAGAAAGCAGGTAATGAGAACACTTTGTTTTTAAACTGTTCATAGTTTCACACCAAGAAAATACACTGTTGGCATATTTTTTCTAATATTCTTTTAATGGTCACTCCTTCTAAATCTTATAGAACTAAGATGAATGATATTTTTAAAGTTAGGGTTTTAAAATTTTTTCCGTATTTTCCCATGAAAGCAAGAATATGAAGTGTGACATAGAATGAAAGATTCTTCTAATGCTGAGTGTTAGAGCTTTTGAAGTTAGTTGTCAGTGTTTCAGAGCTGTAGTGGTGTTGTCACCTCCTATTTTTGTTTTGTGATCTTGATTAACTTCTTAGTTAATTTTTCTTTTGGAGGCTTAAAAAATAAATGGACAAAGCGTATAGTGGTTCAAACCAAAAATGAAAGATCTTACGCCCTCAACATTTTCAGTTTGTTGTTGTTGATACTACATAAGTAGTTTTTCCTATCTGAATAACGAGATTTGTTTTTATAAACCGTTCCTTCTTTTAAGAGTAATTTTTAAAAATATTCTGGTCCATAAAAGCAAATTCTGTATTTTTAGAACTTGCTTTATTTCATGAAGTACGTTCACTAAATATACTTTGAGTGTCTCTCCAAAAAGGGTGACAAAGAACCTCCTGGTATGATTTAGCAATAGCTCTTATATATCTGCTGCGAGTTTTGTCGTCATCTCCTGTATGCATGTTTGACTTGATAGTGGGAGGGAAAGCTCACTTAACTGCTCATCCCTGTCTCTGTAGAAATCACACTGGTGTCCACTAAGCCCGAGAAGCTGGCTCCTTCCAGGCAAGACATTTTCCAAGGTATGATGATTTGATGTGTAGAGGAAGTAGCCCAGCTCCCTAGGCATTGTAACTGTAATGAAGGCCCCCACTTTTTATTCAATTTTATTAGTTCTCAGTATGGGAAATCTTTATATGACTGAATATAATTTATTGTCATAGCTTCCTGTTGTTAGGACTACTGGAATCTGTGGGAGTTGGCAATTTCCAGTTGTCAGCTTACTGAGAATGTTGTTCTTACCCTGTATCTTGGTTAACGGGACTCAAATCAGATGAAATTAGGAATTGAGTTTCTTTTTTATTTTTTGCTTTTAGTAATTAACTGTGAAGTGAAGTGAGAGTCGCTCAGTTGTGTCTGACTCTTTGCGACCCCCTGGACTATACAGTCCATGGTATTTTCCAGGCCAGGATACTGGAGTGGATGGCCTTTCCCTTCTTCAGGGGATCGTCCCAACCCAGGGATTGAACCCATGTCTTCCAAATTGCAGGCAGATTCTTTAGCACAGCTGAGCCACCAGGGAAGCCCAATTAACAGTATAAACTCTTACTTAAAAGATTACTTCACTAAAGCTTGGGGACACATTATTAATTGAGTGTTCTTAAAACATTTTAGCTACCCAGAGTAATATCTTCCCTTGTCTTATTTTGCTTCCTTCTTTTCTTTCCTTTTTTATTGATAGAGCAACTGGCTGCCATTCCTGAGTTTATGAATCTAGGACCCTTGTTCAAGTCTTCTGAGCCTGTTCAACTTACAGAAGCAGAGACAGAATATTTTGTTCGTTGTGTCAAGCACATGTTTACCAATCACATTGTGTTCCAGGTGAGAGAAGTGTCATAACTGGCTCTGGTAAGGGATTTAGTATTAATTCTCCTTTAGTTTAGAATACACAGAAGAACTGTACAAAAAAGATCTTCCTGACCCAGTTAATCACGATGGTGTGATCACTCACCTAGAGCCAGACATCCTGGAATGTGAAGTCAAGTGGGCCTTAGAAAGCATCACTATGAACAAAGCTAGTGGAGGTGATGGAATTCCAGTTGAGCTATTTCAAATCCTGAAAGATGATGCTGTGAAAGTCCTGCACTCAATATACCAGCAAATTTGGAAAACTCAGCAGTGGCCACAGGACTGGAAAAGGTCAGTTTTCATTCCAGTACCTAAGAAAGGCAATGAATGCCAAAGAATGCTCAAACTACCACATAATTGCACTCATCTCACACGCTAGCAAAGTAATGCTCAAAATTCTCCAAGCCAGGCTTCAGCAATATGTGAACCATGAACTTCCAGATGTTCAAGCTGGTTTTAGAAAAGGCAGAGGAACCAGAGATCAAACTGCCAACATCCGCTGGGATCATAAAAAGCAAGAGAGTTCCAGAAAAACATCTGCTTTATTGTCTGTGCCAAAGCCTTTGACTCTGTGGATCACAATAAACTGTGGAAAATTCTTCAAGATATGGGAATACCAGACCACCTGACCTGCCTCTTGAGAAACCTGTATGCAGGTCAGGAAGCAACAGTTAGAACTGGACATGGAACAACAGACTGGTTCCAAATGGGAAAAGGAGTATGTCAAGGCTATAAATGGTCACCCTGCTTATTTAACTTATATGCAGAGTACATCATGAGAAACACTGGGCTGGATGAAGCACAAGCTGGAATCAAGATTGCCAGGAGAAATATCAATAACCTCAGATATGCAGATGACATCAACCTTATGGCACAAAGTGAAAAAGAACTAAAGAGCCTCTTGATGAAAGTGAAAGAGGAGAGTGAAAAAGTTGGCTTGAAGCTCAACATTCAGAAAACTAAGATCATGGCATCTGGTCCCATCACTCCATGGCAAATAGATGGGGAAACAGTGGCTGACTTTATATTTTTGGGCTCCAAAATCACTGCAGCTGGTGAAATTAAATTTTATTTAAGTAAATAACTGCAGCCATGAAATTAAAAGATGTTTGCTCCTTGGAAGGAAAGTTATGATCAACCTAGACAGCATATTAAAAAGCAGAGACATTACTTTGCCAACAAAGGTCCGTCTAGTCAAGGCTATGGTTTTTTCAGTGGTCATGTATAGATGTGAGAATTGGACTATAAAGAAAGCTGAATGCCAAAGAATTGATGCTTTTGAACTGTGGTGTTGGAGAAGGCCCTTGAGAGTCCCCTGGACTGCAAGGAGATCCAGCCAGTCCATCCTGAAGGAGATCAGTCCTGAATATTCATTGGAAGGACTGATGTTAAAGCTGAAACCCCAATACTTTGGCCACCTGATACGAAGAACTGACTCATTGGAAAAGACCCTGATGCTGGGAAAGATTGAAGGAGGAGAAGGGGACGACAAAGGATGAGATGGTTGGATGGCATCACCGACTCAATGGACATGAGTTTGGGTAAACTCCAGGAGTTGGTGAAGGACAGGGAGGACTAGCGTGCTACAGTTCATGGGTTGCAAAGAGTGACTGAACTCCTTTAGTCTTTGATTCTGGTTCCTTTTATAGAGAACCAGCTTGCCAGCATTTTTCTGGTTTTCTTTCCTAACTCCATAGCTAGAGAGATGCCTTTGTGTGATGGGAAACTTTTGATGATTTAAACTTAAAAGGACATAAAACTGAAATGTCTGAAAAAGTTGGCCAGCATAAAGTATAACCTGTGAAAAAATGATCATCACTTAATATCAGGGTAAATTAAGTGTGTTATTCCAAAAACTTGGATTTCAATTCGATTCTCAGCCAGCTGTCAGACTTCTACCATCTTGTTTGGTAGAACTCAACCTCAGGAAAGAGGAAAACACTGGTGAATAACATAAACAAGAAAGACCTCAAGAATAAGCGTATCCTTGTTGTCTCAAGAAAAATCTTAGGGGGAGACATGCATGGTGTTTAGAGAGAGAAGGTTTAATGGATTCCAGAAGTGACTCGAGGGTTATGGGGAGGAAGAAACAATTTACTTGAAAACCGTTTTTTTTCATAACTTTCCCATTTGATGACTTTTCAGTTTGACTGTACCAATACTCTCAACGACCAGCTCCTGGAGAAAGTGACAGTGCAGGTGGAGCCGTCGGAGGCCTATGAAGTGCTGTGTTGTGTCCCAGCCCCCAGCCTGCCTTACAATCAACCGGGAGTATGCTATACTCTGGTTCGTTTACCCGAAGATGACTCAATAGCAGGTACTAATACACAGAATACAGGAGATGTGATTAAGAGTGCATTACCACTTGAACTCTGAAGTGTCTGGACAGATACTTGGGGTCCAAGAATTTGTTTCTTTTCTGGGATTAATAAATGTAGTGATAATGAACGGTAAATTTATAAAGTTAGTTACTGCTACAGAAATACTAATTTTATAACCAAGTTTCTGAGTAAAATATGCTGGGCATTTAATCTTAAAAGAGAAACTGAATGTATACAGTGGTAGCCCAAAACAGAACTGAGACTTCCTGTTGAAACAGCATCACCACTAGTGAGGGTGCACATACCTGACGTCCCCTGTGAAGGATCAGGGCCTCCCCGATGTTTCTTAGGGCAGCCTCAGGGCTTTTTAGTTAGTAGACCCATGGCATCGTAAAATATTTTTTTTAAGGGTCCTATAACACAAGGCAAGTGTCTGAGAGTATGTCTCAGCCTAGTGACTGGTTTAACCAACATTTGTATATCCACAGTTGAAAAAGGCTCTGTGATCCGCTTGACCTGTTGTGCACCTGGGGATTGGGTTGGGAGCATGGTTGGGGGGAGGGGGCAGCGCGTGTTGGAAGGAGAGCCAACTGCTAGCGTCAACAGTGGTTACAGATTTGGATTCTGAGATATTATGACCTACCTCCTGTGAATGTCAAGTACTTGATTTCTTTTCTCCGTTTTCCCACCTGAGTTGTTTTCTTCCCATATTTGCTGCAGAGTATTCACAACTGTTACCCAGTTTGTACCGAAATAAGCACACACATTGCACTTAGATTTTGAACAGTTTTTATTACTGGTACAGGAAAAAACAATTTTTACTACTAATACAGGAAAAAACATATAGCTAACAAATATTGGGAAAATTACAGAGTTACAAGAAATCGTAAAAGTACTAGTAAATAGTTATCCCTGGTCATCATTCAGTTACATTTGGGGCTTAACCTGTCTTCCTTTAGCCCCTTTCCCAACTCCCTTTTTAGATACTGGTTCCGGGAGCGCCTGCCCAATCTCATCTGTGTTGGATGATAGACCAGGCTACTCAACTCTAGCACGAGGTAGATTCAAGTTGGCACCATTGCTGGGTCTGAACCCCAGGTTGTTCCCTCTGGCCCTGGGTGGACCTGCAGTTGCAGCCACCCTGGATCCATAACCCCCTGGGTAGGAAGGCACTTTCTATCTGGCCTCCACTATTTCTCCTTTGAACATTAGGCCATCCAACTTTAACCTTTAATTATCTCCTTTACCCCTTTTTATGAGGTTTCTCTTATTCCATTCCCTTTTAACTTCACTTTCTTTCCTGGTCTGTTTCCTTCTGGTTAGATTTGTCTAATGTCCACCAGCCCAGTAATTAAGCTGGCTGTAGTCTTATGTAGCTAGTTTCATTTAACCTTATTCTAAACCAATATCTGGGCCCAGTCTTAATGTCACCCTGTGGCTTTTGCCACCATCCTGGGATACTCTGTCCTTTTTCTAGTAGCCACCTCTCCATATTTCAAAATTCTAACCCCATTTTTACTTCCCACAAACTTTCTGTCTTTTAAGGAATGCCATTACTTTGTCACTTAATTTTAGAGGGAACCAAAATGCTAAACTCATTGAAGAATCAAGCTCTTCCCAATTGAGAATACTAGCTCCTCCCATTTCCCCAGGTTCACTTGGATAACTGATAACTCAGGTGCCTCACATCCCAGGGAGTGGTTCTAACAGAATACAATAAATAACAGTTTTACAATATCAAAAATACATAAAACAACAATATTGAAATTACAGAAGTTACATACAGTATAGGAGAAAACAACAACAACAGAAAACATTTCTACCAACACAGAAAGCATAAGGGAGGTTTTATTCCTCCTTACTAAGGAGTTAATTTCTTTTTAAAACATATATCTTACAAATTAGCCCAGAGGTTTCAGCTTTTGGTCTGCTGGCTATGGACTCTTTTGGTTGATGGTTGTTATTGGGGTTTTTTTTTTTGGTTGTTAGTATTTTGTTTATAAAAATTTGGCATTTGGAGAATTTTCTAAATTCAAAAGGGTTTGCTGATTGGTGTTCAAACTCAGTTATAAACTCTGGTGATTGTATCTTGGATAAAAGAAATGAAATTTAGTCTCAACATTTGGACTTTTAAAACTTTGAAAGTTTTAAAAAATTAGTAGGTTGACTTACTGATTTTACCAATGATTTTACCCATCAGTTACCTGCTTAGGAAAAAAAAAAAAACAACAAAAAAAAACTCCTTTCTATTCTTTAGTCTATGTTAGAAATTATGAAATTTTGAGCCTATGGCCAATCCCAAGTCTTTGCTGTGCAATGAATAGAAGAGAAATACCAGGGCACAGGTGGTAATACAAGTCTTTTTTCCCTATTCCTTCCTTTCAGCATTTTCCTGTTGCAGATATTCTGAATCTTAGCCAATTACATAAAGATCTATATATCACCTCTGCCTGTCTCATCTCAGAAAAGATATTTTCCACATAGTTACAGGAAAAAAAATAGAAATTCTATAGATTGTGATTTCCTTCCTTCAACCTGAAAACTATACAGAATAGGAAGGAAAATAGGTTTTGGAGACAGATAAATTAGGATTTGAATTCTGACTCTGCTACAGACTGAGTGCTTAATTGTAGGCAAATGTTTTGATCTCTGTACGCCTTTTAGAATTATTGTAAGGATAAAATGAAATTAAGTGATGAGTATGGTGCCAGACACATAGTAAATACTTAATAGATAGAAGGTATTCTGAAACTATCCACTTTCTCCCTTTACCTAACTCTTTAGAAATCAAGCCGTTCACAGTTCAAAAGATAGAGACCCACCAATTTCCTCAGAAAGTTATTCTGTCAGTTCTTATCTTTTCTTTATCTTTAAACCTTCCCATTTCTCCTTACTGTGAAAGTGTACAAAAAAATCTGTGCCATCTGAAAAAAATTTAAACTCAACATCAAGTATTACCATAACTCCTTCCTTGAAATATTGGGAAATTATAAAAAGGGTAATCAACATCTTAAGTCTCAATTAGTCCTACTGATCTGTCCTCCAGCAACTACCCTTTACTTAAAAAATGTCAGAAAAGCCTTCAAGGGAGCATACTTTCCTAGTGTCCTTTCTCACACAGCAACTTTCTTTCCTCTGCATGTTTATTACACCAGTAACAACACATATATGCAACATTCTATGAATTTTTTCCCTCCTTGGGACCTCTGTAATGACCATACCCTTTCATTTTATTACTTACTCAGAATCATTCTAATCCCTATATTGCTTTTATTATTGAACTCTCAGTTCTTATAGAATCATATTTCTTAACTCAAACCATCTGAGCAAATTTAAATGGCCCTCAACAGAAAGTGTCCATATCAAGGTCATATTTAACAGTACATGTCTGAATCTTTTTCTGGTTTTCGCTAGGGATGCTGCCTCCCACTTAACAGCTCACAACTCTTTCACATGACACATACCTACATTCATACTGTAGTTCTCGACTTTCTGCCCACACCTCCTTAAACCTTTATATTAACTGGAGCTACCCCAGGATTCTGATGGACTCCAAACTCTTCTCTGAAGCTGCTGTTTCCATTCCATTATTTGCTGTTCAGTATTGATCATATTAACTCCTGACATTCCGAATTAAATCCACAATTTCAAAATTTATCTCAGTTTCTTTTTACTCTGACTCACCTCCAATCACTCACTCGGATTCATATTACTGATCCTTAATGAAACCTTGCATTCTTCCAAGCTAAGCACATAATCTGCAATCTTTGTTCAAACACTAAAAAAAGCAGGCAGGATAAGTTGAACATTACTATTTAGCCACAATATATCCATTCCCTTTATCACCAGAATTTGTATGAGTCTAGCTAGAGAGTCCATATTCCTCCAAGTTTGACCTGTTAAAGAGACTGGCCAAGGTTCAAGCCTGAGACACTCATTCACTTGTTCATTCATCTCATAACCAATTTCCCCTTCTCCAAACACTGAAGTTTTTAACGTTTCCTCTGTGCTGGCTTTGAACCTTTCTTCCTGTCCTATTTCATGTTCGCCATCATCACTGATAGCTGTCATCTTTATTGCTGCCTTTCTTGAATGATAACCCCTCTCCAGAGTGCAGTGTAACCATGGGACATCCACTCATTTCTTCTTCCCTCTCTTGTAGCCTTAGAAAAAGCCTCTGCTGGTTGGTACCCCCCAGGTTTGGTTCAGTCTGGCCTTTAAATGCCTTCAGTATGTGAAAATGTGAACCTACTCTTTATTGTTCAAACACTCCCATCCTCTGGCATGCGTTATCATCTCTGACGTCCAGAGTACTAATGGCACGAGGACTGCTGCTCATGCTCCCCCTTCAGATTTTGTTTTTTGACTTTCTCTCTATATGACCATTTATTCTCTTGAATCCACCCACTCTGACATAATTACCTGATAGATTTTTTTCAGGCAGCCACCAGTTTCCTTGTGACGATTTCTTTTTATGTTTTCTCCCATTTTTCCTTATTTCATTAATTGTGATCAAGTTGAACAGGTAGCACTCTGCATCATAACTGTAATAATGTTCCTTAATAATCGCAAGAATGATTTATATGTATACTGTCAACTAAGTTCCCACTTTAACCACTTCTTTCCATTTTTCCTTTGCTCACTTTCATTAGAAAAACAACAAACATAAGAACACTTTATCAGGTTTGTGTAGGAGGCATATTTTCTCAGTGCTAAATACAGTTCTTTAAAAATCCTGTTGATTGCACCGTACCACTTTTGTTTTGTACTTGACCATGTTGTAGCCTCTCCCTCCATAAGCATTCTGCATTGTCTCTCTTCCCATAAAACAGTGCTTGCTCCTGGTCGTGACAGACAGCACCTCTGCTTTCTTATAGTCACTAGTCTGCACCTACTGTCTGGCCTCCATACCACATACGGTACCCCTCCTGCCCATGAGATCTGCTGGATTCCAGATTGGGAGCTCTTGAAGCTGTCTTCCCCTTTTCTGTGGAGCCCCCTTTAACTACCCTGACCCTTTACACAGCCATGAGGTCCTCCCTGCCCTCCATGCTGCCTGTCCCTTTCTTTTCCCATTGACTCTCCTCACCCATCTCAACACTGGCCCACCACCTTCACAGCCACTCCAGAACCCGAAGTCTCTGTCTCTGCACGCTGAGTGCGAGTGAGCCTTGCTCAACCATCCTCTGCCTTTTCTCCACTCTTGTGTTCCAGCCCCTCTGCTTTGTCCTCAGTACGCCATCCTGCTTCCCCGACCACCTGCCCACAGGGGCAGTGGGCTTTTCCTTGATATCTGCTCTCTCATTGAGCCTCCCTCATGCTCCCCTGTAGCCAGCTCTTGGTCTGCAACATACTGCAGTGACTCTGTATGCTGTTCCCAGTCATCCCTAAGTACCTGTCTTGTCAGGTCCCTCAGGCTTCTGTCAGACCTTCTATCATTTCATCTAGTCATGCTCTGCACTGACAGCCTTGTTTCAGACACTTTCTACAGCCCACTGCCTCTACCAGCTCATCCTCCTCTGCCTCATCCACTTCTCCCATGTTCCACCATGGCCTCAACTGTGCTGTCCTCTGTCTCCTGTGCGGGCTTGCTCACTGCCTTGACCCACTCATGGGGGCAGAGCTCCTGGATGGACATCGGCTCCATCCTTTTGCCACTTTGCTGTCACACTTCATGCACTGTGTTCCCTGACCCTCTCAACTACCCTCTCCCACACTAGATAACGGGTGCCATCGCCTCACCTTCCTCACTCTTCTTACCCATTAGACGTCCTCTCCTCTACCACCTGTTTCAGAATGCTCACCTGATCCCTCCTACCCCTGGGGCCTGATTTCATCATCTCTCCTGACTTCTTCTCTACTGCACAAATGCAAAAGAAACTATGCAACCTTAGTCATGTGACATTCTTTAAAGAGGCTACTGTCTGAATCTTCCAGCTCATTCTTCTCTGTCCTGTGCATCCTTCTTGATCCTCACCATCTGCTCAAACCAGTTCAGGACTCTCTGCTTCAGCACTGATACACTGCTGAATCCACACGCTGTATCTTCCAACCCACCCTCACGTACCAGGCTGAGCTCACCTCCTGGGCGCCATGACCCCATGTTGCCCCTCCCTGTAACCTTTCGTTTCCATCCACACCCTTGTCTCACAGTCTTCTGATCAGGTCTCGGGGAGCCTCAGCCTTCGATTCTCCTACTTTTCCTTTCAGCACAGCACTCTTACCTTCTTCTCACCCTCTTGCCCCACACCTGCCAGCCCCCTTCCTGACACCTCCACACTCCGTCCAGACCTGCACAGAGCCCTGGGCCTGCTGTCCGCCCTCCTCCTCCCCCTCCTCCTCTCTCCTGGCAGTCACCTCTACCAGACGCCCCGACCTCTCCCACCCCCGCCGCCCCTTCCATCGTGTGGGCGTCCCCTCTGGTGTTCTCTGCACAAGTGTACACAACCTGCTGGGCCTGCTGTCTGCCCTCCTGCCCTCCTCCCTCCTAGCAGTCATCTCTCCCCCAGACGCTCTTCTGCACTACCTCTCCCACCCCCTCTGCCAAGGCCTTCCATTGTGTGGACATCCCCTCTGGTGTTCTCTGCACAAATACATACAACGCTCCTTCCTTTCAGTCATTACTTCCATCTCCCTTGGCCCTACTAAAGAGTTTTAAATCTTAAGCTCAGGGACACCATGCTTGCAATCTACTCCCCATTTATTGACAGTAAACCACCCCCCATCCTACCCCCCACCCCCCTTCATTCAGGTGCCTTGTCGGCTACATTCATTTATTCGCTGTCTGCCTGGTCCTGGGTCCTTTTCCTCCAAGTCTGACAGTCTGGACTCTGATGCCTCCCTCTGCCCCATCCGGGGACTCATCTGCTCACCCTTCACCTCTCTGCCCAGCTCTCCACCTGCCCTCCCCCCCAGTGATTCTCACCCGAGGATGCATGACCCCCAAGGCTGGCCTATCAGCAGCATCTCTGAGGAATGTTTTTGTGTTTTCTTTTTGCATGTTTTTGGGTTTGTTTTTGTTTGGAGCAGAGTGCTGCTCGCCCTCCGATGTTCTGATAGGCCTCCCTTGGGGTCCATGCCCCAGCCCCCCCGCGGGTGAAAACCACCCCCCCCACCCCGGGGAAGAATCACTGCTGTGGAGGGCCAGCCTGCCTCCCTGGGCTGCACTCTCCCCTTGCAAGCTCCTCAAAGATCCCAGCTCTGCTGCCCTGACACTGGCCCAGCACTGTCCCCCTGGAACCCCCTCATTCCCTTCCACGTTAGCTTCCTGACACCTGACGTGCCCCAGACCCCAGTCTGCATTAGAGCACTTCTCTTGTTAAGCCACACCCCCTGCCAACACTCCTCTCCCCACCCCTCACCCTTTATGACTCTCAGGCATTGGGACAATATCTTTGGTGCAAACCTGTCCTTCTTGGCACTTGCTCTGTCCATTACCCCAGGTTACCCCTCTTCATTTCAGACCTGTGACACCATCCTCCTGGGGAGCCTTGCCCTCCCCGCCAGTCTCCCTGTCTCTCTGTGTTTCCACTGAACAGACCTTCCCCTTCCTCCCTTCCTGCAGTGACTCCCCTTTGTCCTCTCTGTGGACTCACTGGTCCTCCCAGTCCTCAACCTGTAGTCACCACCCCAACACTGGGCATGCCATCAGTCCAGAAGCTCAGTTAAAGCACATGATGTTCCCAGTATCTGAAGTTGGCTCATAACCGCCCCCCCCAACCTTGATCCCAAACATCCCCCTCCCATGTCCAGCTCTGTCAAACCTGACCTGAACCCCAACCCAAAGCCATTCCCTACCCACTCCTGAAACCCACCTCCCACTCTGTCTCCCGACCCCATCCCCAGCAGATCGGATCCGTAGTACTGAAGAGCCTGGCCGAAAGTTCTACCCCAGCCACGACATTCCAGGCTGCAGCAGCAGCCACTGCTCCCACCCACCGCTAGCCACCCCTTTCTTTTCACGCCTCCCTCCACAAGCCTCAGCCCCCACTGGCTGGCCCTGTAACTCCAAGTCCTTCTGGGTGGCCCATCTGCCAGAATGCCTCTCTGCCACTCCCTCTTCTCCTTCCCCCTGCTGCTGTCCGGCCTGTGTCCCTTCCTCTGCCCTCTGCTCTCCATCCTCCCCGGGTGCCTCCCATCACCTGGTCTGTCTCTGCCAGGTGACCCTCCTGTCCTGCCACATCAAGACCCCGTGTGGAAGTTCCTTCCTGTCACCTTTCCTCACGTGATCCACTCCTCGCCTTCCCCTCCCTGGCCCAGGGAGAGCATCAGCCTCTCCTCTCCGTGCTCCCCGATGCCTGTCATCACTGCCCTGGGTCATCCCTTCTCCATAGGGGGTGCTCCCTCCTGGGACCTGCTCTCCCAGCTCACACTCTTTCCATCCCCTGCCCTGCCCCCTTCTCTCCAGAACCACCCACTGTCTCTCATTCAGTCCTTCCGAGGCTCGGGCCATGGTTTCCCTTTAGGCTCCCTTTCCTTAGCCTGGCACTCTCTTCTTTTCTCACTTCCCTTTTAATCAAGCCACTGCTCACAGGATTTACACCAGGCCCCTGCCTCCCCACCTCCTCCCTCCTCCTCCTCCATTGCTCCCCCCTCTCCTCCTCAGACCCTGGAATGCACCCCTGCCTTGCTCTCCTGCTCCCTGATGACATGATTCGGATCTCCCCTTTGCCCTCTCTCCCTCTCAGCTGTGCTTTAAGACTCTGGTTCTCCATCCCATTCTGCCTGCCCCTCTGTTCCCCACATCCAGCCTCCTGATCTGAGCCCCCAACCCCAGTCTCCACCATCCTGCCCTCCGCTCTCTCTTCCTGTGCCTCCCTGCCTCCCCCATTTTCTTCTCTGACTAGACATATGGTTTGAAGGTCCCTGTTTTTCCCCCCTGGTTCCTTGTGTGGAATCTCTCTGCCACGTTCTAGGCCTCCTCCGTCCTTTAGAGGTCCCTTGTAAATAACAGAAGCACTGCTGATGCCACTCTAATTCCCCACCACTCCTCTGCCAATTCTGTCTGCTCCCCACTCTGGACTCCATCCCCTTGAGTCCCTCCTCAAGCCCCCGAGGCTCCCTGCGCTGTTTCTGTGCAGCTCCCTTGTCTCTCCCTATGCAGAGCTGCCCATTTCCTCCACGTCACCAGTCATCACGGCCCCTGTCTCCAGCTGCTCCTAGGAGCCTTGGGTCTTCCCCAAGACCAGGCCATGTCATCTCAGCTGGTCCTCTCTGCTCTGCTCCCACCATGGGCCTTAGTACCGCACAGACCACTCTCTAGGAGCTGTGAGGTAGCAGCTGCCCCCGCAGGCACGAGGTTTCCTCCCTGTCCTGTGCGTACTGTCCCTTGTCCCGTATGCTGCCTGCCCAGTCTGCTCCCTGCTCATCACTGCCTAGGATGCCGGGCTCCTGCTGTCCAGACTGGGTAGGGATTGGACATTCCTTGCCCCATCCTCTGCCTTTTCTTCCGCTCTCTGAGAAATACTCCCCTTCATCCACAGCATCCACCCTATCCGCTACCACCTGCCAGTCCCGTGAGGTCTTCCCTGTCTGCCCCTCCTCCCGAGGCATGCCCCTGCTCCTGACTGCCACTTCCTGGTCCACACGGACCATGGATCCTGCTCCACTGGATCCATGCTCTCTGAAAACAGCCAGAAGGAGCCTCCATTTCAGGTCTGCCATTTTGGAACAGGTGGCTGCTTCTGGGCCCTCTCTGTTTGTTCTCACCTTGCCCATCTCCACTGCACCACTGCCTCTAGCAGCCCATCCTGCACTGGCCTCTTCCCACCTCTCCCACTTCCTCACTTGCTGTGTGCTGTGCGCTTCGTCCTGCAGGGGCTTCCTCATGCCCTTGGCCCACTTTGGGGGGCAGGTTCTCCACACCCACTCTCTCCTGGCTCCCTGCCGTCCCTCTGGACACAGTGTGTTCCCGGATCCTCTCAACAAGCCTCTCCTGCTGGCGCCATTGCCTCACCTTCCTCACTCTCTGATCTGTCAGACCCTCTCCTCCACCACACTCGCCCGCCAGCTGGAGACGACTCACCAAACCTCCTTCCTCCTGGGCCCCATTTCCAGGCCTCTGCTGCTCTGCAGTTACTGCACACGTAGCAAAGGAGCAGTCTTCCCTGAACCTGTGACAGTCTCTCAGCTGCCACTGTGACCCCTCCAGCTGGACTCAGTCGTCTCCTCTGCTCTGCGCACCCTTCTCAGTCCCCTCTCCGCTGCTCGGCCTGGTTCAGCCGTCACTGCCTCACTCACACTGTGACACACTGCTGCATCCACATGCTCCGCCCACCAGCCCACGCTCAGGAGCCAGGCTGAGCTCACCTCTCGGGCCCCACGACCCCACATCGTCGCTGCCTGTCCTAACCTTCCACGTTTCCATCCAGACCCTCATCGCGCCCTCTCCTGACAGCCCTCGAGGCCCTTCGGCCTCTGACTCTCCTCCTCTTCCTTTCATCATGGCTCTCTGACCTTCTTCACATGCTCCTGCCCCCATTCCTGCCAGCCCCTCTCCCAACAGCTCCACACTCAGTCTGGACCTGCACAGAGCCCTGGTCCTGCCGTCCGGCCCTCCTCCTCCTCCCTGCGGGCAGTCACCTCTCCCCCACACGCTCCCCTGCACTGGGCTCGCCCATCTCTTCGTGCCACACTCCACACACCCCTCCTGCCGCCCACATTTCACGACTCTCAAGACTTTGACAGTATCTTTGGTCCACTTCTCCTCTTTCTCAGTGCTTGCCATTTGTCCCTTTCAATAGTTCATCCCTCCTCATTTCAGATCTGTGAACCCCTGGCCTTACGGTTATCTTGTCCATCTGTCTTTCCTGCCCTCCAGGTGCTTCCCTTCCACCTTGCCTGCAGCAACTCTCCTTTTGTCCTTTCTGGGTAGACTCAGCGTTCTTACCCTCCCTCTTCCTAATGTAGGCATCACCCCTAATACTGGACTTGTGATCAGCCCACAAGCTCAGTTAAAGTAGATGACATTCCTAGTGCCTGGAACTTGGCTCGTGTGTCCCAACTCCCATCCCCCACCACCCACCCACCCACTGATCTCGTCTCTGCTCTCCTGTCTGACCCAGTCAACTTCTATCCACACCCCTACCCCAAACCCCAAACCCCATCCCCCCAGCTCCCACCCTGTCCCAGCTGGATCCGTAATAAAGAGCCTGGCCGAAAAGTTCCACCCTTGCTACAACATTTGAGGCTCTAAGAGTAGCCACTGCTCCCCGCCCACTGCTAGCCACCCCTCCCTCTCCACTCCTCTTCCATGGCTCTGCCCCCACTGGCTGGCCCCAATGCTGTGAACTTCCTTCCAGACGGCACCTCTGACATCTATCTGAATTCCTACCTGCCACCACCCTCTTCTCATTGCTCTCTTGGTGATAACCTGCCTGTCTCCTTCTTCCTCTCTCCCCTCCCCATCCGCCTCATGCACCTCCCATCACCTTCCATCATCTGTCGCTGGCAGGTGACCCTCCCTTGGTGGTACATTGAGACTGCCACATGGACACTCCCTCCTGTGACTGTTCCTCATGTGATCCATTCCTTCCCTTTCCCTCTCTGGCCCTTCTCTAAGGGCCATGGTTTCATCTCAGTGTTCCTGATGCCCATCAAGTTGCACTGGTCATCCCTTCTCCACAAAGGGTGCTCCCTCTTGTGACCCACTCTCCTAGCTCTTTCCTTCCCCTCTATGCCTCCTCCTCCTTCCTAAATCCTGGACTGTCACTGACCTGATCCTCCCACTGGCCCCAGCCACCATTTCCCTTTAGGCTCCCTTTACCTCAGTCTTGCACTCTCTGCCTCCTCTCTCCTCCCTTTTAATCAAGCCATTGCCCACAGGACTTTATACCAGGCCCCCACTTCCCCATCTTGTCCCTCCCCTGCCTCCGCTGCTTCATCTCTCCTCCACTGCAACCAGGGTGCATCCCTGCCCATTGCCTTGGTCTCCCTGATGACAGGTTCAGACCCCCCTCTTTCCCTGTAGGCCACCATTCCCTCACAGCACCCGTGTACAGATCTTACGACCCTCCAATTGCTTCCCCGTTCGGCCTTGCCTACTCTGCTGTTTGGCTGCAACCACCCAAAGAGGAGTCCCTCACCCGTCAAGCATCCCACCCATTGCTCTCTCCTCTTATGGCCCTTTCCTGCCCACATTAATCCCTGCTTTCCCCTGATTCTCTGTGCAGTCTCTCTGCCACTTGCTAATGTCCACTCTTCAACAGCCAAGGGATAGCAAGGACCCCGATTCGGTGATGGACGGCCATGTTGGTGCCACCTTAGTTCCCACCCATCCCTATGCCATTACTGAACAAGTTTGCTACCCACACACTGGGTTCCACCTGGTCCTTGCCAGTGTCCCTGAGGTTCTCTGCCAGTGTCTGTCTGATGGCATAACCCTGCTCTGTCCTCTTTGTCAATTGTGGCCCTTTGCGCTTTGCTCTGAGGGCCTTGGGTCTTCAAAGGCCCCGGTGATGGTATCTCAGCTCTGCTCTGTTCCTGCTGTCTGGCATCAGTACTGCACAAAAGCCTCCTGCCTCATGAGATCTGTCAGAGCCCTGGACTGGGAGCCCCTCAGGCTGCCCTGCTCTTCTTGGCAGCATCCCCTTTACCTCCTTGGAGCCCCAGCAAGTTCATGACATTCTTTCCCCTCTTCAGTGCCACCTGTTCCTTTCTTTTTCCATTGATTCCCCCGACCCAGCTCGTATCCTGAAGATACCTTCCACAGCTGCCCAAGACTCCAGTGTCTCTCTCTCCAGGCTGATTGCCACTGGACTGGCTCGGTCCCTCACCCACTCTTCCTCCTGCTGTTGTCTTCAGGAGCCCCTTTGCTTCCTCTTCAACATCTCATCCTACTCCTTCTCCCAGCTGCCAGTCTTGGGACACATTCCCCAATCTTTCCCTCAACTTCTTTTTGGACCTGACTTTATGCTCCCCAAACGCCAGCTTCTTGGTCCCCAGCATGCTGGAGTGAACCCAGGCTATCTGAATTCACAGCAACACATGCTACTTTTGGGGTTACCATTTTGGAGAAAGTCATTGCTTCCAGGTGCCCTCTGACATTTCACCATCTCACCAGATGTTACGTGGACAAGGCTGTCTCCATATTTTCAAACCACCACTACCTCTAGCATCTCACCCACTGGTCTCACCCACCTCTCCTGACTTCTCACTTGCTGGCCCTCGTGCCGCTCTTCCTCCTGCACAAGCTTCCTCATGGCCTTGACCCACTTCCAGGAGCACAGTTCCTACATTCTTCACATCTCTCCTTCTAGCCCTTTGTCATCCATCTCTTGGTGCACTGCATTCGTGTTCCTCTCAACAAGTCTCTCCTGCCCTGGCTGCCAGGTACCATCACGTGCAGTCCCTCACTTTCCTGGCCCGCTGGACCCCCTTTCCACTCCATGCTCTCCACTTCCCATAGACCGCCCACCCATCCTCCTGGTTTCAAGGTCTCTCCTGCTTTGATTCTCTACTGCAACATAGTGGAAAAAAAAAAAAAACACAGACAAACCTGTCCTACCTGACATGTGAGATTCTTTCAGCTACACTCTGAGCCTTCAGACTGGATTCCATCATCTGCTCTGCTGTGTGCTCCCTTCTTCATCCTCACCCACTGCTCACCACACTTCAACCCTCTTTGTGGCAGACACACCTGAATCCACAGGCTCTGCCCACCATCCCATTCTCAGCCATGTGGACCGACACTGTATTTCTCCTCCAGGACCTCAGAAAATCGCTCCCCATAAACTTGCACGTTCCCATCCAGGCTCTCATCAAGCACTCCTCTGACACAGCACTTGGGGCGTCTCGGCCTCTGATTCTCCTGCTTGTCCTTTCACTACCACACTCTCACCTTTTTCTCACCTTCTTACCCCTGCGTCTGCCAGCCGCGCTCCTACAAATGCGCACTCCATCCAGACCAGCACTTGACCCCCTGGTAGCTCTCCCCCAGACGCTGTCCTCCACGCTGCATCCCATCCCCCGTCTGCACTTTTCTTCGTGTGGACGTCCCACCCGGAGCTCTCTGCTCAGAGACATACAACCCAGCTTCCTTCTGCTTCACTCCCATTCTCAGCCCTGCTCCTCAGGCTTCCTGACCCCAGGGAACACAACCATGGTGCCCCACTCTCCACGACAGAAGGTGAAACCTAAGCCACCCCCGCTCAAGTCCTTTGTCGGCTACATCCATTTGCTCCCTGTCTGCCTGGTCCGGGGTCCTTTTCCTCCATGTGTGACAGTCTGGACTCTGATGCCTCCCTCAGACCCGGTGGCTCATCTGCTCACCCTTTTCCACTGTGGCACTGCCTCGAGCAGCCCATCCTGTGCTGGCCTCTTCCCACCTCTCCCACTTCCTCACTCGCCTGACCTGTGCTGTGCTCTTCCTCCTGCGGGGCTTCCTCATGCCCTTGGCCCACTCCTGGGGGCAGGTTCTCCACACCCACTCTCTCCTAGCTCCCTGCCGTCCCTCTGGGCACAGTGTGTTCCCGGATCCTCTCAACAAGCCTCCTCTCCTCTCCTGGCTGCCGGGCGCCGTCTCCCGCGGTTCCTCACTCTCTGGCCTATCGGACAGAGGTGGACCTCTCCTCCACCACCCTCTCTCAGTTGTCCGAGGTAGCTCACCTGACCTCCCACATCCTGGGCCCGGTTTCTAGGTCTCTCCTGGTTTCTCCAGGTCACACACAGCAACACTTCCGCTACTCTCTGTGACCCCTCCAGCCGGCCTGAGTTGTCTCCTCTGCTGTGTGCACCCTTCTCAGTCTCCCATCCGCTGCTCAAACCAGTTCAGCCGTCTCTGCCTCAGACACATTGTCACACACTGTCTGTCCACATGTCCAGCCTCCAAAGCTCCTATCCTCCCAGCTCCCCCCAGTGTAACCTTTCCTGTTCCATTCAGATCGTTTCACACTCCTCTGACACATTCGTGGGGAACCCTTCCTGACTCTCTGCCTTCATCCCTTCACCACAGTGCTGATACGTTTAGCCTCGCCCTGGGCTGCCACCCCTCCCTACCCCAGCCTCCCTCTGCACAGAGCCCTGGGCCTGCTGCCGCCCTCCTCCTCCCCTCCCTCCTAGCAGCCACCTCTCCCCAGACGCTCTCTAGCACTGACCTCTCCCACCCACTCTGGCCTTTCCATGAGTGTGGACGTCCCCTCTGGTGCTCTCTGCCCGCGTACATACAACCCCTCTTCCTTTCAGTCTGCACTTGCATCTCTGGGCTTCATATCTCAAGCATCCTGAGCTCTGGGACCACCAAGTTGGCAATTCACTCTTGAACCATTAACAGCAATTCCAACACAACGCCATCATTCAGGTGCCTTGTCGCCTACATCCATTTGCTCGCTGTCTGCCTGGTCCTGGGTCCTTTTCCTCCAAGTCTGACAGTCTGGACTCTGATGCTCCCTCAGACCCGGGGGCTCATGTGCTCACCCTTCTCCACTGCGCCACTGCCTCTAGCAGCCCATCCTGCGCTGGCCTCTTCCCACCTCTCCCACGTCCTCACTCGCCGGACCTATGCTGTGCTCTTCCTCCTGCAGGGGCTTCCTCATGCCCTTTGCCCACTCCTGGGGGCAGGTTCTCCACACCCACTCTCTCCTAGCTCCCTGCCGTCCCTCTGGGCACAGTGTGTTCCCGGATCCTCTCAACAAGCCTCCTCTCCTCTCCTGGCTGCCGGGCGCCGTCTCCCGCGGTTCCTCACTCTCTGGCCTATCGGACAGAGGTGGACCTCTCCTCCACCACCCTCTCTCAGTTGTCCGAGGTAGCTCACCTGACCTCCCACATCCTGGGCCCGGTTTCTAGGTCTCTCCTGGTTTCTCCAGGTCACACACAGCAACACTTCCGCTACTCTCTGTGACCCCTCCAGCCGGCCTGAGTTGTCTCCTCTGCTGTGTGCACCCTTCTCAGTCTCCCATCCGCTGCTCAAACCAGTTCAGCCGTCTCTGCCTCAGACACATTGTCACACACTGTCTGTCCACATGTCCAGCCTCCAAAGCTCCTATCCTCCCAGCTCCCCCCAGTGTAACCTTTCCTGTTCCATTCAGATCGTTTCACACTCCTCTGACACATTCGTGGGGAACCCTTCCTGACTCTCTGCCTTCATCCCTTCACCACAGTGCTGATACGTTTAGCCTCGCCCTGGGCTGCCACCCCTCCCTACCCCAGCCTCCCTCTGCACAGAGCCCTGGGCCTGCTGCCGCCCTCCTCCTCCCCTCCCTCCTAGCAGCCACCTCTCCCCAGACGCTCTCTAGCACTGACCTCTCCCACCCACTCTGGCCTTTCCATGAGTGTGGACGTCCCCTCTGGTGCTCTCTGCCCGCGTACATACAACCCCTCTTCCTTTCAGTCTGCACTTGCATCTCTGGGCTTCATATCTCAAGCATCCTGAGCTCTGGGACCACCAAGTTGGCAATTCACTCTTGAACCATTAACAGCAATTCCAACACAACGCCATCATTCAGGTGCCTTGTCGCCTACATCCATTTGCTCGCTGTCTGCCTGGTCCTGGGTCCTTTTCCTCCAAGTCTGACAGTCTGGACTCTGATGCTCCCTCAGACCCGGGGGCTCATGTGCTCACCCTTCTCCACTGCGCCACTGCCTCTAGCAGCCCATCCTGCGCTGGCCTCTTCCCACCTCTCCCACGTCCTCACTCGCCGGACCTATGCTGTGCTCTTCCTCCTGCAGGGGCTTCCTCATGCCCTTTGCCCACTCCTGGGGGCAGGTTCTCCACACCCACTCTCTCCTAGCTCCCTGCCGTCCCTCTGGGCACAGTGTGTTCCCGGATCCTCTCAACAAGCCTCCTCTCCTCTCCTGGCTGCCGGGCGCCGTCTCCCGCGGTTCCTCACTCTCTGGCCTATCGGACAGAGGTGGACCTCTCCTCCACCACCCTCTCTCAGTTGTCCGAGGTAGCTCACCTGACCTCCCACATCCTGGGCCCGGTTTCTAGGTCTCTCCTGGTTTCTCCAGGTCACACACAGCAACACTTCCGCTACTCTCTGTGACCCCTCCAGCCGGCCTGAGTTGTCTCCTCTGCTGTGTGCACCCTTCTCAGTCTCCCATCCGCTGCTCAAACCAGTTCAGCCGTCTCTGCCTCAGACACATTGTCGCACACTGTCTGTCCACATGTCCAGCCTCCAAAGCTCCTATCCTCCCAGCTCCCCCCAGTGTAACCTTTCCTGTTCCATTCAGATCGTTTCACACTCCTCTGACACATTCGTGGGGAACCCTTCCTGACTCTCTGCCTTCATCCCTTCACCACAGTGCTGATACGTTTAGCCTCGCCCTGGGCTGCCACCCCTCCCTACCCCAGCCTCCCTCTGCACAGAGCCCTGGGCCTGCTGCCGCCCTCCTCCTCCCCTCCCTCCTAGCAGCCACCTCTCCCCAGACGCTCTCCAGCACTGACCTCTCCCACCCACTCTGGCCTTTCCATGAGTGTGGACGTCCCCTCTGGTGCTCTCTGCCCGCGTACATACAACCCCTCTTCCTTTCAGTCTGCACTTGCATCTCTGGGCTTCATATCTCAAGCATCCTGAGCTCTGGGACCACCAAGTTGGCAATTCACTCTTGAACCATTAACAGCAATTCCAACACAACGCCATCATTCAGGTGCCTTGTCGCCTACATCCATTTGCTCGCTGTCTGCCTGGTCCTGGGTCCTTTTCCTCCAAGTCTGACAGTCTGGACTCTGATGCTCCCTCAGACCCGGGGGCTCATGTGCTCACCCTTCTCCACTGCGCCACTGCCTCTAGCAGCCCATCCTGCGCTGGCCTCTTCCCACCTCTCCCACGTCCTCACTCGCCGGACCTATGCTGTGCTCTTCCTCCTGCAGGGGCTTCCTCATGCCCTTTGCCCACTCCTGGGGGCAGGTTCTCCACACCCACTCTCTCCTAGCTCCCTGCCGTCCCTCTGGGCACAGTGTGTTCCCGGATCCTCTCAACAAGCCTCCTCTCCTCTCCTGGCTGCCGGGCGCCGTCTCCCGCGGTTCCTCACTCTCTGGCCTATCGGACAGAAGTGGACCTCTCCTCCACCACCCTCTCTCAGTTGTCCGAGGTAGCTCACCTGACCTCCCACATCCTGGGCCCGGTTTCTAGGTCTCTCCTGGTTTCTCCAGGTCACACACAGCAACACTTCCGCTACTCTCTGTGACCCCTCCAGCCGGCCTGAGTTGTCTCCTCTGCTGTGTGCACCCTTCTCAGTCTCCCATCCGCTGCTCAAACCAGTTCAGCCGTCTCTGCCTCAGACACATTGTCGCACACTGTCTGTCCACATGTCCAGCCTCCAAAGCTCCTATCCTCCCAGCTCCCCCCAGTGTAACCATTCCTGTTCCATTCAGATCGTTTCACACTCCTCTGACACATTCGTGGGGAACCGTTCCTGACTCTCTGCCTTCATCCCTTCACCACAGTGCTGATACGTTTAGCCTCGCCCTGGGCTGCCACCCCTCCCTACCCCAGCCTCCCTCTGCACAGAGCCCTGGGCCTGCTGCCGCCCTCCTCCTCCCCTCCCTCCTAGCAGCCACCTCTCCCCAGACGCTCTCCAGCACTGACCTCTCCCACCCACTCTGGCCTTTCCATGAGTGTGGACGTCCCCTCTGGTGCTCTCTGCCCGCGTACATACAACCCCTCTTCCTTTCAGTCTGCACTTGCATCTCTGGGCTTCATATCTCAAGCATCCTGAGCTCTGGGACCACCAAGTTGGCAATTCACTCTTGAACCATTAACAGCAATTCCAACACAACGCCATCATTCAGGTGCCTTGTCGCCTACATCCATTTGCTCGCTGTCTGCCTGGTCCTGGGTCCTTTTCCTCCAAGTCTGACAGTCTGGACTCTGATGCTCCCTCAGACCCGGGGGCTCATGTGCTCACCCTTCTCCACTGCGCCACTGCCTCTAGCAGCCCATCCTGCGCTGGCCTCTTCCCACCTCTCCCACGTCCTCACTCGCCGGACCTATGCTGTGCTCTTCCTCCTGCAGGGGCTTCCTCATGCCCTTTGCCCACTCCTGGGGGCAGGTTCTCCACACCCACTCTCTCCTAGCTCCCTGCCGTCCCTCTGGGCACAGTGTGTTCCCGGATCCTCTCAACAAGCCTCCTCTCCTCTCCTGGCTGCCGGGCGCCGTCTCCCGCGGTTCCTCACTCTCTGGCCTATCGGACAGAAGTGGACCTCTCCTCCACCACCCTCTCTCAGTTGTCCGAGGTAGCTCACCTGACCTCCCACATCCTGGGCCCGGTTTCTAGGTCTCTCCTGGTTTCTCCAGGTCACACACAGCAACACTTCCGCTACTCTCTGTGACCCCTCCAGCCGGCCTGAGTTGTCTCCTCTGCTGTGTGCACCCTTCTCAGTCTCCCATCCGCTGCTCAAACCAGTTCAGCCGTCTCTGCCTCAGACACATTGTCGCACACTGTCTGTCCACATGTCCAGCCTCCAAAGCTCCTATCCTCCCAGCTCCCCCCAGTGTAACCATTCCTGTTCCATTCAGATCGTTTCACACTCCTCTGACACATTCGTGGGGAACCGTTCCTGACTCTCTGCCTTCATCCCTTCACCACAGTGCTGATACGTTTAGCCTCGCCCTGGGCTGCCACCCCTCCCTACCCCAGCCTCCCTCTGCACAGAGCCCTGGGCCTGCTGCCGCCCTCCTCCTCCCCTCCCTCCTAGCAGCCACCTCTCCCCAGACGCTCTCCAGCACTGACCTCTCCCACCCACTCTGGCCTTTCCATGAGTGTGGACGTCCCCTCTGGTGCTCTCTGCCCGCGTACATACAACCCCTCTTCCTTTCAGTCTGCACTTGCATCTCTGGGCTTCATATCTCAAGCATCCTGAGCTCTGGGACCACCAAGTTGGCAATTCACTCTTGAACCATTAACAGCAATTCCAACACAAACCATCATTCAGGTGCCTTGTCGCCTACATCCATTTGCTCGCTGTCTGCCTGGTCCTGGGTCCTTTTCCTCCAAGTCTGACAGTCTGGACTCTGATGCTCCCTCAGACCCGGGGGCTCATGTGCTCACCCTTCTCCACTGCGCCACTGCCTCTAGCAGCCCATCCTGCGCTGGCCTCTTCCCACCTCTCCCACGTCCTCACTCGCCGGACCTATGCTGTGCTCTTCCTCCTGCAGGGGCTTCCTCATGCCCTTTGCCCACTCCTGGGGGCAGGTTCTCCACACCCACTCTCTCCTAGCTCCCTGCCGTCCCTCTGGGCACAGTGTGTTCCCGGATCCTCTCAACAAGCCTCCTCTCCTCTCCTGGCTGCCGGGCGCCGTCTCCCGCGGTTCCTCACTCTCTGGCCTATCGGACAGAGGTGGACCTCTCCTCCACCACCCTCTCTCAGTTGTCCGAGGTAGCTCACCTGACCTCCCACATCCTGGGCCCGGTTTCTAGGTCTCTCCTGGTTTCTCCAGGTCACACACAGCAACACTTCCGCTACTCTCTGTGACCCCTCCAGCCGGCCTGAGTTGTCTCCTCTGCTGTGTGCACCCTTCTCAGTCTCCCATCCGCTGCTCAAACCAGTTCAGCCGTCTCTGCCTCAGACACATTGTCGCACACTGTCTGTCCACATGTCCAGCCTCCAAAGCTCCTATCCTCCCAGCTCCCCCCAGTGTAACCTTTCCTGTTCCATTCAGATCGTTTCACACTCCTCTGACACATTCGTGGGGAACCCTTCCTGACTCTCTGCCTTCATCCCTTCACCACAGTGCTGATACGTTTAGCCTCGCCCTGGGCTGCCACCCCTCCCTACCCCAGCCTCCCTCTGCACAGAGCCCTGGGCCTGCTGCCGCCCTCCTCCTCCCCTCCCTCCTAGCAGCCACCTCTCCCCAGACGCTCTCCAGCACTGACCTCTCCCACCCACTCTGGCCTTTCCATGAGTGTGGACGTCCCCTCTGGTGCTCTCTGCCCGCGTACATACAACCCCTCTTCCTTTCAGTCTGCACTTGCATCTCTGGGCTTCATATCTCAAGCATCCTGAGCTCTGGGACCACCAAGTTGGCAATTCACTCTTGAACCATTAACAGCAATTCCAACACAACGCCATCATTCAGGTGCCTTGTCGCCTACATCCATTTGCTCGCTGTCTGCCTGGTCCTGGGTCCTTTTCCTCCAAGTCTGACAGTCTGGACTCTGATGCTCCCTCAGACCCGGGGGCTCATGTGCTCACCCTTCTCCACTGCGCCACTGCCTCTAGCAGCCCATCCTGCGCTGGCCTCTTCCCACCTCTCCCACGTCCTCACTCGCCGGACCTATGCTGTGCTCTTCCTCCTGCAGGGGCTTCCTCATGCCCTTTGCCCACTCCTGGGGCAGGTTCTCCACACCCACTCTCTCCTAGCTCCCTGCCGTCCCTCTGGGCACAGTGTGTTCCCGGATCCTCTCAACAAGCCTCCTCTCCTCTCCTGGCTGCCGGGCGCCGTCTCCCGCGGTTCCTCACTCTCTGGCCTATCGGACAGAGGTGGACCTCTCCTCCACCACCCTCTCTCAGTTGTCCGAGGTAGCTCACCTGACCTCCCACATCCTGGGCCCGGTTTCTAGGTCTCTCCTGGTTTCTCCAGGTCACACACAGCAACACTTCCGCTACTCTCTGTGACCCCTCCAGCCGGCCTGAGTTGTCTCCTCTGCTGTGTGCACCCTTCTCAGTCTCCCATCCGCTGCTCAAACCAGTTCAGCCGTCTCTGCCTCAGACACATTGTCGCACACTGTCTGTCCACATGTCCAGCCTCCAAAGCTCCTATCCTCCCAGCTCCCCCCAGTGTAACCTTTCCTGTTCCATTCAGATCGTTTCACACTCCTCTGACACATTCGTGGGGAACCCTTCCTGACTCTCTGCCTTCATCCCTTCACCACAGTGCTGATACGTTTAGCCTCGCCCTGGGCTGCCACCCCTCCCTACCCCAGCCTCCCTCTGCACAGAGCCCTGGGCCTGCTGCCGCCCTCCTCCTCCCCTCCCTCCTAGCAGCCACCTCTCCCCAGACGCTCTCCAGCACTGACCTCTCCCACCCACTCTGGCCTTTCCATGAGTGTGGACGTCCCCTCTGGTGCTCTCTGCCCGCGTACATACAACCCCTCTTCCTTTCAGTCTGCACTTGCATCTCTGGGCTTCATATCTCAAGCATCCTGAGCTCTGGGACCACCAAGTTGGCAATTCACTCTTGAACCATTAACAGCAATTCCAACACAACGCCATCATTCAGGTGCCTTGTCGCCTACATCCATTTGCTCGCTGTCTGCCTGGTCCTGGGTCCTTTTCCTCCAAGTCTGACAGTCTGGACTCTGATGCTCCCTCAGACCCGGGGGCTCATGTGCTCACCCTTCTCCACTGCGCCACTGCCTCTAGCAGCCCATCCTGCGCTGGCCTCTTCCCACCTCTCCCACGTCCTCACTCGCCGGACCTATGCTGTGCTCTTCCTCCTGCAGGGGCTTCCTCATGCCCTTTGCCCACTCCTGGGGGCAGGTTCTCCACACCCACTCTCTCCTAGCTCCCTGCCGTCCCTCTGGGCACAGTGTGTTCCCGGATCCTCTCAACAAGCCTCCTCTCCTCTCCTGGCTGCCGGGCGCCGTCTCCCGCGGTTCCTCACTCTCTGGCCTATCGGACAGAGGTGGACCTCTCCTCCACCACCCTCTCTCAGTTGTCCGAGGTAGCTCACCTGACCTCCCACATCCTGGGCCCGGTTTCTAGGTCTCTCCTGGTTTCTCCAGGTCACACACAGCAACACTTCCGCTACTCTCTGTGACCCCTCCAGCCGGCCTGAGTTGTCTCCTCTGCTGTGTGCACCCTTCTCAGTCTCCCATCCGCTGCTCAAACCAGTTCAGCCGTCTCTGCCTCAGACACATTGTCGCACACTGTCTGTCCACATGTCCAGCCTCCAAAGCTCCTATCCTCCCAGCTCCCCCCAGTGTAACCTTTCCTGTTCCATTCAGATCGTTTCACACTCCTCTGACACATTCGTGGGGAACCCTTCCTGACTCTCTGCCTTCATCCCTTCACCACAGTGCTGATACGTTTAGCCTCGCCCTGGGCTGCCACCCCTCCCTACCCCAGCCTCCCTCTGCACAGAGCCCTGGGCCTGCTGCCGCCCTCCTCCTCCCCTCCCTCCTAGCAGCCACCTCTCCCCAGACGCTCTCCAGCACTGACCTCTCCCACCCACTCTGGCCTTTCCATGAGTGTGGACGTCCCCTCTGGTGCTCTCTGCCCGCGTACATACAACCCCTCTTCCTTTCAGTCTGCACTTGCATCTCTGGGCTTCATATCTCAAGCATCCTGAGCTCTGGGACCACCAAGTTGGCAATTCACTCTTGAACCATTAACAGCAATTCCAACACAACGCCATCATTCAGGTGCCTTGTCGCCTACATCCATTTGCTCGCTGTCTGCCTGGTCCTGGGTCCTTTTCCTCCAAGTCTGACAGTCTGGACTCTGATGCTCCCTCAGACCCGGGGGCTCATGTGCTCACCCTTCTCCACTGCGCCACTGCCTCTAGCAGCCCATCCTGCGCTGGCCTCTTCCCACCTCTCCCACGTCCTCACTCGCCGGACCTATGCTGTGCTCTTCCTCCTGCAGGGGCTTCCTCATGCCCTTTGCCCACTCCTGGGGGCAGGTTCTCCACACCCACTCTCTCCTAGCTCCCTGCCGTCCCTCTGGGCACAGTGTGTTCCCGGATCCTCTCAACAAGCCTCCTCTCCTCTCCTGGCTGCCGGGCGCCGTCTCCCGCGGTTCCTCACTCTCTGGCCTATCGGACAGAGGTGGACCTCTCCTCCACCACCCTCTCTCAGTTGTCCGAGGTAGCTCACCTGACCTCCCACATCCTGGGCCCGGTTTCTAGGTCTCTCCTGGTTTCTCCAGGTCACACACAGCAACACTTCCGCTACTCTCTGTGACCCCTCCAGCCGGCCTGAGTTGTCTCCTCTGCTGTGTGCACCCTTCTCAGTCTCCCATCCGCTGCTCAAACCAGTTCAGCCGTCTCTGCCTCAGACACATTGTCGCACACTGTCTGTCCACATGTCCAGCCTCCAAAGCTCCTATCCTCCCAGCTCCCCCCAGTGTAACCTTTCCTGTTCCATTCAGATCGTTTCACACTCCTCTGACACATTCGTGGGGAACCCTTCCTGACTCTCTGCCTTCATCCCTTCACCACAGTGCTGATACGTTTAGCCTCGCCCTGGGCTGCCACCCCTCCCTACCCCAGCCTCCCTCTGCACAGAGCCCTGGGCCTGCTGCCGCCCTCCTCCTCCCCTCCCTCCTAGCAGCCACCTCTCCCCAGACGCTCTCCAGCACTGACCTCTCCCACCCACTCTGGCCTTTCCATGAGTGTGGACGTCCCCTCTGGTGCTCTCTGCCCGCGTACATACAACCCCTCTTCCTTTCAGTCTGCACTTGCATCTCTGGGCTTCATATCTCAAGCATCCTGAGCTCTGGGACCACCAAGTTGGCAATTCACTCTTGAACCATTAACAGCAATTCCAACACAACGCCATCATTCAGGTGCCTTGTCGCCTACATCCATTTGCTCGCTGTCTGCCTGGTCCTGGGTCCTTTTCCTCCAAGTCTGACAGTCTGGACTCTGATGCTCCCTCAGACCCGGGGGCTCATGTGCTCACCCTTCTCCACTGCGCCACTGCCTCTAGCAGCCCATCCTGCGCTGGCCTCTTCCCACCTCTCCCACGTCCTCACTCGCCGGACCTATGCTGTGCTCTTCCTCCTGCAGGGGCTTCCTCATGCCCTTTGCCCACTCCTGGGGGCAGGTTCTCCACACCCACTCTCTCCTAGCTCCCTGCCGTCCCTCTGGGCACAGTGTGTTCCCGGATCCTCTCAACAAGCCTCCTCTCCTCTCCTGGCTGCCGGGCGCCGTCTCCCGCGGTTCCTCACTCTCTGGCCTATCGGACAGAGGTGGACCTCTCCTCCACCACCCTCTCTCAGTTGTCCGAGGTAGCTCACCTGACCTCCCACATCCTGGGCCCGGTTTCTAGGTCTCTCCTGGTTTCTCCAGGTCACACACAGCAACACTTCCGCTACTCTCTGTGACCCCTCCAGCCGGCCTGAGTTGTCTCCTCTGCTGTGTGCACCCTTCTCAGTCTCCCATCCGCTGCTCAAACCAGTTCAGCCGTCTCTGCCTCAGACACATTGTCGCACACTGTCTGTCCACATGTCCAGCCTCCAAAGCTCCTATCCTCCCAGCTCCCCCCAGTGTAACCTTTCCTGTTCCATTCAGATCGTTTCACACTCCTCTGACACATTCGTGGGGAACCGTTCCTGACTCTCTGCCTTCATCCCTTCACCACAGTGCTGATACGTTTAGCCTCGCCCTGGGCTGCCACCCCTCCCTACCCCAGCCTCCCTCTGCACAGAGCCCTGGGCCTGCTGCCGCCCTCCTCCTCCCCTCCCTCCTAGCAGCCACCTCTCCCCAGACGCTCTCCAGCACTGACCTCTCCCACCCACTCTGGCCTTTCCATGAGTGTGGACGTCCCCTCTGGTGCTCTCTGCCCGCGTACATACAACCCCTCTTCCTTTCAGTCTGCACTTGCATCTCTGGGCTTCATATCTCAAGCATCCTGAGCTCTGGGACCACCAAGTTGGCAATTCACTCTTGAACCATTAACAGCAATTCCAACACAAACCATCATTCAGGTGCCTTGTCGCCTACATCCATTTGCTCGCTGTCTGCCTGGTCCTGGGTCCTTTTCCTCCAAGTCTGACAGTCTGGACTCTGATGCTCCCTCAGACCCGGGGGCTCATGTGCTCACCCTTCTCCACTGCGCCACTGCCTCTAGCAGCCCATCCTGCGCTGGCCTCTTCCCACCTCTCCCACGTCCTCACTCGCCGGACCTATGCTGTGCTCTTCCTCCTGCAGGGGCTTCCTCATGCCCTTTGCCCACTCCTGGGGGCAGGTTCTCCACACCCACTCTCTCCTAGCTCCCTGCCGTCCCTCTGGGCACAGTGTGTTCCCGGATCCTCTCAACAAGCCTCCTCTCCTCTCCTGGCTGCCGGGCGCCGTCTCCCGCGGTTCCTCACTCTCTGGCCTATCGGACAGAGGTGGACCTCTCCTCCACCACCCTCTCTCAGTTGTCCGAGGTAGCTCACCTGACCTCCCACATCCTGGGCCCGGTTTCTAGGTCTCTCCTGGTTTCTCCAGGTCACACACAGCAACACTTCCGCTACTCTCTGTGACCCCTCCAGCCGGCCTGAGTTGTCTCCTCTGCTGTGTGCACCCTTCTCAGTCTCCCATCCGCTGCTCAAACCAGTTCAGCCGTCTCTGCCTCAGACACATTGTCGCACACTGTCTGTCCACATGTCCAGCCTCCAAAGCTCCTATCCTCCCAGCTCCCCCCAGTGTAACCTTTCCTGTTCCATTCAGATCGTTTCACACTCCTCTGACACATTCGTGGGGAACCCTTCCTGACTCTCTGCCTTCATCCCTTCACCACAGTGCTGATACGTTTAGCCTCGCCCTGGGCTGCCACCCCTCCCTACCCCAGCCTCCCTCTGCACAGAGCCCTGGGCCTGCTGCCGCCCTCCTCCTCCCCTCCCTCCTAGCAGCCACCTCTCCCCAGACGCTCTCCAGCACTGACCTCTCCCACCCACTCTGGCCTTTCCATGAGTGTGGACGTCCCCTCTGGTGCTCTCTGCCCGCGTACATACAACCCCTCTTCCTTTCAGTCTGCACTTGCATCTCTGGGCTTCATATCTCAAGCATCCTGAGCTCTGGGACCACCAAGTTGGCAATTCACTCTTGAACCATTAACAGCAATTCCAACACAACACCATCATTCAGGTGCCTTGTCGCCTACATCCATTTGCTCGCTGTCTGCCTGGTCCTGGGTCCTTTTCCTCCAAGTCTGACAGTCTGGACTCTGATGCTCCCTCAGACCCGGGGGCTCATGTGCTCACCCTTCTCCACTGCGCCACTGCCTCTAGCAGCCCATCCTGCGCTGGCCTCTTCCCACCTCTCCCACGTCCTCACTCGCCGGACCTATGCTGTGCTCTTCCTCCTGCAGGGGCTTCCTCATGCCCTTTGCCCACTCCTGGGGGCAGGTTCTCCACACCCACTCTCTCCTAGCTCCCTGCCGTCCCTCTGGGCACAGTGTGTTCCCGGATCCTCTCAACAAGCCTCCTCTCCTCTCCTGGCTGCCGGGCGCCGTCTCCCGCGGTTCCTCACTCTCTGGCCTATCGGACAGAGGTGGACCTCTCCTCCACCACCCTCTCTCAGTTGTCCGAGGTAGCTCACCTGACCTCCCACATCCTGGGCCCGGTTTCTAGGTCTCTCCTGGTTTCTCCAGGTCACACACAGCAACACTTCCGCTACTCTCTGTGACCCCTCCAGCCGGCCTGAGTTGTCTCCTCTGCTGTGTGCACCCTTCTCAGTCTCCCATCCGCTGCTCAAACCAGTTCAGCCGTCTCTGCCTCAGACACATTGTCGCACACTGTCTGTCCACATGTCCAGCCTCCAAAGCTCCTATCCTCCCAGCTCCCCCCAGTGTAACCTTTCCTGTTCCATTCAGATCGTTTCACACTCCTCTGACACATTCGTGGGGAACCCTTCCTGACTCTCTGCCTTCATCCCTTCACCACAGTGCTGATACGTTTAGCCTCGCCCTGGGCTGCCACCCCTCCCTACCCCAGCCTCCCTCTGCACAGAGCCCTGGGCCTGCTGCCGCCCTCCTCCTCCCCTCCCTCCTAGCAGCCACCTCTCCCCAGACGCTCTCCAGCACTGACCTCTCCCACCCACTCTGGCCTTTCCATGAGTGTGGACGTCCCCTCTGGTGCTCTCTGCCCGCGTACATACAACCCCTCTTCCTTTCAGTCTGCACTTGCATCTCTGGGCTTCATATCTCAAGCATCCTGAGCTCTGGGACCACCAAGTTGGCAATTCACTCTTGAACCATTAACAGCAATTCCAACACAAACGCCATCATTCAGGTGCCTTGTCGCCTACATCCATTTGCTCGCTGTCTGCCTGGTCCTGGGTCCTTTTCCTCCAAGTCTGACAGTCTGGACTCTGATGCTCCCTCAGACCCGGGGGCTCATGTGCTCACCCTTCTCCACTGCGCCACTGCCTCGAGCAGCCCATCCTGCGCTGGCCTCTTCCCACCTCTCCCACGTCCTCACTCGCCGGACCTATGCTGTGCTCTTCCTCCTGCAGGGGCTTCCTCATGCCCTTTGCCCACTCCTGGGGGCAGGTTCTCCACACCCACTCTCTCCTAGCTCCCTGCCGTCCCTCTGGGCACAGTGTGTTCCCGGATCCTCTCAACAAGCCTCCTCTCCTCTCCTGGCTGCCGGGCGCCGTCTCCCGCGGTTCCTCACTCTCTGGCCTATCGGACAGAGGTGGACCTCTCCTCCACCACCCTCTCTCAGTTGTCCGAGGTAGCTCACCTGACCTCCCACATCCTGGGCCCGGTTTCTAGGTCTCTCCTGGTTTCTCCAGGTCACACACAGCAACACTTCCGCTACTCTCTGTGACCCCTCCAGCCGGCCTGAGTTGTCTCCTCTGCTGTGTGCACCCTTCTCAGTCTCCCATCCGCTGCTCAAACCAGTTCAGCCGTCTCTGCCTCAGACACATTGTCGCACACTGTCTGTCCACATGTCCAGCCTCCAAAGCTCCTATCCTCCCAGCTCCCCCCAGTGTAACCTTTCCTGTTCCATTCAGATCGTTTCACACTCCTCTGACACATTCGTGGGGAACCCTTCCTGACTCTCTGCCTTCATCCCTTCACCACAGTGCTGATACGTTTAGCCTCGCCCTGGGCTGCCACCCCTCCCTACCCCAGCCTCCCTCTGCACTGAGCCCTGGGCCTGCTGCCGCCCTCCTCCTCCCCTCCCTCCTAGCAGCCACCTCTCCCCAGACGCTCTCCAGCACTGACCTCTCCCACCCACTCTGGCCTTTCCATAAGTGTGGACGTCCCCTCTGGTGCTCTCTGCCCGCGTACATACAACCCCTCTTCCTTTCAGTCTGCACTTGCATCTCTGGGCTTCATATCTCAAGCATCCTGAGCTCTGGGACCACCAAGTTGGCAATTCACTCTTGAACCATTAACAGCAATTCCAACACAACACCATCATTCAGGTGCCTTGTCGCCTACATCCATTTGCTCGCTGTCTGCCTGGTCCTGGGTCCTTTTCCTCCAAGTCTGACAGTCTGGACTCTGATGCTCCCTCAGACCCGGGGGCTCATCTGCTCACCCTTCTCCACAGCCCCACTGCCTCTAGCAGGCCATCCTGCGCTGGCCTCTTCCCACTTCTCACTCGCCTGACCTATGCTGTGCTCTTCCTCCTGCGGGGGCTTCCTCATGCCCTTGGCCCACTCTGGGGGCAGGTTCTCCACACCCACTCTCTCCTAGCTCCCTGCCGTCCCTCTGGGCCCAGTGTGTTCCCGGATCCTCTCAACAAGCCTCTCTCCTCTCCTGGCTGCCGGGTCCGTCTCCTGCGGTTCCTCACTCTCTGGCCTATCGGACAGAGGTGGTCCTCTCCTCCACCACCCTCTCTCAGTTGTCCGAGGTAGCTCACCTGACCTCCCACATCCTGGGCCCGGTTTCTAGGTCTCTCCTGGTTTCTCCAGGGCACGCACAGCAACACTTCCGCTACTCTCTGTGACCCCTCCAGCCGGCCTCAGTTGTCTCCTCTGCTGTGTGCACCCTTCTCAGTCTCCCATCCGCTGCTCAACCAGTTCAGCCGTCTCTGCCTCAGACACATTGTCACACACTGTCCTGTCCACATGTCCAGCCTCCAAAGCTCCTATCCTCCCAGCTCCCCCCAGTGTAACCTTTCCTATTCCATTCAGATCGTTTCACACTCCTCTGACACATTCGAGGGGAACCTTCCTGACTCTCTGCCTTCATCCCTTCACCACACTCCTGATACCTTTAGCCTCGCCCTGGGCTGCCACCCCTCCCTACCCCAGCCTCCCTCTGCACTGAGCCCTGGGCCTGCTGCCGCCCTCCTCCTCCCCTCCCTCCTAGCAGCCACCTCTCCCCAGACGCTCTCCTGCACTGACCTCTCCCACCCACTTCGGCCTTTCCATCAGTGTGGACGTCCCCTCTGGTGCTCTCTGCCCGCGTACATACAACCCCTCTTCCTTTCAGTCTGCACTTGCATCTCTGGGCTTCGTATCTCAAGCATCCTGAGCTCTGGGACCACCAAGTTGGCAATTCACTCTTTGAACCATTAACAGCAATTCCAACACAACACCATCATTCAGGTGCCTTGTCGCCTACATCCATTTGCTCGCTGTCTGCCTGGTCCTGGGTCCTTTTCCTCCAAGTCTGACAGTCTGGACTCTGATGCTCCCTCAGACCCGGGGGCTCATCTGCTCACCCTTCTCCACTGCGCCACTGCCTCTAGCAGCCCATCCTGTGCTGGCCTCTTCCCACCTCTCCCACTTCCTCACTCGCCTGACCTGTGCTGTGCTCTTCCTCCTGCAGGGGCTTCCTCATGCCTTTGCCCACTCCTGGGGGCAGGTTCTCCACACCCACTGTCTCCTAGCTCCCTGCCGTCCCTCTGGGCACAGTGTGTTCCCGGATCCTCTCAACAAGCCTCCTCTCCTCTCCTGGCTGCCGGGCGCCGTCTCCCGCGGTTCCTCACTCTCTGGCCTATCGGACAGAGGTGGACCTCTCCTCCACCACCCTCTCTCAGTTGTCCGAGGTAGCTCACCTGACCTCCCACATCCTGGGCCCGGTTTCTAGGTCTCTCCTGGTTTCTCCAGGCACACACAGCAACACTTCCGCTACTCTCTGTGACCCCTCCAGCCGGCCTGAGTTGTCTCCTCTGCTCTGTGCGCCCCTTCTCAGTCTCCCATCCGCTGCTCAACCCAGTTCAGCCGTCTCTGCCTCAGACACATTGTCACACACTGTCCGTCCACATGTCCAGCCTCCAAAGCTCCTATCCTCCCAGCTCCCCCAAGTGTAACCTTTCCTGTTCCATTCAGATCGTTTCACACTCCTCTGACACATTCGTGGGGAACCGTTCCTGACTCTCTGCCTTCATCCCTTCACCACAATACTGATACCTTTAGCCTCGCCCTGGGCTGCCACCCCTCCCTACCCCAGCCTCCCTCTGCACAGAGCCCTGGGCCTGCTGCCGCCCTCCTCCTCCCCTCCCTCCTAGCAGCCACCTCTCCCCAGACGCTCTCCTGCACTGACCTCTCCCACCCACTTCGAGCTTTACATCAGTGTGGACGTCCCTCTGGTGCTCTCTGCCCGCGTACATACAACCCCTCTTCCTTTCAGTCCGCACTTGCATGTCTGGGCTTCGTATCTCAAGCATCCTCAAGCTCTGGGACCACCAAGTTGGCAATTCACTCTTGAACCATTAACAGCAATTCCAACACAACACCATCATTCAGGTGCCTTGTCGCCTACATCCATTTGCTCGCTGTCTGCCTGGTCCTGGGTCCTTTTCCTCCAAGTACTGACAGTCTGGACTCTGATGCTCGCTCAGACCCGGGGGCTCATCTGCTCACCCTTCTCCACTGCGCCACTGCCTCGAGCAGCCCATCCTGTGCTGGCCTCTTCCCACCTCTCCCACTTCCTCACTCGCCTGACCTGTGCTGTGCTCTTCCTCCTGCAGGGGCTTGCCTCATGCCCTTTGCCCACTCTGAGGGGCAGGTTCTCCACACCCACTGCTCTCCTAGCTCCCTGCTGTCCCTCTGGGCACAGTGTGTTCCCAGATCCTCTCAACAAGCCTCCTCTCTCTCCTGGCTGCCGGGTGCCGTGTCTGCGGTTCCTCATTCTCTGGCCTATCGGACAGAGGTGGACCTCTCCTCCACCACCCTCTCTCACTTGTCCGAGGTAGCTCACCTGACCTCCCACATCCTGGGCCCAGTTTCTAGGTCTCTCCTGGTTTCTCCAGGACACACACAGCAACACTTCCGCTACTCTCTGTGACCCCTCCAGCCGGCCTGAGTTGTCTCCTCTGCTCTGTGCGCCCTTCTCAGTCTCCCATCCACTGCTCAACCCAGTTCAACCGTCTCTGCCTCAGACACATTGTCACACACTCTCCGTCCACATGTCCAGCCTCCAAAGCTCCTATCCTCCCAGCTCCCCGCAGTGTAACCTTTCCTGTTCCATTCAGATCGTTTCACACTCCTGTGACACATTCGAGGGGAACCTTCCTGACTCTCTGCCTTCATCCCTTCACCACAATACTGATACCTTTAGCCTCGCCCTGGGCTGCCACCCCTCCCTACCCCAGCCTCCCTCTGCACAGAGCCCTGGCCCTGCTGCCGCCCTCCTCCTCCCCTCCCTCCTAGCAGCCACCTCTCCCCAGACGCTCTCCTGCACTGACGTCTCCCACCCACTTCGGGCATTCCATCAGTGTGGACGTCCCCTCTGGTGCTCTCTGCCCGCGTACATACAAGCCCTCTTCCTTTCAGTCTGCACTTGCATGTCTGGGCTTCGTAGCTCAAGCATCCTCAGCTCTGGGACCACCAAGTTGGCAATTCACTCTTGAACCATTAACAGCAATTCCAACACAACACCATCATTCAGGTGCCTTGTCGCCTACATCCATTGCTCGCTGTCTGCCTGGTCCTGGGTCCTTTTCCTCCAAGTCTGACAGTCTGGACTCTGATGCTCCCTCAGACCCGGGGGCTCATCTGCTCACCCTTCTCCACAGCCCCACTGCCTCTAGCAGCCCATCCTGCGCTGGCCTCTTCCCACTTCTTCACTCGCCTGACCTATGCTGTGCTCTTCCTCCTGCGGGGGCTTCCTCATGCCCTTGGCCCACTCTGAGGGGCAGGTTCTCCACACCCACTCTCTCCTAGCTCCCTGCCGTCCCTCTGGGCCCAGTGTGTTCCCGGATCCTCTCAATAAGTCTCTCCTCCTCTCCTGGCTGCCGGGTCCCTCTCCTGCGGTTCCTCACTCTCTGGCCTATCGGACAGAGGTGGTCCTCTCCTCCACCACCCTCTCTCAGTTGTCCGAGGTAGCTCACCTGACCTCCCACATCCTGGGCCCGGTTTCTAGGTCTCTCCTGGTTTCTCCAGGGCACACACAGCAACACTTCCGCTACTCTCTGTGACCCCTCCAGCCAGCCTCAGTTGTCTCCTCTGCTGTGTGCGCCCTTCTCAGTCTCCCATCCGCTGGTCAACCCAGTTCACCCGTCTCTGGCTCAGACACAGTGTCGCACACTGTCCGTCCACATGTCCAGCCTCCAAAGCTCCTATCCGTCCCAGCTCCCCCCAGTGTAACCTTTCCTGTTCCATTCAGATCGTTTCACACTCCTCTGACACATTCGTGGGGAACCCTTCCTGACTCTCTGCCTTCATCCCTTCACCACAGTGCTGATACGTTTAGCCTCGCCCTGGGCTGCCACCCCTCCCTACCCCAGCCTCCCTCTGCACAGAGCCCTGGGCCTGCTGCCGCCCTCCTCCTCCCCTCCCTCCTAGCAGCCACCTCTCCCCAGACGCTCTCCTGCACTGACCTCTCCCACCCACTTCGGCCTTTCCATCAGTGTGGACGTCCCCTCTGGTGCTCTCTGCCCGCGTACATACAACCCCTCTTCCTTTCAGTCTGCACTTGCATCGTCTGGGCTTCGTATCTCAAGCATCCTCAGCTCTGGGACCACCAAGTTGGCAATTCACTCTTGAACCATTAACAGCAATTCCAACACAACACCATCATTCAGGTGCCTTGTCGCCTACATCCATTTGCTCGCTGTCTGCCTGGTCCTGGGTCCTTTTCCTCCAAGTCTGACAGTCTGGACTCTGATGCTCCCTCAGACCCGGGGGCTCATCTGCTCACCCTTCTCCACTGGGACACTGCCTCGAGCAGCCCATCCTGTGCTGGCCTCTTCCCACCTCTCCCACTTCCTCACTCGCCTGACCTGTGCTGTGCTCTTCCTCCTGCAGGGGCTTCCTCATGCCCTTTGCCCACTCCTAGGGGTAGGTTCTCCGCACCCACTGTCTCCTAGCTCCCTGCCGTCCCTCTGGGCACAGTGTGTTCCCGGATCCTCTCAACAAGCCTCCTCTCCTCTCCTGGCTCCCGGGCGCCGTCTCCCGCGGTTCCTCACTCTCTGGCCTATCGGACAGAGGTGGACCTCTCCTCCACCACCCTCTCTCAGTTGTCCGAGGTAGCTCACCTGACCTCCCACATCCTGGGCCCGGTTTCTAGATCTCTCCTGGTTTCTCCAGGTCACACACAGCAACACTTCTGCTACTCTCTGTGACCCTCCAGCCGGCCTGCGTTGTCTCCTCTGCTGTGTGCGCCCTTCTCAGTCTCCCATCCGCTGCTCAACCCAGTTCAGCCGTCTCTGCCTCAGACACATTGTCACACACTGTCTGTCCACATGTCCAGCCTCCAAAACTCCTATCCTCCCAGCTCCCCCCAGTGTAACCTTTCCTATTCCATTCAGATCGTTTCACACTCCTCTGACACATTCGAGGGGAACCGTTCCTGACTCTCTGCCTTCATCCCTTCACCACACTCCTGATACCTTTAGCCTCGCCCTGGGCTGCCACCCCTCCCTACCCCCAGCCTCCCTCTGCACTCTGCCCTGGGCCTGCTGCCGCCCTCCTCCTCCCCTCCCTCCTAGCAGCCACCTGTCCCCAGACGCTCTCCTGCACTGACCTCTCCCACCCTCTTCGAGCTTTACATAAGTGTGGACGTCCGCTCTGGTGCTCTCTGCCCGCGTACATACAACCCCTCTTCCTTTCATTCTCCACTTGCATCCTTGGGCTTCGTATCTCAAGCATCCTGAGCTCTGGGACCATCAAGTTGGCAATTCACTCTTGAACCATTAACAGCAATTGCAGCACAACACCATCATTCAGGTGCCTTGTCGCCTACATCCATTTGCTCGCTGTCTGCCTGGTCCTGGGTCCTTTTCCTCCAAGTCTGACAGTCTGGACTCTGATGCTCCCTCAGACCCGGGGGCTCATCTGCTCACCCTTCTCCACAGCCCCACTGCCTCTAGCAGCCCATCCTGCGCTGGCCTCTTCCCACTTCTTCACTCGCCTGACCTATGCTGTGCTCTTTCTCCTGAGGGGGCTTCCTCATGCCCTTGGCCCACTCTGGGGGGCAGGTTCTCCACACCCACTCTCTCCTATCTCCCTGCCATCCCTCTGGGCACAATGGGTTCCCGGATCCTCTAAACAAGCCTCCCCCCTGTCCTGGCTGCCGGGCGCCGTCTCCTGCGGTTCCTCACTCTCTGGCCTGTCAGACAGAGGTGGACCTCTCCTCCACGACCCTCTCTCAGTTGTCCGAGGCAGCTCACCTGACCTCCCACATCCTGGGCCCGGTTTCTTCGTCTCTCCTGGTTTCTCCAGCACACACACAGCAACACTTCAGCTACTCTCTATGACCCCTCCAGCTGGCCTCAGTTGTCTCCTCTGCTGTGTGCTGCCTTCTCAGTCCCCCATTTGCTGCTCAACCCAGTTCAGTCGTCTCTGCCTCGGACACACTCTGCTGAACTCACAGGCCCCACCCTCCAGCACATGCTACAGAGCCCGGCTGAGCTCACCTCCCAGGTCCCACAGCCCCTGTAACCTTTCATGTTTCCATGCATACCCTCGTCTCACACTCTGACACATCTTTTAGGGATCCTCGGTCTCTGATTCTTCTCCCCCTTCCTTTCGCCACAGCGCTCTCACTTCTCACCTTCTGCCCCCGACACCTCCATCCTCTGTCCAGACCTGCACAGAGCCCTCGGCCCGCTGTCCCCCTACCTCTTCCTCCCCACTCCTATCAGTCACTTCTCTGGCCAGATGCTCTGACCTCTCCCACCCGCTCTGCCCCTTCCATCGTGTGGACGTCCCTTCCCGTGCTCTATGCGCAAATACACTCAATGCTCCTTCCTTTCAGTCACCGTTTCCATCTCCCTTAGCCCTACTCAGAAGTCTTAAGCTCAGGGACACCATGCTTGCAATCCACTCCCAACCAACTGATAGTAACCACCTCCCCAGTCCCACCCCAGCCCCCACCGTTCCAGGTGCCTTGTCGGCTACATCCATTTGCTCGCTGTCTGCCTGGTCCTGGGTCCTTTTCCTCCAAGTCTGACAGTCTGGACTCTGATGCCTCCCTCTGCCCCACCCATGGGCTCATCTGCTCACCCTTCACCTCTCTGCCCAGCTCTCCACCTGCCCTCCCCCCCAGTGATTCTCACCCGAGGATGCATGACCCCCAAGGCTGGCCTATCAGCAGCATCTCTGAGGAATGTTTTTGTGTTTTCTTTTTGCATGTTTTTGGGTTTGTTTTGTTTGGAGCAGAGCGCTGCTCGCCCTCCGATGTTCTGATAGGCCTCCCTTGGGGTCCATGCCCCAGCCCCCCGCGGGTGAAAACCACCCCCCCCACCCCGGGGAAGAATCACTGCTGTGGAGGGCCAGCCTGCCTCCCTGGGCTGCACTCTCCCCTTGCCAGCTCCTCAAAGATCCCAGCTCTGCTGCCCTGACACTGGCCCAGCACTATCCCCCTGGAACTCCCTCATTCCCTTCCACGTTAGCTCCCTGACACCTGACGTGCCCCAGACCCCAGTCTGCATTAAACACTCTTCCTTTCGCACACACCTATGTACCCCTTCTACCCTTCACTCTTTATGACTTTCAGGGTTTGGGACAACGTCTTTGGTCAAACCTGTCCTTCTTGGCACTTGCCACTGTGCATTACCCTAAGTTACACGTCTTCATTTCAGACCTTTGACACCGTCCCCGTGGAGACACTGCCCCCCAGTCTTCCTGTCCCTCAGTGTTTCTACTTCTCCTTCCTCCCTTCTTGCAGCAACTCCCCTTTGTCCTCCCTGGGTGGACTCACTGATCTTCCCGGTCCTCAACCTGTAGTCATCAGCCCAACACTGGATGTGCCATCAGTCCAGAAACTCAGTTAAAAGTAGATGTTTCCAGTGCCTAACGATTGGCTCAAGTCCTCCCGCCCCAATCCCCTACCCCATTAGTTCCAACCCTGCCCTCCCCTAAACCCAGTCAAACCCAACCCTACCCCTACCCAGACCCTCCCACCCCATCCCCCGCAGATCGGATCCGTAGTAGTAAAGAGCCTGGCCAAAAAGTTCTACCCTAGCCATAACACTCCATGCTGCAGCAGCAGCCACTGCTCCCCCCCACCGCTAGCCACCCCTGTCTTTTCACACCTCCCTCCACAGACCTCTGCCCCAGCTGGCTGGCCTTGTAACTCTTAAGTCGTTCCGCCTGCCAGAATGCCTCTCTGCCACCTCCCTCTTCTCCTTCTTCCCCCTGCTGGTGTCCAGTCTGTGTCCCTTCCCCTGCCCTTGCTCCCCGGGTGCCTCCTATCTTCTGGTCTGTTGCTGGTAGATGACTCTCCCTTGGTGCTGCAGTTGAGGCCCCATGTGAACACTGCTTCCTGAGACCTTTCCTCATGTGACCCATTTCGTCCCTCTCCCTTCCTGACCCTGCTCTAGGGACTCAGCTCATAGGGAACTCCTCCATACTCTCCTCCCTTCATCCCTTCAGCACAGCACTGTTGCCTTCTGGCTTCCCTCTTGCTCCCACACCCAGCAACCGCAGTCTCACCCTGCTCAGAGCTCGGGTGCTGCTGTCCAGCCTCCTGAGCTTCTCCTCCTCCCTCAGAGCACTCATCTGCCCCAGACGCTCTCCCACACTGTCCTCTCCCGTTTGCTCTGCCCCTTCCTTCTCTAGGAAGAGTCTGTCTCTAGGGGCCCACGATCTCCAAGCTCGGTCATGTCTGTTACTGAGTAGCTTCAGGGCATCCCTTCTCTGTAGGGGTGCTCCCCCTGTGACCTGCTTTTGTGTCATACTCTCTTCTTCCCCTACCCTGCTATGTTCGCTCCGAAACCATCTGTCTCTTGTCAGGTCCTTCCACTGGGTCTAGTGTGCCTGTCTTTTTAGGCTTCCTAATCCTTATACCCACCTCATCTCACCTTCCTTACTCTTCTCTGTTCCCTTTTAATCAACCACTGACCACAGTTCTTTCCACCAGGCCCCCACTCCCCCTCTCCTCCTTCCCTCTCCACTGCTTCTCTCTCTCCCATCGGCCCTGGGCTCCACGCCTTGCCCCCCACTCCCCAGTGACATGGTCTGGATCTACGCCTTGCCCTCTTTCCCTCTGGGCCATGATCCCCTCCTGTGCAGATTTTAAGATCTTCCTCTTTCCATCCCATTCTGCATTGCCCCCTCTGTTGTTTCCTGGATTAAGGATCTCAAGCAAGAGTCCTTCACTGCCAAGCCCCTCCGTATCCCACCCACTGCCCACTCCCTCTGCTCCTTTGCTGCCCACATGATCTTCTCAGACTAGACCTCTGACACCCCACTGCTTTTGAAGGTCCCCCTCCTTCCATGTGTATAGTCTCTCCACCACAAGCTGCGCTTGCACCCCGCTTTCCAGTGCCTGCCCCCCCGAAGAGCAAAAGCTCAAAATTGGTGATGGCTGGGAAATGTCAGCGCAGCCCTGCTTCTCCCTCACTGCCCGCCAGTTTTGCCACCCACACTCTGAACTCCAACCATCTAAGTCCATCCAAAATCTCTGAGGTTATGCACTGGTGGTTCTCCGTAGGATCCTTCTTAATGTGCAGTGATGCCCGGTCACTGCAGCTCCAGGACCCCATCTGCTCCTGAGGACCTGAGGTTTTCAAATGCCTGGACAGTTAGGTCTCATCGCTGTGCTGCACCTACGTCCTGCCCCTTGAACCCTGAAATCTGCTGAAGTCTCCAGATTGAGCACTCTGTAGGCTGCCTTCCCCTTTCCCTGCTGAGCCCCTCACGCATCCCTAAGGCTTTCTCCCTCCCCCTTCTCTTGTGATGTCCATCCCCGTTTCTCTTCCCTTCCATCCTCTGAGCAACTCCCTACCACTCAGTCATGAGAAGCATGCAGTGTTCTTCTCCTTGACCAACGCTCATGCTCCCAGGATGGTCAATTTCTTTGTCCCCAGTACACTGTACTAAATCCATCTACTGTGTGGATTCCACCCTAGGCCCCATGCCTTTCTGTGCCCACTGCACTGGGGAAGGTCATTGCTTCTTTGTGCCCTTTCTACTCATCTTTCGCCATCTCCAGCATCTCCACCGCACCATTGCCTCTACCAGCCCATCCTGCGCTGGCCTCTTCCCACCTCTCCCACTTCCTCACTCGCCTGACCTGTGCTGTGCTCTTCCTCCTGCGGGGGCTTCCTCATGCCCTTGGCCCACTTTGGGGGGCAGGTTCTCCATACCCACTCTCTCCTAGCTCCCTGCCGTCCCTCTGGGCATAATGGGTTCCCGGATCCTCTGAACAAGCCTCCCCTCCTGTCCTGGCTGCCGGGCGCCGTCTCCTGCAGTTCCTCACTCTCTGGCCTGTCGCACAGAGGTGGTCCTCTCCTCCACGACCCTCTCTCAGTTGTCCGAGGTAGCTCACCTGACCTCCCACATCCTGGGCCCGGTTTCTTCGTCTCTCCTGGTTTCTCCAGCACGCACACAGCAACACTTCAGCTACTCTCTCTGACCCCTCTAGCTGGCCTCAGTTTTCTCCTCTACCTGTGTGCCCTTCTCAGTCTCCTATCCGCTGCTCAACCCAGTTCAGCCGTCTCTGCCTCACACACATTGAAACACACTGTCTGTCCACATGTCCAGCCTCCAAAGCTCCTATCCTCCCGTTCCCTGTAGGGTAACCTTTCCTGTTCCATTCAGATCGTTTCACACTCCTCTGACACATTCGTGGGGAACCGTTCCTGACTCTCTGCCTTCATCCCTTCACCACAGTACTGATACCTTTAGCCTCGCCCTGGGCTGCCACCCCTCCCTACCCCCAGCCTCCCTCTGCACTGAGCCCTGGGCCTGCTGCCGCCCTCCTCCTCCCCTCCCTCCTAGCAGCCACCTCTCCCCAGACGCTCTCCTGCACTGACCTCTCCCACCCACTTCGGCCTTTCCATCAGTGTGGATGTCCGCTCTGCTGCTCTCTGCCCGCGTACATACAACCCCTCTTCCTTTCAGCCTGCACTTGCATGTCTGGGCTTCGTATCTCAAGCATCCTCAGCTCTGGGGCCACCAAGTTGGCAATTCACTCTTGAACCATTAACAGCAATTCCAACACAACACCATCATTCAGGTGCCTTGTCGCCTACATCCATTTGCTCGCTGTCTGCCTGGTCCTGGGTCCTTTTCCTCCATGTGTGACAGTCTGGACTCTGATGCTCCCTCAGACTCGGGGGCTCATCTGCTCACCCTTCTCCACTGGGCCACTGCCTCGAGCAGCCCATCCTGTGCTGGCCTCTTCCCACCTCTCCCACGTCCTCACTCGCCTGACCTGTGCCGTGCTCTTCCTCCTGCAGGGGCTTCCTCATGCCCTTGGCCCACTTTAGGGGGCAGGTTCTCCACACCCACTGTCTCCTAGCTCCCTGCCGTCCCTCTGGGCACAGTGTGTTCCCGGATCCTCTCAACAAGCCTCTCCTGTCCTGGCTGCCGGGCGCCGTCTCCTGCGGTTCCTCACTCTCCAGCCTGTCAGACAGAGGTGGACCTCTCCTCCACGACCCTCTCTCAGTTGTCCGAGGTAGCTCAGCTGACCTCCCACATCCTGGGCCCGGTTTCTAGGTCTCTCCTGGTTTCTCCAGGGCGCACACAGCAACACTTCAGCTACTCTCTATGACCCCTCCAGCTGGCCTCAGTTGTCTCCTCTGCTGTGTGCTGCCTTCTCAGTCCCCCAACCGCTGCTCAACCCAGTTCAGTCGTCTCTGCCTCAGACACACTCTGCTGAACCCACAGGCTCCACCCTTCAGCACATGCTACAGAGCCCGGCTGAGCTCACCTCCCAGGTCCCACAGCCCCTGTAACCCTTCATGTTTCCATGCAGACCCTCGTCTCACACTCTGACACAGCTCTCAGGGATCCTCAGCCTCTGATTCTGCTCCCCCTTCCTTTCACCACAGCGCTCTCACTTCTTCTCACCTTCTTGCCCCCACACCTGCTGGCCAGCCCCCGCCCCCGACACCTCCACCCTCTGTCCAGACCTGCACAGAGCCTGGGCCTGCTGTCTCCCCCTCCTCCTCCTCCCCGCTCCTAGCAGTCACCTCTGGCCAGATGCTCTGAGCTCTCCCACCCGCTCTGCCCCTTCCATCGTGTGGACGTCCCTTCCCGTGCTCTACGCAAATACACTCAACTCTCCTTCCTTTCAGTCACCATTTCCATCTCCCTTAGCCCTACTCAGAAGTCTTAAGCCCAGGGACACCATGCTTGCAATCCACTCCCAACCAACTGATAGTAACCACCTCCCCAGTCCCACCCCCAGCCCCCACCGTTCCAGGTGCCTTGTCGGCTACATCCATTTGCTAGCTGTCTGCCTGGTCCTGGGTCCTTTCTCCAAGTCTGACAGTCTGGACTCTGATGCCTCCCTCTGCCCCACCCATGGGCTCATCTGCTCACCCTTCACCTCTCTGCCCAGCTCTCCACCTGCCCTTCCCCCCAGTGATTCTCACCCGAGGATGCATGACCCCCAAGGCTGGCCTATCAGCAGCATCTCTGAGGAATGTTTTTGTGTTTTCTTTTTGCATGTTTTTGGGTTTGTTTTTGTTTGGAGCAGAGCGCTGCTCGCCCTCCGATGTTCTGATAGGCCTCCCTTGGGGTCCATGCCCCAGCCCCCCCGCGGGTGAAAACCACCCCCCCCACCCCGGGGAAGAATCACTGCTGTGGAGGGCCAGCCTGCCTCCCTGGGCTGCACTCTCCCCTTGCCAGCTCCTCAAAGATCCCAGCTCTGCTGCCCTGACACTGGCCAGGCACTGTCCTGGTCCTCCTGGAACCACCTCATTCCTGTCCATCTTACATGCCCCAAACTCCAGCCTTTTTTTCCCAGTTAAACTTTTCATTTTCTTAAGTCTGCCTTCCCTCTTGGTCAGGAATAACTGTTGAATGGGATTTTAATTCTTTCTTCATAAACTTCCTAAACCATCCCTCATTCATTCCAGTATTACAGTTTTCAAAGTGTTTCTTGTTCCCTGTGTTATAGACCCTGGAAATCTACTCATTGCAGCTCTCATTCTTTTGTGTATTTAATATTTTGCAGGAAACGCTCTAACCTTTCCTCTCATCCTTTGTTCCTCTACTATAGTCTCATTGCCAGACTCTTAATTTCTCTCCTTTCTAGATCTCGTTGAAAACTTGAATCTTCCTGAACCCAGGTATTAAAAGGTGTATGTGAGTTTAACCCCTGTTCTTAACCTGATTTCACTCACATTCTCATTTAATATTTTCTTCTTTCATTAACACTTCACATGTTTTAAGTTTATATACTGTAACGAGCTGGGCAGGATTCTGTGTTCTCTCCTTACTTTACCCAGTCTTTGCTATTCTCCTCCTCATGCATCGGGTGTTACTAGACTCTAGTTTTGTCATTGTCGCTATGTAATCCATGCAGTTTTCCTTTCCTTTGTTCTTCCTCTATTTCCATTATTACTGAATAAGGACATTTTCGTCTCATTCTTATTTCTTCTCATGGACTCCTTAATTTCTAGGTGTAACTCTAGTTTTGCTTATCTGTTTTGTTCCCCTTTCTCTTCTCTGCCATATTCCAAGCCTGCATACCTCAACCCAACCCCATTTCATAATTTGCCCAGTACCATCTTACCAAGTTATAAATCCTTTCTACATGCGGATGTGCAGTTTTTAATTCATTCCATGGCATCCTTTCCCCCATGTCAGCTGAACCCCTCTTTGTTTCTGTCTTCTTTTTTCACT